>NC_140176.1:74244497-74844497 GCF_963971535.1 Notolepis coatsorum | reverse complement strand
TGGTACTTAATTTAAGTGCTTCCCCAGGGAGGGGGTCGGGGGCTACTGCCCTCAGACCCCCAAGATAATTTTTATATGGGCAGTCTGACTTGGCGTACTGACCATATATTAGTGTTGCAATGCATGATAAATAAACAGTGAAAAAATCTAAGAAATCGGATGGGGCTGGGACATTTGGGACGAATAAAAATGTAAGATGAAAATCTCCCCAGCCGTGGAGGTGTGAAATCTGGCCCGGTCGAGAACAATAGGAGTCACAAAATCAGAGTGGTGAAGTAGTGGCAGAGTAGCAGTAAATGCCTGACTTCTAAGGGCTTCTACTATATGTACCGCTATGCTTTACTAGCTTCATATCACAACTGTATATATACCGCTACGCTGGTTGCTTCATATCACAGATATGTACTGTACCACTACGCTTTGCTAGCTTCATATCACAGCCAGACAGATAGACTGAAATTATCTTAAGATCTCCCGGGCGATGGTATGTCATGTAATTTTATTTTACTTACTCAGAATTTTTTTATATTATCATAACAATTAACATAAAATCTGTGCCACTTATTTGTCAAACACTTACAGCAAAGTTGTTTAAAATGGTCCAACTTCTCAAAAGGACAGTTTGATCTTAATTTAATGAGCCAGCCGCAGTTCCAGAGTCGGATGTGGGCCTTGCCTTTAAAGCCACAGACACAGAAACAGCCAGAACAGAGGCATATACAGGCATGCAAAAAATTACTTCAAAGACATGTTTTGGGGATCCCAGTGACCTTTATTAACTTGTTGAAAATGGGAAAATTACTATTTAAAATAACATGGACTGAGAATACAACTGCTAAAAAGAAAATAATTTAAAAGAAAGTCAAAACGGAATCATACGGTTTCTTGTCTGAAAAGGATAATGGTGTCATTGTCAGGACTAAGTGAGTATTTTAACTCTCTCTCTCTCCATCTTTCTCTGCTTTCGGCTCCCTGAAGAGAGGTGGGGGAGTAGTTTACACAAACGAGCACTGTGACGCCTAGGAGCAGCAGTGGCAGTCCACACAGAGCCAATGCATTGATCAAACCTGCGTCTGAATGAACTGAAATGGGGGCGACAGGGGTGTCGCCTTTCCCCTCAAGCCTTGTCCAGAGACTCTCAACTCTCTACTTGTCCCGCATTAGTCTGAGGTACAGGGGAGACACAACAGACCCGAAGTCCGCGCTCGATGGCTAGCGTTGAGCTCTGGGTCCCCGAGGTGTCCCTCTTGAGTGGCATTGGAGATGTCACGGTGGCCCCCGGCCTGGAGACATGTCCTCAGCTCCGTCCTCTAACTTGTCTTCCCTCCAGCATGCACACAATCACATGCGCATTCACCAACGGCTGCTCTTGACTTTGTTTAATTCAGGTCGTTTTGTATGCTTTGTACATTCACATAGTGTGCACAGTCTTAGTAGACTAGAAGTCATAGTGTGCACCGTCTTAGTAGACTAGAAGTCATAGTGTGCACAGTCTTAGTAGACTAGAACAGGGGTTCCCAAACTTTACAGGCCGCAACCCCCAAATAACGGTGTCAGAGAGCCGCGACCCCCACTATTATAGGAGGTAAATATATATTTTTTTTATTATAATCTTTTTTAATTATTTTTTTTTTTATAAATGGAAATTTATGGTTGAAACATACACACGTTCAAACGCACACTCACTAATAAGCATTGGAGGCTTTTAACCAGGGCCGGACTGGGGAAATCATTCAGGCCAGGAAATATAGTGCAAAATATAGCCCCAGTCAGGCCACTTTTTAAGCGGGGGTCTGGGGGTCCCCCACCAGGAAATATTTTGTTACAAAGACTTAATTTCCTGCATTCTGGTGCAGGAATTTTTTTATTTGTACCCTTTAAATGCCAGTGTTTGTGATGGCATCACAAATTATTGTTAAAAAACAGGCTAGCATAAGGTATGATTAGCAACAACACTGATTTTGATGGATTTTCATTTTTTTTGTAATGTCAGATTGAAAAAAATACAATCTTTTATTCAACTTCAGTCCTGATCATAACACCACATATTAATTTTATAATTCTAACCCTTTGTGTGTGTGTGAGAGCAAGAGAGAGAGAGAGAGAGAGAGAGAGAGAGAGAGAGAGAGAGAGAGAGAGAGAGAGAGAGAGAGATAGTTCTCCAACTTGTGTGAGTTGCAGTGATCTCCTGGTTGTTCCCCACCTAGGTTATCTAACTATTGCGCTGCTGCAACTAGAAACACTGGCCTGGCCTGCTTCTAAGTTCAGTGGCCTGACTGCATACACAAATAAATAAATAAATAAATTAAAAAAATTGTTTGGGATTTTTTTCATTTTTTTTTAATCATCTGGCGACCCCCACTTTGGGAACAACTGGACTAGAAGTCATAGTGTGCACCATCTTAGTAGACTAGAAGTCATAGTGTGCACAGTCTTAGTAGACTAGAAGTCATAGTGTGCACCGTCTTAGTAGAGTAGAAGTCATAGTGTGCACACTCTTGGTAGACTAGAAGTCATAGGATAATTTCAATCACCAAATCTGTTGAATCACATTCCCCCATATTGCTGTGCTTCTGCAAATTAATACAATCACACAGATGACCTCTTTAAATCCAAAGCAATTGAATGAAAATGATTGAAATACAAGACATGTGCTAATCGCTTTCCAGGAAATAACTCACTGCATGACAAAAAGACTAATCAACAAAAATAAAACCAACTATGATTTTAACAATCTGCTAATTGTGTTAGCGTTTGGTAGGTGTGTTGGACCCAGGTGCAGTGCAGAACAGATAGATGAGAGGCAGGTGTTGATTCTCAAACGAAAGGCTATTTATTTATTGTTTGAATATAAAAGGCATACACGCCATACGCCAACAACAACGCACAAACAAAATGGGAGAATCCTTTGTCTCCAAAAGAGGGAAAGTAAAGGGGAGAAATCAAGTCTCCAAAACACGTTATTGCACAAACACATAAACTGAACTATATAGCAAAAATGGGGAAAGCAAAGGGGAGAAAACGCTGTCTCCAAAACATATCACAAAACGAAACACGTCGGGCGACGGTGCTACATAAGCACACAAAAAGGTAATACAATCGATAATGCAAGGCACGGCAAATACTACAAATGGTGAACTAACTTATTCTCCATGGCAGGAGCGATAAGCGTTACTCACAACGGTGTACTCACGGGTAGGTTCAGTGATCGACTGACAGTCTCAATGGTAACAAGGAAGAGCATATGAAGCCAACCTAACTAGACACAACAGGTGCCAATGAATGCAATCAGGGCAGATAGACAGGTCAATTACCAGGAGGTAACGCTAGGGCCCAAACGTTACAAATAGTTTAAAAGCTGTTAACGTTCGGGGGCCCGCATATGTTTTACAGTGCTCTGTTTGGTATCCACAGTTTAATACTTGACAGTCTTCTCTCCTGTTTTTACTCACTTTGACCCTTTGAACCTCCTACTCAGGGAAAACCTCTGCAGTTCCCTCTCTCAGGGTGCAGTTCTAGGCCTGGATCCTACACAGTTTTAAAGCCTGACAGTCTCTTGTTTGATACCCACACAGTTTAATACCTGACAGTTTTGAACCTGTAATAAAACGTAATAGACAGAGTAAAATAATACAGTGCAATAAAATAGTAGAATAGAATATATAGTAAAATTATGCAATAGAATGAACAGAGTAAAATAGTGCTACAGTACAATCAACAGCGGTGTGTATTAGAAGGCTATGGTGAAGAGGTACGTTTTTAGCTTATTTTTGAAAATATTAAGATAGCTTCTTAATTAGCTTGCCTAATGTCCATAGGTAGTGTGTTCCATAACTTTGGTGCATAGTTTGCAAAGGCTGCGTCCCCGATTTTCCTTAGACTGTGGCTTGGAACCTTCAATAGACCAGTAGTAGATGATCTGTTAGGGATAGTGTTGGTGGAGGACCCAAGCGCAGAACAGGACGAGGAGAAAAGGCAATAGACAGATGAGACGTGGAGCCAGGGGTGAAGTGTGTAAAAAAGAGCTTTACTTTAAAAAAGGCAGCAGCCAACAAAACAATGAATAACTCACAATGAGCACATACAAAAAGCATAACAAAAAACCACAGCAGAGCTGGTAGGGAAAAAGTACACCTCACTATAAATAAAACACTAACAAACAAGACGAACTGTACACGAAAACAAAATGGTGGAAAACAGATTAACACTAGGAAACTTACTATAGGACGCACAGGATCACAGGAGAAAAGAACATGAACATGGACGTGGAACAGCAAACAGCAACAGCAAACAAGCATGGACACCAAACAATGAACCAACACAGGGAGGCTGGCAGACAAGACAGATATCGACAGACTAATTGACACATGAGGGTGATTGGGAACGAGACGCACCTGGGAGGAAAAACAGACTGAACACACAGGGGCAAGGACTAAGGACAACAAATAGATACAAACACACTGGGGAAACCACTAAAAGACAGAATAACACTTAACAAAACCATGGGAGCACAGAGGGTAACAAATATACAGGGAGGGTTAACAACAAGGGGAGAAAACACATAAAAACAGATAGAAGTGCAAGTGAAGGAGGAGTAGAGGCAATGAATGTCCAGCAGTGTGCAAAGGTGGTGGCTGTTGAGGAGCAGTGGAAAGTCTGTGTGAAGGTGGGGGTGAGTGAAGGGCAGGGGAACACCTCAGGACAGGTGGACCCTTACAGTACTCCCCCCTCAAGGGACGGCTACCAGACGGCCGAGAAGACCATCTGGGAATGGGTAAGAACCTGGCCGGGATCCAGGGAGGGTGAACACAGGGAGAGTCCGGGGAAAAAGGTCAGGACAAACAGGGCTAGGATGGGGGGCACTGGGGCAGGGATGCGGCAACACGGGATCAGGGGAACTGGAAACGGGGACAGAGGGCCGACAAGGGGGAGCAGGGGGGCCGAGGTGACAGCCCAGGAGTAGAACCTGGGGCTGGGGTCCCCCCGCAAGTGGGACCTGGCATAGGACCCCGGACAGGGGTCCCTCCAGACGTGGACCTCGGCGCCGACCCAGACGTCGGCCTCGGCACAGACCACGGCACAGACCATGGCGTAGACCACGGTGTAGACCATGGTGAAGACCATGACGTAGACCTGGACCAGACGCAGAAGCAGGCCTGGACGTAGAGGCGGGACCAGGCGAGGAAGCAGACCCGGACGTAGAGGCCAGGCCGGGCGTAGAAGCCGGACCGGGCATAGCGGCTGGGCCAGGCGTAAGAGCTGGACTGGGCGTAGAAGCCGGACCGGGCATAGGGGCTGGGCCGGGCGCCGGAGCCGGACCAGACGAAGAGGCAGGGCCGGGTGTAGAAGCCGGACCAGGTGTAGGACCGGGAGCAGGTGACTCCCCGGGGACAGGAGCAGAAGCAGGGCCCGGACCAGAAGTCGGGGTCTCCCCGGGAGCTGGAGAAGGGACAGGAGCAGCCAGGGCTACACTAGCAGGGGCTAGGCTGGCAGTAGAGGCTGGGTTAACTGCTTGGGCAGTGCTAGCTGCAGGGGCTACGCTAGCAGTAGGAACTGTACTAGCAATAGCTTCGCTAGCAGTAGAGGCTAGGTTAGCTGCAGAGGTCCTGCTAGCTGCAGCAGCCTTGCTAGCTGCACAGGCTTTGCTAGTCCTCCGAGCCTTGCTAGCTCTGTGAGATCTGCTAGCTGCAGGAGCTATGCTAACAGCCGAGGGGGCCGTGCTAGCTGTACGGGCTAAGCTAGCAGATGGGGCTAAAGTGCTAGTAGTCAGAGTGACTCAGATACAACCCATCCTGAAAGCTGAAGGGGCAGATAGTTTATACTGGCTGGAGGGCCAGTCCAAGGAACCGAGACCATAGAAACAGGGGTCATTGGGAACAAGCTAGCTGAAGGAGCAGTCCTAGCTGTAGGGGGTAGGAGCCCACACAGACAGCTCTCCTAGCCATAGGGAACATGGAGCTAGCTGAGGGAGCAAGCTAGCAGATAAAGCTAAAACTAGCACTGGGGCTAGTAGTAGTAGGCTGTGCTAGCCGTAGAGGCCGAGCTAGCTGCGAGAGCTAAAACTAGCAGTTGGCTGTCCAAGGCCTCCCTCGTCCTGTTCGCTGGGTCCAATTATGGTCAGTTCATTCTGTTAGGGATAGTGTTGGTGGAGGACCCAAGCGCAGAACAGGACGAGGCGAAAAGGCAATAGGCAGACGAGACGTGGAGCCAGGGGTGAAGGGTGTAAAAAAGAGCTTTACTTGAAAAAAGGCAGCAGCCAACAAAACAATGAATAACTCACAATGAGCACGTACAAAAAGCACAACAAAAAACCACAGCAGAGCTGGTAGGGAAAAAGTACACCTCACTACAAATAAAACACTAACAAACAAGACAAACTGTACACGAAAACAAAATGGTGGAAAACAGATTAACATTAGGAAACTTACTATAGGACGCACAGGATCACAGGAGAACATAACATGAACATTGACGTAGAACAGCAAACAGCAACAGCAAACAGCAACAGCAAACAAGCGTGGACACCAAACAATGAACCGACACAGGGAGGCTGGCAGACAGATATACACAGACTAATTGACACATGAGGGTGATTGGGAACGAGACACACCTGGGAGGAAAAACAGACTGAACACACAGGGGCAAGGACTAAAGACAACAAATAGATACAAACACACTGGGGAAACCACTAAAAGACAGAATAACACTTAACAAAACCACGGGAGCACCGAGGGTAACAAATATACAGGGAGGGTTAACAACAATGGGAGAAAACACATAAAAACAGATATCTTGATGAAGTGCAAGTGAAGGAGGAGTAGAGGCAATGAATGTCCAGCAGACGGAGGTACAGGGAAAAGTATGTGCAAAGGTGGGGGCTGTTGAGGAGCAGTGGAAAGTATGTGCGAGGGTGGGGGCGAGTGAAGGGCAGGGGAACACCTCAGGACAGGTGGACCCTTACATGATCGCAATGTTCTAGGAGGCACATAGTTGACTAGATCATTTGAAATGTGGCTTGGTCCTGTTCCATTTAATACTTTGTATATAAGGAGGCGGACCTTGAAATCAATTCTAAATGTTACCGGAAGCCAGTGTAGGTTAGCTAATACTGGACTGATGTGGTCTCTCCTCGTGGTTCTAGTTCAGGGGTAGGCAACCTTAGGCACGCGTGCCTGCATAGGGCATTTGCATAGGCACAGGGGGCAGCAGTAAAAAAATAATAATAATAATATATATACTTTTTTTTTTTTTTTACCAAGTCAACTTGTGCTCTTAAAACAATGACAATAAACATAGTTTTATTAGGTTGAAATAATGTGGTTGTGTACTTATCTTTCTGGATTATTATGGATTGAAAACTGAAAACCTTAATGCACAGTAACTGAACTCAATATTTTTAAGTTCTGGTAACTTATTATTATATATTTTTTACAGTGTAGTCAATCAAAACTTATTTACACGATATACCTCACATTCACCCTCCATTCACATCCTGGTGTTCTCCTGGTGTTCTCCATTAGGCCTGTAGGTGGAGCTATGACAGCCCACGTACAGTACACACACCGATGGTGTGTGATGTGTCCAAAAATGAATGGACAAATGTGAGTGAAATGGTCGCACTGTATGCAGCTGTTTGTCTGCATTGCATCCCCCCCCAACTCAGATTTAGGGTTGATACAACCATCATAATAATATTGTTAATAATAACAATAACGATGCATGGAATATTGTTGAGGCACACTAGTTACAACTATATTTCAAACAGGCACTCCATGTCAAAAAGGTTGCTGACCCCTGTTCTAGTTAGTAGCCTAGCTGCCGAGTTTTGAATGAGTTGGAGTCGTTCTGTGTTTTTTTTTGGGAGGTCAGCGAGGAGTGCATTACAGTAGTCAAGTCGGCTTGAGATAAAGGCATAGACCATTTTTTCTGGGTCTTTTTTTATTATAAACGGCCGTACCTTAGCTATGTTTCTAAGGTGGAAAAATTATGTTTTTGTCACCTTGTTGATGTGTGAGGTCTGAGCTTAGGTCTGAGTCTATTATAACACCAAGACATGTAACTTCGGGTTTGATCCAAGGAGTAAGTTGCCCCATATTGCTCTGTAACATTTCTCTTTTTGTTATAGGACCGACTAGTAGAATTTCAGTTTTGCCCTCATTTTATCTTAGGAAGTTGTTCGTCGTCCATTTGTTTATTGCTAAGTGTAACTGAGGGGTACAATTCCCTGACTGTATTAAAGAGAATGGTATATTAAACCACTACTAGTTATGTACTTTAATTACTGGCCATACAGTACATGAATATATATGGTGAACACCCACACAAGAATACGGCAATGACACATAAAGTTCTATTTAGAGGGTATTTATTATTATCAAGCAAGCAACGTTAGGTTACAGATTGAGAATTATGCTCGCGCTTGTATGGCGAAGAACACACGTAAAGTAAGTCAAGAGCGTAAGTCAATGAGAATACTAAGATGGGTCTAAACTGACGCCACCTGTGGCATAGCAATTACATAGGGCACACTAGTACCAGCTGGAGACACTGGGGGGTTCCCTCCGGGTGTAAGGCCGGCAGGGAAGAGGAATGTTCGGGTACAAAGTCTGGGTCAACGAGGAATAAAGAGGCTCCAGCTACGGGAGTCGGTGCATGTACTCCCTTGATAAGCAGACAAAGCAGCAGTTGTAATCCAAGTATGCTCGACAGCATGGACGACAGCCAGCCAGCCTCTTCCTAGAGGCGGGCTCGAGTGATGATCCTCACGGGGGTAAATCCCAAACGATAGTGGGGTCGACGGTTCTCTGCTCCAGCAGTCACGGTACCAAAGCAATATAATCCAACCAGAAAAGGTTCTGCAGTCGCCGGTGTAGGTTCTCCGGTGTACATATCCAACGGTTCTCGTCTAGGACTCCTCGGGTGGTGGCACGAGTTTAGGCCGCCCAGCCTGGATAAGTGCACTAGCTATATACACGACGAACCGGTGGTAATGCTGGTCACTGAAGAACGGTAGCCGCACGATACACTATAAATGATAGACTATTACTTCACATTAGAATAAGTCGAACTCAATGGTACTGCGTTAAACTCTGACACTTTAGCAATCTATTCGCACGCGGTTCTCAAGGCTCTATTCAGAGTCAAAGTTGCTCACTTCACTGCACGTTGTCTCGTGTTGAAGGCTTTACTAGTAATGAACGAATTGCTGCTGTTTCCACCTGCGCCGTATTTATACGTAAGTGACAATCTAGTGCCAACCTGGTCACTCTGGTCCTGAATCACTGCACTGCCAAAGGCATGTTGTAACATGCCCCAAACTCGCCCACTGCACCTGTCTGAGTACGAGACTGCCTGGAGCCTGGGGGGGGTGTCCAATAGGAGAGCGCATATTACTCTAGTTTGTACGCAGGTAAAGGGATATTCCGTGTATATATACAAATAATATACAAGGGATATCAAACGATATACAAATATTATACAAGGGATATCAAACAATAAATATATATATTCAGTTTAATCTGACCCTTTGTAACACTAAGAGACACGCAGAAATGGAGTTAATAGCTGTGTGATAATTTGGTTCAGCGGAGATGTAGAATTGTGTGTCATCTGCGTAACTATGGAAACATACATTGTGTCTTCGAGTGGCAGCATGTATAGTGAGAATAATAATGGACCAAGGCAGCTCCCCTGTGGAACTCCGAAGTAGGTGTAATGTTTCTCAGATGAATGATCTCCAAGCCTGACGTAATATTTTCTCCCTTTGATATATATGTTCTGAACCAGTTTAATACATAGTCAGAAAGACCAACTAACTTTTCTAGACGATTTATTAGGATATCATGGTCGATCGTGTCAAACGCTGCGCTTAGATCTAATAGGACGAGAATTGAGACTTTGTTTGCATCAGAGTTTATTCTGAGGTCACTAATTATTTTTGTAAGAGCAGTTTCAGTGCTATGGTGCGTTCTGAAGCCTGATTGAAATTCCTCCATGATGTTGTTTTCTTTGAGAAAGGAAGACGATTTCTATGAAAATAAGATGTCAAAACTCAATGTATACCTTGAGATTTCTTACAGTGAAAAAGAAAATACTTTTCGGCGGCTCAACGCGTGTTCCTTCGCGCCGCTTTCTTTAACCTTGAGTATTAACTCTCTGCACCCTTGATAATGCCTATCAAACATTACTTGACCTGTCGCTATGATAGATCTCTACCCGTGATTAATCCATGGTCCTTGTCGTCTGGATTAATAATTCAAAGGCCCTCCGTGCTAACCATTATCCCCAGGCTGTGTTCTAATATTGGAGACTAACGCTCTGTCTCTCTCTCCCTCCCTCTCTGTCCCCCTCTCCCTCCCTCTCTAGCTCTCTCTCCGAGGATCCTCTGTCGTGATGATGTCACAGGACTGATCTATGCAGCCTCAGAATCCTTGGCTATAGGAGCCCCTTTGGCTATGCTCGATGAGAATTCCACGCCTTCAAACATTAAACAAAGTCAGAATCAGAGCCCGGTCCTGCATCAATAAACAAGTGTGGGGGGGGGGGGATTTCCCTCCCTTTATTATAGAAATTAGATAATATGTGTGGGTCAAATATATATCTATATATATATATATATATATATATATTTGTTTTTTTTACAATAACCCAATAATATCACAAGCTGATAATTATAATAATTATATTAATTATAATGATAGGGGGAAGTAAATAGGCTCCTTAGTCATGGTGCACAGTTATCTACCATTAGATATGATCTGTTATCACTAAGCCCCCCCCCCCCCCCACCTCCCAAGGGAGTTTTAAACACCATTCGTTTAAAGATGCCACAGATAAAGGCGCTGATACATATTAATTTTGCTCAATCATGACTAATTGGCGTTAATTCAAGGATATGTGAAATACATCAGTTTGGTTCCATTTGGTTTCCAGTCGAGCAGTATATACAATTGAAAACCACTTTAATGGGTTGTGTCATACATTCCATAAACAGTGTATGCCAGTATTAGGCATTTGCTTCACTCCACAGAAGCCATTTCATGGTATGTGTGGTATATGTATTTTTACTTAATTTGTTCAGCAACCTCAACATTAAGCATTAAATTAAGTATTTCCATTGGTGATGTTTTGCGTTTGCATTGAACCCTTGAACCCAAGCCTTTTTTGCCATCTTCAAAATTATCTGTCTCCTCTCTTCATCATTTCACTCACAACATTACACTCAAAGATACTGTAGTATCTGATAAAGATACTAGTATGTACTCTCGTTGTTGTCAAACCAAATGTAGTATTCTTTTGTTAAGAATGTGATGTCCAGACAGGCGCTTCCATACTTCTTGAAAGTTTTATTAACAAAAGCAAACAATGGTTGCTTCTTAAAAACACTTGCAGTATCTCAAAAACACTGGATGTATACAACAATTCAAGGTCTGAATCAGCGTTCACCAAACTAATCTAACAAAAATGTCCGCTGATCGTATCACGTCATTGGCCACGTGGATATAACTTGTCCTTAACCGATGAGGCAGTCCTTTTTTCCGTCTTCTTCAGCTTTTCTCTTTCATCTTCTTACGCCTTTCTCTCTGATCTCTCTTCCAGTGACCTGTGGCCCTGTATTTATAGCAGGTCTGGGTCCTGTTGATGACCTCACAGATAGTTACATCAGAACAGGTTTTCCTCCAATCCCAAACAGTTCGTTTCTGAGTTTGAAAATGTAGGCGTAGTTTCCCACTAACTGCCCAGCTGAAGACAGTATTTTTTTCCAACTCATTTTAAGGCTAAATCATTGTCACTATTACCTTTAATACACATGTTATATGAATATTAAGTTACTTCTCTCAAGGACACACATTTCAACATAACACATTACTTCCCAGAGTAAACCACAAAGCTTATAGTCCATCCATTTCAGTGTATTTATACGGCATTTCATATTATTTGACTTATTCAACTTGCAACTGCACCTCCTCATCCATCACTCTCAACATAGGGGCCCCCCAGGGCTGTGTTCTGAGTCCCCTCCTCTACTCCCTGTACACATATGACTGTGTGGCACAGCGGAACAACAACACAATCATCAAATGTGCTGACGACACAGTAGTGGTGGGCCTGATCTCTGCAAACGATGAGAGGGCCTACCTGGAGGAGGTCAAGGTTCTAGCGGGATGGTGTCAAGAGAACAGCCTCTTCCTGAACGTCAGCAAAACAAAGGAGATGATTGTGGACTTTAGGAGGTCGGGGGTCGGGGACTACAGCCCCCTCAGCATCGACGGGGCACCGGTTGAGAGAGTGAACAGTTTTAAGTACCTCGGAGTCCACATATCCGAGGACTTGACATGGACCACACACATTGACAGTGTTGTGAAGAAGGCACGGCAACGCCTCTACTTCCTCAGGCGCCTAAGGAAGTTCCAAGTCAGTCACAAGATCCTTAAGAACTTCTACTCATGTACAATAGAGAGCATCCTGACTGGCAATATCACCTCCTGGTTTGGGAATAGCACCGCACAAGACCGTAGCAGACTACAGAGAGTGGCCCGTTCAGCCGAACGCACAATTGGAGGGCGGCTTCCCACTCTCCAGGACATTTACAACAAGCGGTGCATGGGTAAGGCTAAGATAATTATCAAAGACTCCAGCCACCCAAACAACTGCCTCTTTGAACTGCTGCGGTCAGGCAAGCGATACCGGAGTCTCATGGCTAGCACAGAGAGACTCAGAAGAAGCTTCTATCCCCAGGCCATCAGGATGCTCAACGAACAATAACACTATGTAACAACCATCAAATGCACCCACAGCACACGCATCCACACGCACACACTCACTTTAAACAAACAACTCACTGCAGCACCCACTTTACCCACTTTAGAACACCTAAACACACTTTATATTTATTGGTAAGGAATTTGTACTACAACCCATACCTCATTACACCTTACTGTAAATTGTACCTAAATTGTACCTCATCCCATTTCTGCTTTGCACTGTATAGTATATTGTATATTATTATATTGTATAGTATATTGTATGGTAACTCAGTTACTTCTACTCTGCATTGAACATTGTATATATGTACATACTGACCACTTGTGTCTACGTATTGACTTCTATTTTATACTTGCTATACTTATTCTATACTTATATATTTTGTCTAGCACAGTCTCTGGAGCGTAACAGAAAGAAGCATTTTGTATAAAAGTATTCTGTACTTCTGTATGACAACTAATAAAGAAACTTGAACTTGAAACTTGAACTTGAACTTTACCTAGATTCATTAAAGTCTTAAACCATGCCTTTCTAAATAATTACATTTATTTAACACTCGTATTAGCTATTTGAAAATGATCTTCCCTTAATCCTGTACATTTGGCTATAAACCACTCCAAGTTTACTATCATAATGTTCCCCGTGTTGAACACATCCTTTCAATGATAATTATAGTTTAACCAGATTTTAATTGAATATAGAAAAATACATTTCTAATGTGTCCTGATTACTAGACATTATACACTTCCTCCTCCTGTCTATGTCTCTGTGTTTACACAGATGTTTGGCCTGCTTGTATGCAAATGATTTTGTCTCCCTTTTCAGTCACTCACAGCATTTTTCTGATTCTTGAGTTTCTTAGTTACAGAATGAGTTATTCTTGAAAGATATATATATACTTTTCCCCACATAATCCTTTGAAGATGTAATGCTTTAAGTTACTTTTTTAAAAGGCTTGATTCAACCAGAAGCTCAGGCCATGTTTTATTTCATGATTATATTTTAGATGATTTTCAAGAGCAGCCTACCTGCTCACACAACACTGTGTTGATATAGCTGTTATCACATATACATGTGATTTGAATGTTAACCCTTCATCGGCCGAATCATTGTTTGAGTCTTCGGGGGTGAATCATATCCCTTGGTTCCTTTTGTGTGTGTTGCTTTGAAGCTTACTGAGGTGTCTGTATGCAAAGTTGGTTTCTGTTGAGACATCCTGGCTTGCATGACCACAGACAAATAGTCTCTATAATGATTTCCTAGTTAAGGTCACCAGAGGATTTTAATCTAAAACCTCCCTCCTGAATTCCAAATTGGGAGTTAATATGTATATTTAATATATATATTTAACAGCCAAATTATACTAGAATACATCTTGAGCAGGGACGTGCACAGGACTTTAGAGGGGCAGGTGCTCAAAGGCTGAAAAGGGCAGTATACCTGTGAGTGTTTTATCCGAGCGCGCAAGCCCGAATTTTAAGGACCCTTTTCGGGCAGGGGGCCCCTTTTTATGCTTTTTGGGGGGTTTTGGTGATCAAATATTGAATATTGAACTATAACAATCAGTGCAGGAGCTCACTTATCCTTGAAAGACACTTTTATCACTGACTTAAAAGGCCCATACATCTCCATAAATGTTCAGGGGGGAGGAAATAAGTGCTTACCCTACAGACCCCAAGAAGTGCTGTATGCTGTATTGTTTAATATAAATGCATTTTTTATTCCAATCCCGATTTGTATTTGAGATTCCCAAATCCCATCGTACTTGACTTCTTCGTGTCCCTCAATGAGTGCAATACCAGCATTCAACTGTATGCCCCACAGCGGTTTCTATCGTCATCATCATCACCACCCACGCTATGCATAAAATATATAGGTCCGCGGAGAGGCACACTGAGGAGGCCGTGCAAACTGCAATGGAATATGGGGCATCTCTCTTTACCTAATATTTTTATTCTATCCTGACATTTTTCAGTTGGAAGGGCAGTCTATTTGCGTAACGGTAAAAAAAAATAAAAAATTGTTTTTTATTTTTATTTTATTTTCAAAAAGGGCACTTTTTTATGAGGCTCAAAAAGGCAGGTGCTCAAGCACCGCTTGGGCTCTATGTGTGCACGTGCCTGACCTTGAGAATTGATTGGTTGATGTTGAGCAGAGATGTTCTCTCCTCCATACGGCATCTGCAGCTTCTGGAACTGTCTGTCTCTCCAAAAAAAAGGACTGAGTCTGAGGACCGTGTTGAATTTCTGCCCTCTACTATGATTGAAGGCCAGTCGCTCCTGCATGTTTCTGATGATAATGGTTTGTTTGTTTGTTTGTTTGTTTGTTTGTTTGTTTAGCCTTCGATCTGCACCTTTTGTCTAGATGAAAGAAAGGGAGCGAGTGAGGGAGAAAGAGAGCGAAAGGGAGAAACAATTTGGCCCGGCCGTTCCCGCGGGTCCTACGTCACCCTGCATTGGCATTTTGCTGAAATATTAAATATTAAAGGTGAGGAAGATCCCCCACGACATATGATAAAGGCTGTCACTCCGATCACAAAGGCAGTGGAGTGAGTGGAGGATGGAGAGGGCGAGAGGGGGGAGGGTGGCGGTGGGTGTCGAAATGCGAGGTTCGGAGGTGGAAATGAAGCGTATGTAGGTGAGGGGGAGGCGGGCAGCCGTGGAAGGTACAAGTATAACAACATGCAATCAGAATCTCTAAGCCACTTCTATTCAAGGAGGGAGTTGACGAGCGGGAGGAGTGGAAGGAAATTCTATTGACACATGGCGCCGGGCAGGAACGGGGCAAATCTGTATATGCAAGAGAGAGAGAGTCTGAGGAATCAACAGGGGATATGAAAAACTCAGCCATTGATTTCTGGGTAGGGGAGTAGGGCGGGCCATACTTTTTTTTTTTTGGAAAATCAATCGAGTGGGGTGTCTAAAACATGTGTTTTTTTGTGGGGAATTCAAATATGGGATTATTTTTCGAATCGGATAACTCTAACCTACATTGTTTTGGATTTCAAAATGGCCGATTTGACCATTTTTCACCCCTTGGCCATACATAGATGCCAACATGAATCTGAAGGAAATCCTAACATGCAAGGTATCTAAATGATGTGTTTCTTAATGGGGAATTCAAGTATGAGTTCATTTTTGGGATAGGATAACTCTAACCTACATAATTATGGATTTCAAAATGGCAGATTTTACCATTTTTTACCCCTTGGCCATACATGGATGCCAACGTGAATCTGAAGGAAATCCTAACATGCAAGGTGTCCAAAATGATGTGTTTCTTAATGGGGAATTCAAATATGAGTTCATTTTTGGGATAGGATAACTCTAACCTGCATCATTTTGGATTTCAAAATGGCCGATTTTACCATTTTTCACCCATTGGCCATACATGGATGATAACATGAATCTGAAGGAAATCCTATCATTTCAAAATGGCTGATTTTACCATTTGAACCCATTGGTATTGTATTACAAAATTGCCAAATGTACCCATCCCCTTTCACAGATTAAAACATATATGGGAAATCATTTATAATGACAAAGCCATCAAATGTATTAACAAGTGAACTGTATATAACTGGATACAACTCCAAAGATCAATAATAATAATAATAATAATAATAATAATAATAATAATAATAATAATAATAATAATAATAATAATAATAATAATAATAATAATAATAATAATAATAATAATAATAATAATAATAATAATAATAATAATAATAATAATAATAATAATACTAACAATAATAAATTGTATTTGTAATGCGCACAAACACCTAAGTGCTAAATCTCGATCTCCTGACTTCTTGAACTTTGCCAGGTTCCATTATCTTGATTGGACTCATTCTTGGACAGCAAGATCTCCTACTGTACTGCTTTAGCCACCAACCTACAAACACAAACGGTTTAGCACAATATGTAGCGCACGCATTTGGCAACTGCTCCGCTCCCACCAACGTTAATTTCGTTTAAAAACATTATTTGGACAATACCAAAAGAGAATAGACCACATCGTATGTATTGATAAGACCTTCTACTAACTATATCAAAAGACAACATGGGTAAGGATAGAGGAAAGCCGGTAAAGAAACAAGATACGGTAACTTCAGCGGCGCAGAACGAAACAAGACCAAGAAGACGCGTTCTAGCCGACGCGGGTACAGAGCAGTTGGCGACAAGCCCCGACGTGGAGAATGAAGAGGAAAATATACCGGGACCATCGACTATGGTCCCCGACATAGAGACAATAGATGTCAACATAACAGGAGCGACAGGAACAAGCTCCGTGAGAGTTAGAGCAGCTGATCTGGATAAGATAATAGCAAACAAATCCACCGTCACCGTCACTGCACCTATATCACCAATTGAAACAAGCAGTACAACCACACCACCCGATTTCAACACACTGACTAACCTGATGAAAGAACAGATTACACACATCGAGGCGCTCAAAGCAAACGTCGATGAGCTCAAAGCACACGTCGAAGATAAATTCGATCGCATCGATGCTAAATTGGAGGAAGTCAAGAAAGCGGTCGCTGCACAGTCCGAGCGAATCACGTCAGTGGAGAATTCGGTGACAGATATTAAACTGGCAGTCAAAGTGATCGAAAACACCATCGACAAGGGCATGACAGAGATGGCAATTGAGATAGAAATTGTGAAAGAAGCATGCCGGAGGGAAATACAAGAGGTTAAAAATGAATCGATGGAGAGGCTACTCGAATCCCAACGCTACCACAGGCGAAATAACATCCGCATTGTAGGGCTTGATGAAGCAGTAAATTGCGAAGACGCCAACTTTCCAACAGTGCTATCAGCGATTTTGGGTAACAACCCTCCAAACACAGTGCCGGAAGTGGACCAAGTTTACAGAATCGGTCCTCGGGGGCATAGAAACAACGGGCCAAGAGTCATCATTGTTACTCTGCGGAAGACATCAATAAGAGATGACATCATCAAAATTGCTCGCATCCAACGGGGGAATCTGAAATATGGTGATAATTCAATATTTATCTACGAAGATCTAAGCAAAGATGCCATCGCTCGACGTCTACCATACAAGGAGGTGATGCAAAAATTGTTCAAATCTGGTCACAAGCCAAGGCTAGCATACCCGGCGCTGTTATCGATCGTGGGCAGTGACGGCCGCAGGTTTGGATTATACACACCTAAAGATGCTGAAGATTATTTGAATCGACATGGAGCAGATACCCCAAGGCAGGACGACAATGTCTGAAAACAGATAAGCCTCTTTCTCAGTGTATATCAGTATTAGAATGGCTTTATTGTGTTCATCAAGGTAGCAGACGATATGCAGGCCGTCTATACCAATGCGTACTGTGTATAATACGAGCCGTAATACATTATAATTTCAGACTCTGGTCTCCGGGGAGACAAATACATATCATGGCAAAAAGATCAATCTGGAATATTCTGGGTTTATCGCTCGAATGCCCTGGGTCTCTTAGATCATTCTGGAACATAACAACAGTCTATTGGCACTAGTATATTCTACAACCTTCTAGAATATAATGCACCATGACAACGAAGGCCTACAACTCTAACATTAAACATCCGGTGTGTATATACATAGCAGATAATCAATTGAATGAAGTTCAATCAGTCCTTAATAATACTTTAAAAATCAACCACACGTAAACGTATGAACACTACAAGGTTATTCTAACAATTTAAGTAATCACTCCACTGATGAAGTGACTGGCACATTGAAGCTCTAAAAGGCTCTGCTTTTCTATTTTATCTAATCAGTTAATTCGGTTCTAGTGGCTTCTCCACGTCGATTATTATTCTATCTCTCATTCCTTATCTATATCTTTTTTTTTTTTTTTTTTTTTTCTCTCTTATTATTCTATTTTTTATCTCTATCTTTTAACTTACATTGTTCTTTTCCATTGTTCTTCACATTAAGGTGTCAATATTTCTCTACAATCTTTTCCTTTTTCCTGACTTTCCTACATGTTAGTAGAGGGTTCAAATGAATATGTAGATGAAAGTTTATTCTCTTTTTTATTTTTTTTTGTCATTTATCACAATATTTCATTACAGTAAGGGAAGGTGCAAGACCAAAAGCGACATTCTATTGCATTAGAATGAAAATGTTAGATCCTATGGCAATTAGCATAGGAAGATTAGGATTACAATGCTCAGTTTGGGCAATCCGGTGGACTAAGGGAGAGAGTCATTCGCGGAGGATGTGTTTTTGGAACACAGGCCTGTACGACTCTCTGGGCGAGGGGAAAATAGGGGATTTTTATTTGTATATATATATGTTTTTAAGCTCTCAACGGGACCTCATTAATTGGATGTACATCTATTGTAGCTTCGCACTCCAGAAGCATTACCAAAAACTACACAAAAACATGCATAGATTATGGCTAGTTTGAATATAATGGTATGGAACACCGGTGGGATAAACAAACAACACAAACGCAAAAGCGTGCTCACACTGATGAAAAAAGAACATGTGTACGTGGCTCTATTAAGCGAAACGCACATTTTAGAGGAAGACATAAATACGTTAGCGGATAACATATACCATAATATTAGTCACTCTTCTTTTGGTACGAGAACTAGAGGTGTAGCCATAGTCGTCAGACGTAAATTAAATATCGAATTGAAAGGGGTATGGTCGGATGCTGAGGGGCGTATAACTATAGCTAGGATTGTACATAATAACAGGAAAATTGCGTTGGCAGCGGTATATGCCCCAAATTTGTACGAAGTAGGTTTCTTCACTTCACTAACCGGAGAAATGTTAAACCATCCCGAGTACTCATATATAATAGGTGCGGATTTTAATGCCATTTGGAATCCAAGGATGGACAAATCTTACCTTGCCTTTTCCAGCGAACAAAAAAATGCATCTAAAGCATTAAAAGATTGGTCAAAGTCTACAGGGGTAATTGATTTATGGCGTTCACTTAATCCCATGACCCGTAAGTACTCCTGTCGTTCGGCGAGACACAACACATTATCCAGAATTGATTACGTCTTTGCATCCCCGAGAATATTTGATAAATATGAAGTGGAAATGATACTCAATGCGCTATCAGATCACTGTTACTTAATCCTGAAAGCAACATTTGGTACACTTTCTTCCCGGGCCCCAAGATGGCGTTTTAATACTATGCTGCTTAACAACAAGGAATTCATTACACAAATTAAAGAAGCTCTCACAGTATTCCTACGGGATAATGCAAACGCGGAGCAAGACCCCAGAATATTATGGATGTCGGTAAAGGGTATGATCAAGGATTTCACGGATAGATTTTCCTCCATATTGCGCAAAAATCAATGCACAAAACTGTCTGAAATGGAAACGCTTTACTCAACGCTTTTTAATTCTTTAAAATACAACAACTCTACTAGACTAGAAAACCAAGTTAACATTCTAAGGACAGAGATCAAAGCAATATACAGACAAAAATCGGAAATGCAAATACGCAGCACAAGACAACAGCAGTATTTCCAAGGTTCTAAACCTAGTCACCTATTAGCCATGCGATTAAGAATTAATGCAAAATTTGCAGATATAACTGCCATTAGAAAACAACAAGTACTTGTAACAGACCCCAAAATAATAAACGATACATTCAAAGAATTCTACTCCGACTTGTATAATTCAGAAACGACCTTTGATCAAAACAAATTAGACACATATCTTAATCAAATTACTCTCCCTAAACTTTCGGAGGACGACGCTAAACAGTTAGAAGCACCGATCACATTAGAAGAACTCAAGAAGGCCATATCCGGAATGAAAAACGGTAAGGCTCCGGGAAACGACGGTATCCCATCAGAAATGTACCTTTCTTGCTGGGACATATTTGGACCCTTATTACTAAATATGATCTTATACTCAGTCAAGGAGGGGAGCTTCCATAAACACCACAATATCGCACTCATTTCAGTCCTTCTCAAAAAAGACAAAGACCCCACTGAGTGCGGTAGTTACCGACCTTTAAGCCTCCTCGGAACCGATGTCAAACTGTACTCTAAGATATTAGCCATCAGATTGCAAAAGCATATGACGTCTTTAGTTCATCCGGACCAAACTGGCTTCATAAGAGGTCGCCTGATCAATGATAACATAAGGCGAATACTGCACGTACTAGATGCAGACAAAGAGGACACCACACCTAAGGCGATGCTATCCCTGGATGCTATGAAAGCATTTGACAGGCTGGAATGGTCGTTTCTATGGGCAGTATTAGAAAGGATGGGGTTAGGAAAAGGATTCATTGATATGATTAAAGTACTATACAAGGACCCATCGGCCATGATTACAACAGGCACATTCATCTCCGAAATCTTTCCGGTATCACGCTCAGCCAGACAGGGTTGCCCTCTTAGTCCCGGACTATTCGATCTATCATTAGAGCCTTTAGCACAATTTATAAGACAATCCCAACACATAGAACCAATCGTAATCAAGGGCACACAACATAAAATTAGTTTATATGCGGACGACGTAATATTGTTCATGCAAAACCCCAACACCACATTGCCGCATCTACTCAAGTTGATAGAGAACTTTGGTGATTTATCGGGATTTAAAATAAATTGGCCGAAGTCGGCTTTCCTTCCTCTTAACATCCGTGCAAAAAAAGACACAACCCTCCCAGGCGCGATACCCATGGTTAAACATTTTAGATGCTTGGGTGTGGAAATATTTCCCACCATAAGACAAACGGTGAAGCACAATTACACAAAAATACAGAACAAAATCAAAGACGACCTGGACAGGTGGGCAAAACTTAAAAACTCAGTACAGGCAAGGGTATCAATAGTTAAGATGGATGTATTACCAAGAATCAATTTCATCAGCTCAATGCTACCGTTACCTCCTCCAGAGGGCTACTGGAAAATATTACAATCCTCCACATACAAATTTATTTGGAATAACAAACCACCTCGCATAAAAAGATCCACCGCACAGAGAAATAAAGCAGACGGTGGCATGGCAGTTCCAGATTTTTTACAATATTTTAAGGCTTTCACATTAAGACCATTGAAAATATGGTTTGATCCCCAGGCTTTGGTATCTTGGAGAGAATTGGAAGAAAACATAGTAGCCCCACAGAGACTGAAAGACATAGCACATACTAAACTTTCAATCAAGCATTGTGAGCGGGAATTTGGCCCCATAATTACCCATGCAATCAGAACATGGCGGGAAACACAAAAGAAATATCCTAACCCTCAAAAATGGCATAATCACACTCCCATATTCAATAACAATGCACTCTTAATGGGAAAACGCCCTATAAGATTCCCTATATGGGAAGAGCAAGGCATACACTCATTAGGGGATATTTTTAATAACCAGGGCTTCTGTAGTTATGGCGAAATATGCACAAAGTTTAACCTCACCGAGTCCACATGGCTTTTTTACATACAGTTACGACTATGTCTGAGGTCTCACGGTGTTCCATTACTCATACCAATTGAACACCACAGATACCACACATTTTTCTATGAAAGAGTAACTTTGGGAGGTTTTGTATCAGGTTTTTATTATCAATTACTAACGTCCTCGTATGAAACCCTTCAACTAGACACTGTCTGGAGGAGGGATATACCAGACCTGGAAAATGACTTTGATTGGCAAGGAGCCTGGGCAAATGTCCGACTTACATCAAGGAACCCGGATCATCAACAAATCAATCTGAACTATATTCACAGGACATACTTGACTCCTATAAGACTGTGCAGAATGGGGCTTAAACAAGACTCCAAATGCTCCCAATGTACAAATGGGGACGAAGGAACATTTATGCACATGTATTGGGACTGCCCACCAGTTAAGGCATTCTGGAAAGATGTGTCCCAACAATTATCAAAACTCGTATCTTGGAATATACCTGTACACCCCTCGGTATTACTATTGAATGATGTTTTTGAGTTTGCAGTGAATCCACAGCTAAAGAGATTGGTTTTATCGGGTATCACAGTAGCTAAAAAGCTGATCGCATCACGCTGGTTTCAACCGGAAAAAATTTGCCGGAAAGTTTGGTTTCTTACATATCTCGATGTGATATATCAAGAAATATCTACAGCAAGAATTCTGGGTCTCAATGAATCCAAAATGTCAATGTGGGTAGAAGTGGTGGAGAGAATAAAAGCTAGCTTATAATGGTAGTGTCTGGTTAGGAGTGAGGGATAATGGAGGTACTATCCAAGGGGGGGTCCGGGAGGGGGGGGTTCGAGCTGGAGCATATGTGTGTAGGGTTTTAGAAAATAGGTATTAGGGGTATATTCTATACTAACATTTATATAATTGTAATTTCGCTGGATATACACTGTATACGGTTAAAATGTTATTATAGACTATTTTTGTTTCATCTTGTTTCTGTACTTGCATGTAATTTTAACCACCTTGACTGAAAGTTTCATTATGCATTATGTGTTGAGTACTGACTTTTAATAATTTTTGTTTTGCAATAATAAAAGAAATTTAAAAAAATAAAAATAAATAGGTGAGCTCTTTCCAGAACTACTCAGCAGAAACCTTGGTAACCATTTTAACAAACGTCTCAATGTATTGAGAAAATCCATGGGGCTCCATCAATCCTCTATCTTCTTAAATTTGATCAGGTTTCACAAGTCCTGCTTGGATTCATTCTTGGTCATCAGCCTCCTGCTGGTCTCCTGAGCCCTGATCCCTCCATCCCTTTTTTATTGTGAAAAGTACTTAGCAGAGGCCTCAGTCACCATTTTAACAACCCTCTCGATGCTTTGTGTGTGGCAAGGCCAGTCGAGAACCTCCATGGGGGTGTTGATGAAGTTCTTCACCTCGGAGGTGCTTAGGGAGCAGGTGAGAGGTGGCTCTGACACATCTTCTGACCAGCTGATTAAGCCACCAATGCTGGAAGCGTCACTATTGATGTGAGGTGTTCTTCTGATCCTGACAGAGGAGTCTCCCAGCTGAGTGTCTGGATCCCCCTCTCCCCTGATGGCCAGGATTCTCTCCACCCCCTCAATTCTCTCTTTTTGATCCTCAGAGCACAGCAGTGTTTGGAGGATGGCTTCACTGTGGGCATACCAAGCAGATATTCTCACAGTTGGCATCACAACATCCAGCACCTCCTTCCTCTGAGACTTGAGGCAGTCCAGCTGAAACAGGATGTGCTTAGGCCCTTCGATCCAGGAGTGCTTGACCTTCATGTTGAACCAACATGGATAATACACTCCAATGATGAATTCCACAATGCATTGTAGATTATTCAGGTTCTTTCTATTAAGTTGATGCTTTGACACCCAGAGCCTGAGGAGTCTGTTTGCTGTGGTGAGCCAGCGGCTGTGGTTTACCGGTCCAATCTCCAGCAGAGCCAGCCTCGCAGAAAGCACTCCATCCCTGATTGCACAGACCAGCTTATAGCCATAGTGTTGATCAGTTGAGAGATCTTGAATGATCTTCTCAGGCAGCTTGATCAGCGGAGGGCAAAGAAAGATCCTGATGAAGTTAGGATTGATCTCCAAGTCTGTAACAGAATCAAGGCCCAGATAATTTGTTGTCTGACAGAGTAGCCCCATCAACTTCAACAATGAGACAGTGCAGTGGGAGTTCACCAGTGTGCAGGTTGCACACCAACCAGACCAGCTTTCTCCCCAGGTGCAGCTCCAGCGTCCGCATTACACCTGCCTTCACTCCAGTGTTGACATTGGTTGAGTCTCTTCCAATGGCCCACAAGGTCTTATCAGAACCTCTCTCTTTCAGCCAGGCAAACAGGACCTTAGCAATCTTCTCTGCATGGGACTCCTCTTTAGTTGCTTTCTCTGGTGTAAAGTGGAACAGATAGTTGCTGCCAGGCTCACTAGCAACACTATAGTGTTCTTCCTTGATCTTTGCAGGAAAAGATTGGTCACTGACCTCAGCTTCCATCATCACATTGGTCATGTCTCAACATCCTTCCTGGCGACCTTGTCTGCTGCTGCAAAGCTTTATTCTTTGCCCCTTCTCCTTTTCTCTGCCTTCTTTTCCAACCCCTGCCTTTCCAATGTTTTCACCTGTCTCTTGTGCTCAGGCAGATCAGCTCCAGCCATTTGGTGTGGTCCTTTACTTCCAACCTTTTCCCTCTGTCCCTTGATGTAGGCAATATCTTTCACAGGAATCTTTTTGTCTGTGCTGCAGCAACAGTTAATGTGGGCTTGCATCACACAACCCTCACAACCTGCCCCCTCACAACTAATAATCTGGCACTTGCAAGTTAAAATATCAAATAACTTGTCCAACTTGACAATTAAACTCTCAAGTTTGCTTCTCCCAAGATAAAAGCTCACTGCCTGCTTCCACATCTCCTTGAGCTTGGTCATGATGGTCACCTTTTTATTGACAACAGGTGACTTGAAAAGAGCATTAGCTTTCTTCCACTGACAGAGGGGTTGGCAGAGGGGAGGGGGCAGGAGCTGACCTGGTAAAAGGGTATGGTAAAATCAGCCATTTTGAAATCCAAAATGATTTCCCATATATTTTTTTATCTTTGAAAGGGGATGGGTAAATTTGGCAATTTTGTAATACAATACCAATGGGTTCAAATGGTAAAATCGGCCATTTTGAAATCCAAAATTATGTAGGTTAGATTTATCCTATCCCAAAAATGAACTCATATTTGAATTCCCCATTAAGAACCACATCATTTAGACACCTTGCATGATAGGATTTCCTTCAGATTCATGTTGGCATCCATGTATGGCCAAGGGGTGAAAAATGGTAAAATCAGCCATTTTGAAATCCAAAATGATGTAGGTTAGAGTTATCTGATCCGAAAAATGTACTCATATTTGAATTCCCCATTATGAAACACATCATTTAGACACCTTGCATGTTAGGATTTCCTTCAGATTCATGTTGGCATCCATGTATGGCCAAGGGGTGTAAAATGGTAAAATCGGCCATTTTGAAATCCAAAACAATGTAGGTTAGAGTTATCCGATCCGAAAAAGAATCCCATATTTGAATTCCCCACAAAAAAACACATATTTTAGACACCCCACTCGATTGATTTTCCAAAGAAAAAATAGTATGGTCCGCCCTAGTAGGGGAGTTACTTGTGGAGGGGAATATGCCAGCTGTCCTTTTCACTGTAGTTTTGGAGCACTGGGAAGAAAGCAGGGCTGATCATGATATCATAGTCCTTAAGTCCATGGATGTGGCCATTTTGAAGGAAAACAAGGTTGTTTATGTGGGAAGCCAAGAAGAAAGTGACATACAAATCAAAAAGCTGTCCTAGTTGAAGCTAATTTGGTATGTCAGCACAGCTATAACCAAACTGAATATTTAAGAACTACAACAATGGAGTTTCCTGATACCTAGATCATCTCTCAATCAGCTTCTCTCTCTCTCACTCTCTCTCTCTCTCTCTCTCTCTCTCTCTCTCTCTCTCTCTCTCTCTCTCTCTCTCTCTCTCTCTCTCTCTCTCTCTCTCTCTCTCTCTCTCTCTCTCTCGCCAGGTAATGGAGTAACCAGAAGTAAAAGTCACCTCACTGCCATTTTTCACCTCAGTGCAGTCCTTTTGTAAAGCAGTAAAGCAACGTTTCTATATACGGAACAGACCCAGAGAGGAAAATACAATTTAATGTCCCATTCACAGTGTTCGCCTCTCTTGCTGCTATGCTAATGATTTCAAACAGGGTAGGAAGAAACCTCCGTGTCTAAGCTAACAACTTTCATTGGGTGCAAAATGGTTGAACCCCCCCCCCCCCCCACACCCCCTCATTTTTTTAATCTTTATTTGTACATCTAACAATATGTACATCACTCTCCTCCGACATCCTATCCACTCTACCTTTGAGTGAGACTTTCTCTGCTCTCCCCAGATACGGCAACCTCCACCCTCCTCTCAGCCCTCTCAACCTCCTTCGACAAGGTGAGAGGTCTGCCCGCCATTCCCCACCCAGTCCATGGCTGTCGGAAGCAGTGAGAGAAAAGAAAGACAGGTCCTGAGAGAGGCTGAGAGGAAGTATAGAAAGTCACACCTCACTGGTGACATTACTACTGCCAAAGCTTCTTTCTTTCATCATAAGATTGATGCATCGGCTAGAAACCTTTGCAAACAAAAAATCCTACCTCGACGACCGCTCCTACCAAGTATCATGGGGAGGGACCCTGTCACCCCCTTCGGAGGGGTGTACCCCAGGGCTTGGTCCTTGGACACCTCCTCGTCTCCCTCTAAACCAAATCTCTGGGTAATATTATCACGTCTCATGCCTTCTCGTATCATTGCTATGCCGATGATACTCAACTCTTCCTCTCCTTTCCTCCCTCAGGTATCCATGTCTCTGAGCAAATCTCGGCCTGTCTGTCCGACATCTCTGCCTGGATGACGACCAACCACCTCAAACTGAACCTAAGCAAACCAGAATTGCTTCACCTGCCGGCCAAATCCTCCCCACTGACGACCTTTCCATCACAGTGGAAAATGTAGCCGTGGCCTCGTCACCGACCACCAAGAACCTTGGTGTAGTCCTTGACGATCGGCTGAACTTCTCCGCTCACATCGCCGCAACGACCAGAACGTGCAGATTCCTCCTGAGCAATATCAGAATGATCCGCCCCTTCTTGACAAAATAAGCCACTCAACTCCTTGTCCAATCAACAGTCATGTCTCGCCTCGACTACTGTAATGCACTGCTCGCTGGTGCATTCCGACCACCGCCACCAAGCCTCTTCAACTCATTCACAACGCAGCTGCCCCTCTGATCTCCAACATACCAAAGTCAGCCCATGTTACCCCACTTCTTAGGGACCTGCACTGGCTCCCAATCGCCACACGAATACGCTTCAAGGTCCTCAACCTGGCATATTGCACAGTGAAGGGAGCGGCTCCCGCCTACCTCCAGTCATTGGTCTCTAGTTTCAAGTTCAAGTTTCTTTGTCATACAGAATACAGAATACTTTGCATAAAATGTTTCTTTCTGTGTTGCTCCTGAGAGTGTGCTAGATAATAACAGATAGTATAAAATAAGTATAATAAGTATAAAATAGGAAGTCAAGTACGTAAACAAGTGTAAACAACAAAATTGTTCAGTGTATCTATATACAGTATGTACAGCTGGTACAAAAATGGTGAGGTATAGCTTAGCTTGTGGTGCCACCTTGTAGTGGTGAGGTGCAATAAGGAGGTGCAATAATATGAGAATGATATGCAATTTCCTTACCAATAATATAAATATGAAGTGTAAAGTGACTCAAGTGGTAAAGTGGGTGCTACAGTGTGTTGTTTATTTAAGTGACTGTATGTGCGCTGTGGGTGTGTTGATGGTTTTCTTATCATTGAGCATCCTGATGGCCTGGGGATAGAAGCTTCTTCTGAGTCTCTCTGTGCTTGCCATGAGACTCCGGTATCGCTTGCCTGACTGCAGCAGTTCAAAGAGGCAGTTGTTTGGGTGGCTGGAGTCTTTGATTATTCTCTTAGCCTTGCCCATGCACCGCTTGTTGTAAATGCCTTGGAGAGTGGGAAGCCCCCCTCAAATTGTGCGTTCAGCTGAATGGGCCACTCTCTGTAGTCTGCTGCGGTCTTGTGCGGTGCTATTCCCAAACCAGGAGGTGATATTGCCAGTCAGGATGCTCTCTATTGTGCATGAGTAGAAGTTCTTGAGGATCTTCTGATTCACGTTGAACTTCCTTAAGCACCTAAGGAAGTAGAGGCGTTGTCGTGCCTTCTTGATAACACTGTCAATGTGTGTGGTCCATGTCAAGTCCTCGGATATGTGGACTCCGAGGTACTTAAAACTGTTCACTCTCTCAACCGGTGCCCTGTCGATGCTGAGGGGGCTGTAGTCCCTGACCCCCGACCTCCTAAAGTCCACAATCATCTCATTTGTTTTGCTGACGTTCAGGGACAGGCTATTCTCTTGACACCATCCCGCTAGAACCTTAACCTCCTCCAGGTAGGCCCTCTCGTCGTTTGCAGAGATCAGGCCCACCACTACTGTGTCGTCAGCAAATTTGATGATTGTGTTGTTGTTCCGCGGTGCCACACAGTCATGTGTGTACAGGGAGTAGAGGAGGGGACTCAGGACACACCCCTGGGGGGCCCCTATGTTGAGAGTGATGGATGAGGAGGTGCAGTTGCCTGCTCTCACCACCTGGGGTCTGCCCGTCAGGAAGTCCAAGACCCACTGGCAGAGGTCATAGTTCAAGCCCAGGTCCCTGAGCTTGGCTATGAGTTTGGAGGGGACTATGGTATTGAATGCTGAGCTGTAGTCAATGAATAGCATTCTCACATAGTTCCCCTGCCTCTTGTCCAGGTGTGATGCTGCTGTGTGCAGCACATGGGCTATGGCGTCCTCCGTGGACCTGTTGGGGCGGTATGCAAATTGCAGGGGATCCAGGTTGATGGGGAGGGAGGAACAGATGTAGCCCTTTACTAGCTTCTCAAAGCACTTCATGGCTATGGAGGTGAGAGCTACAGGGCGGTAGTCGTTGAGGCAAGCAGGCTTGGATTTTTTGGGTACAGGGATAATGGTGGACTTCTTCAGACAGGTGGGGATGACAGCCTGTTCTAAGGACAGGTTAAATATGTCAGTAAATACCGGGGCCAGTTGGTAGGCACAGACTTTTAGGACTTCAAAATTTGTCTCAGAGATTTGGAGTATCCATGCAGGACCTGTTTTTAATACATGCATAGAACTTATGTATTATAAATATGGACAAATTAGCATATGGCCTCATAGAGACATTATTATTGAAAACATGCCTGAAAACTTTAGAAAATAATTTCCTTCTACTTTAGTCATTATTGATGGTACTGAATTTAAGACCCAGGTGCCATCTGCACTGGCTTTACAAAGTCAGCTTTATAGTGACTATAAGTCAAGCACAACCCTCAAAGCATTGATTGGATGTGATCCAAGTGGGTCTGTCATTTTTGTGTCCTAGTTATTTACAGGTGCTGTATCCGATAAGGCTATTACTGAAAGCAGTGGTTTTTATGATTTACTTAAAACACTGAAAGTTCATGGATGGTGATGCTGTTATGGCTGACAAGGGTTTTACAATACACAACGAGTTGAAAGAGCTTGGATTACGTCTGAATATCCCTCCTTTTGCTGCTGGTCATTCTCAGATGCCTCAGTCAAACGTGGCATTGACTAACCAAATTGCTCGTCACAGGGTTCATATTGAGTGTCTTATATGTAAAGTTAAGACGTACAAAATCCTTTCAGATCGCATACCAACAACCCTTTTCAAAACAATAAACCAGATATGGTCAGTTTGTTGTTATATGACCCTACAACAGGATGTGTTTGTAACTGATAAATGAAATTGTAGACCTGCATTACCTGATAAGAAAGTACAGAACCAATTTGGACTTCTCCAAAAGGGGTTGTGATCTTTGGCACACTGGTAGACAGGATAGTTGCCAAAGGTGTTCCAGTCATCCGTTGTAGATGGGCAATATCTTCCTCTGTTACAGCTGGAAGTCTGTAAATATTTAAAATATTGTATTAAATGTATTGCATATATTAATAATAACTTGGTCATACTTTTGCTATATTTCTGAGATGGAAGAACGATGTTTTGGTCACTTTGTTAAAATGAAAATTGAAGTTCAGTTCTGAATCTATGATAACCCCGAGACTTGTGACCTCAGATTTGATCCAAGGGGTTAGTCCTCCCAGGTTCTTTATTAACATTTATTTTTTTGTTTTGGGGCCGATAATTTGAATTATAGATAGAAAATCTACATTATGTCCTCTGATGATATCACCCAGCGGTAACATGTAAAGGACCTAAGCAACTCCCTTGTGCAACTCCATAGTTGTTGTCATATATCTCAGACATGTGGCCTCCTAGTTTAACATAGAATTTCCTCCCTCTGATGTATGTTTTAACCCTTCTGCCTTATTAGGTAACTGACAGAGTTGGCACATCAGTGCATGAAAAGATTGCATCACGTTCAAGGTAATAAAAAACGTAATTTGTAATATTTCGTTCCAATTCTTTTTTTTATGAATACCACTATAATGATGGAGACCTTATTCTCATCAGAGTTTAGTCTGAGGTCACTGATTATTTTGTTGAGGGCAGTTTCAGTGCTATGCTATTTTCTGAATCCTGAATTCTTCTAAGATTTTCTTCTCTTCATTGACATTGATGTCTCATGAGCTCATTTTATATGTACATCAACTTATAAAGAGTGTATTACCAATACAATTTATTTTTCATATTGTAACTCATTGACTTTGTTCACTTTATTATATCTGTTGGGTGATGTATTACCTGTAAGAAGTGTCAACATGGCACACCACTGGCCGTCTCTTTCTCTTCTCAGAGGGTTTTGCAACCACGACATGGTTTATTGGTACTAGCTGTATTTTATCACCTCTGGGGGCATGCCACTGTGCTGTGGTATGCTTGTGCAACTTTGTTGTTCTGGTATGTGGGTAAAGTTGTGCCATTTGAATCCTTGAAGAGACTTGACAATGCAGACGATATGGGAACAGTGTCCATTTATCCTGAAAATACACATGCAACAATCAAATGGTTGATAGCTACTCCACACACCAATTTACAGCTGCACCAACACTAAAAGGTAAGCTAGCTAATTACAGTAGTTCAAATTCAAAGGTTTATTTGTCACCTACAAATACCGCAACATTTGTGTGATTAGCATAACGTTAGATGATTAGCCCATTGTAGCTAGCAGTTAGCAGATACTACGCTTAAATCTTAATTTTAAACGATCACTCTAACAATTTTATAATAAGGGACCACTAACATACTCACCCTGCTTTACATGTGCAGTAGGACTCCACAATTGTATCCTGACGAATTACAATGTGGAGTTTGTGAGGCGTTTGTGTTTTCCGCATGGATCGCCAACACTTTTACATAAATTTTGACGTTGTCATCTTCTCCATCCGAAATCCTAATGTCATGTATATATCCTTGAGTAAAATAATTCAGGCCTTTCTGGAGAACTCTCTTCGATAGAGTAGCGGCATTGGGCAAATAACTGATAGCAATAGTTTCAGGAATCCTTAAGAGAGAATCCATGTTGTTCAATTGACATGTGGTTGTTTCAGTGTGCGTGTGAGAACGTTTTGGAGAGCGTGGGAGAGCGTAGCAAGAGTAACACAGGGGCGGGACTTGCTGTCAGCGGGGAAAGGTCTATTCCTGCTCACTTTCAAACCAACCTCTTGACCATGGCTTCTTCCCTGGCTCTTTAGTGGCATTTCACCGGACCTTTGAGAGTGGTTAACCTAGTAACATTAAGTAAACAACCAAGACTTAACGTTGAGAGTGGTTAGCCATATTTTCTGAAAATTAAATAGAAGTATAATAGAAGATTGCTCCTCTTCTACAAGGTCCATTTGCACATTATTGGTATATAGGGAGCACTATGGACCTCATGGAATGTATTCCCATTATCAGAAATATTGTGTATGTTACTAGGCTTGAGTATATTGTAATGAACCAAAGGGGAATATACATTTTTATAAATGTTGTATTACATTTTTCATATTTGACAGTGAATAACACTATGGTAACATTGACCAGACGTGAAAAGCCACTGCACTTATTCAGCACCTTCTTGAGATCAAGTGTACAAAAAATCGAATGAAATTAATAAAGGGCAGATGATTTACAGGGGTTTTTGTAGATACAGTACTGCATTTTGCCATCCGGACACATGCAATTTGAAATATGAATATAGAATATCAGGCAGGCTTATAAATGACCTTATTATGGCCAACTCACACATCTATGGATCGGGCCAAATCTCCTCTTTCAAATGGCAGAGTTGAATCTGAATTTAGTACCACCAAGCGCCCCTGACAGGGCAGCAAAAACCGTGAATGAAATCGACTGTAAGTACAGTTACTTTTTTGTAATGTAAATTGCTCCACCATTTTTCATCGGATTGAGCCGCAGTTTTTTCCAGACGTTCACAGAAAAGTAAAGAAACAAACTACGTTCCATTTTATGGCAATAACGTTCAGGTTTGTTCAACCCGTGAGATATGATCCCGGAAAATAAGTTGAACAATTATTTCACGTCAGATGGCTCAAAGTTTGACAGGGGCTGGCGTGAGCTGGGTAGTGTAGTTTTCCGAAATTTGAAAGCCCTGGGTCTCTTCTTTCAAAAGACTACACTCACTTTTGGCTGCGTCACTTCCTCCCGTCAATAGGCACCGGTTTCCGACTCAATGCACTGAGATTTCTATAAACTCATATTTCACTAATCATTGGTAAACAAACGTAATGCTGAAAATATACACTTAGACTGCTGTTTTGACAGGGTTAGGGAATATACGCAACATTAATTAATACGTTCTGTATTGATCGATTTATGGCGTGATGTGAATCTTGGCCCTGTACCGGGCCCGTCGGGCTTAAGGGGTTAAAAGTGACTAGGTTAACAGCTCTCAACGTTATGTGATGGTTGTTTACTCCCAGCAGTTGGAACAAGATGCAAAATACTTTGAAAATACACAAATTGATCCCCCTCACTACTTTGAAGGACTCCATCGCACAGAGTTGTTTACACACACCTGCAACTATCACCCAGCCTTTTAACTGTAATTTGACTGTTTTGCTTCATGTCTTACATACCATGTAATTTTATTTGGTAGTTTTTTTGGATGTGTGTTTTAATTATTTCCATTACCTCTTTGATGTATGTATCAGCTGTGTCTGTTTTGTGTCCTCTTATTTGTCCTTTTTTCCTTTGAGAGGTCCATGTGTTCTCTCATCAGGCCGTCATTGTAATGAAGAATTTGTTCATAATTGACCTGCCTGGTTAAATTTTTGTTTAATAAAAATGTAAAGTCTACTGCCTTCATATCATATCTATTCAGTTGAAGAATCACTCCTGAAGGATCATGTCCAACATATGTTTTGACTTCCTGTTGTATACATTTATCTCGTAATATCGTCGCAGTAAGGGCTTTCCCCCCATGTTGACCCCTTCTCATCTCGACTGCTTTTCACATCGCAACCATGTGGAGGGTAAACTCACCTAAACCCAGTTTACACCTTATTATTTGTAAAATACAGTTTACCCACCTTTTAAACTCATAAAACCTTTATGATTGAAATGTATAGCATAAAGAATAGGCCATATCACATTGATGCAAGTGACAATAGACAACTAAGAATAAACAATAGAATAAATGTGTCAGAAATACCCCAACACTGTGAAGGTGCCCACAATTGTCATTTGTAGATACCACAGGAGACATTAGTACATCAGTACTATAAAGTGAGTTTCTACTCTAATTTCCTTGGATCTGTGGGCAACTTTGTCTCTTGACTTCTCTGTTTGAAATCATTAGCATAGCAACAAAAGAGGCTAGCACCGTTACCACAGCATTTAAACATTTAAGGGGAGACACTGCAGGTGAATAGGGTAAAAGAATTAACTAATAGATATCACAATGAAACTTCCCCAGTTGATTACTTATATTAAGACAAGACTTTTTTGTATTACAAGTTTTTTGAAATTGTATGTTTAAATATGCAAATGAGGCATGATCTACTTAAATATGCACTAATTTGCATATAATTCCAGGACATAAATCTGAACATTGGATAAAGCCATTTTCAAAATTATAGTTTAATTTTGTTGACATATTAGAGCCAAAGGTTATTACAGAGGGGATTTTGGATATCTCTTTTTATCACTCCATAAATCAGAAAATACTCCATTCAGTCCATTTTTATGGTAAAATTCCATATTTCGCCATGTTTTTAGGAATAAAATGTGATATAAATCAGGGTATGAATGCGATATCAACAAACCCTTCTGTAAATACCTTCAGAACATAGATATGAATAGAACTGGAAGGTTTTGTGTATGTGAGTGCTACTGAAGTCGAGATTTGTGGCTCAGAGTATGAGGAAAAACTCTTAAAACTCATTTTTGGGAAAACGCCTTCAAAGTTCTGTATTGTAAAATGCCATACTTTTTTTTTTTAAACAGATATTTACAAACACAATACCTAATCAAACCATTAGTAATAGACAACCTAAACACATGCCTGATAACTGAATAATAATAATAATGATGTTATTGAACTGAACAGAACTACACACAGGCTACAAACAGTGTAGTACAGTGTAGTACCCCCTAATAGGCAAAAAATATTTGAATAGATATCACTATGAAACTTTCCCAATTTGTTATGTACATATAAACTAAGAAAAAATATATTGCAAGTTTTCTGAAATTTATGTTTATATATGCAAATGAGGCACTTCCCCATTAAATATGTGCACATTTATGGATGCAATAAGGCTAAATGATGTAAAATAAACAACTAAATGTGTGTTATTGACGTTTTATTGTCACTAGTTTCATAGAAGACATGTTTAGGAAGCAAAATATAACAAAATCTCAAAATCAACAAAAAAAGTATATTTGACTATTCACCTGCAGTGTCTCGCCACGCTGGAGAGATGGGTATATTTTAATTATGATGACTCTAGTTTAAGTGGATGCTTATTCATGAATGTTGCTCACCTAGTGTGACACAATGGGTATAAGAACTAAAACAAAGGTTGTCCAGTCCACAAAATCTGAGTCTCACTCATCGGGTGCAAATAATTCAGTGTAATAATATTAATTATGGGCCCTGTTCCATTTAGGCCAGGGCCACTCGTATTGTACATGCGGTCTCACTGGAATGGCTGTGATAGGCCTAAATAGAACAGAACCATAATTAACGCTATTAATTACACCTGGCATGTCAAAATGGCCACCATAAATATGATGGGATATACAGTTTCTGCTAAATCCATATAGTGACCTAATTTCTACGACGACTTTCTAGTACAAATACTTCTCAAAGGGTTTTAAATAGAATAACTGCATTATGGTTCAGTTAACCCTGCTGCTGTTGCATTATGTCTGTGATTAGCCAATGATATCTCAGAAGGAGGCATTTTAGAAACGGGACCAGCAGGAATCTTTAAATCTTTAATTTCTTTCTTATCTGATGCTGAGGATGGATTTCACTGACAAACTTGAGAAACTGCTAACCACTACTATTTGTTATCCATTATCCACTACTGAGACTGACAAATGTAAAACATTCTCATGACTAGAGTTAAAAAGGCCTCATGACAAATCAGTCCACATGAATAACAGTAAATGTGCCCCAAGCACCCTCAATGACTACAGGCCAGTCGCTCTGCATAACACATCATGAAGACATTTGAGAGGCTGGTCCTGCAACAACCCAAGGTAAACATCGGGGTGCAGGATGTCATTATCTTCATGCCCCTCAAAGCCTATAAGCACCAGGCCGCGTAGCACAGTGAGAATCATGTTCTGTGACTTTGGAAAAGCTCACAGTGATGCGGCTGGACCATGGCCTGGTGACCTGGATCACTGACTACCTCACCAACAGACCACATTATGTCAGACTGCAGGGCAGCCGGTCAGATGTGCTGGTGAGCAACACCGGCGCCCCCCAAGGAACTGTGCCCCCCAAGGAACAGAGCCTGCAGAATAATGAAAGACCCTCACCACCCCAACAACAGCCTGTTTAAGCTGCTGCGGTCAGGCAAGCGCCTACGGTCACACGCTGCAAGAACAGAGAGACTCCGGCTCAGCTTCTTGCCCCAGGCCATCAGAACACTGAACACTGAACTCTCCACTCACAAGTACACATGAGCACACACAGACACACACACACACACACACACACACACACACACACACACACACACACACACACACACACACACACACACACACACACACACACACACACACACACACACACACACACACACACACACACACACACACACACACACACACACACACACACACACACACACACACACACACACACACACACACACACACACACACACACACACACACACACACACACACACACACTCTCAGGCGGCAACCGCTAAAGCAATCACTTTAAACAAAATGTCACTTTAAAAAATAGAATCTTTAGAAAGACTTTAAAAGAAGGAGGTACTGTATAGTTTAGATACATTAAGAGTTAACATTGTAAATTGTATATTGCATAGTAGTGTATATAAGAACCAGTTTCTCAGGAACCTAGCAACCTATAGTATTTTTTTTTACCATTTTTGAATTTTTTTTTGTCTATTTTATTCTATTTTATTATTGTATTTTGCACAATCAATGCAGGCATGACCACCCGTATTTCACTGTATTGCCTGGTATATGTGACCAATAAACCTCTTGATTCTTGATTCTGTCACCCTTCCTGTTCACCCTCTACACCTCTGACTTCTGCCATAACTCGAGTGGGTGCCACCTACAGAAGTTCTCAGACAACTCCTCCATCATAAGTTACATCACAGACGACAATGAGGATGAGTAGGCTACAGAGCCCTGGTGGAGAGCTTCATAGAGTGGAGCGGCAGCAATCACCTCCAACTCAAGAGGAGGTGGAGATGGTGGAGACCTACAAGTTCCTGGGAATACACTTGAACAATAAACTAGACTAGTCAGAGAACACACTTCCCTCTACAGGAAGGGACAGAGCAGGTTGTTATTCCTGAGGAGACTCAGGTCCTTCAATGTGTGCAATAGACTGCTGCAGTCGTTTTATCAGTCTTTAGTAGCCAGCGTCCTCTCTTTTGCAGCCGTTGTATGCTGGGGGGGGGGGGGGTAACATCAACCCAGACTAGCTCCGTAGTGGGAGCCAAACTTGTAAAGCTAGAGGTGGTGGCAGAGGTGATTTACTTTTATTCATATTTTATATTCAGATTCAAATCTTGTATTGCCTATATTTATTTTGTATTTATTATGTATTATATTACCCTGCCCATACCTCCCCCATGCTGCTGAAGGACACCTGCATTTCCCCCAATAAAGGAATATCTTATTTAGGTAAAAGTTTCCGCCTTCCTCCAGCTTTGTCTTTAAATAAAAAGACTTGAGAACCAGGAAAGTGGTTCCAATTTGGAGAAAAGCAGAACAAAAAGATTTTTCAGCATGGAAATGAGAAGATTTGGCAATTGTCTAATGGTTGTAAATTGGGATGTAATTTTACATCATTCATCTATTTTCCATCTGTCGATCTGTATACAGTGTATTCGAGAGGGCGATAGATTCTTTGAAATCGACATGCGTTTATGTAATGGATTTTGGTTTCTCAATACTAAAGAAAGATAGACCCTGAGTACTACAAACCATCAGCTGAAAGTGGATGAGTCAATACCAGCTCGTACAGTATATCCCGGTATGAAGCTTTTCTCATTCACTGTTCAAGGTCACACGTATGGCTATTGGTCAGTTCTCAGAGTCTTACTTCTTGAAAGAATGTTTTTTTCATGAATTTAAAAAAGAGAACAGACGAACACTAGCTCTGTTTGGAGGCACGTTTGACGTGTTCGAGCTGTCCAAATTCATCGTTTGCCTCTCTTGTGAATTCATGGCTTGCTCTGGATGGACTGCTCAGTACTGTCTTTCTGTATACTCTATAAGCATGCCTTTCTACTCTGCTGTGGGTAGCGATAAGTGATTTGATGAAAGAAGACTGCAACCGAGGCCAGACTGAGCACCCGACACAACACCCCCCATGTGCCAAGACATCATTACTACCTTCGTTTTAAAGAATCGATGAGAAGACTATTGCATGCACTTATCTGTGTTTCATTACGCTTGTGAGTGCATGCTTTATCAACAGTTTTGCCTGTTTTATTGCAACACTACTATCACCAACATCTAAGAAGGGAGATACCCCCTTGAATGGCCCTTCTAAGGTTTCTCTCCTCCACATTGCCTGTGGTGTATTTTTTCCTATTGCTAGGTTTTAGTGAGTTTTCCTTACCTTCGCATGGGGTATGTCTGGGAGTGTTGCATTTATTTATTTTATTTATCTAAAAATGTTTGGACTTTATGGTGTTTTTGTTTTGTTCTTGATTTTTTGTGATGTTTCTTCTTGACTTATTTAAAGAAGACGTGTCCGGCCCATGGGGACATTAATGTAAGTAAGTAAGTAAGTAAACTTTATTTGTATAGCACCTTTCTCAGATAAAATCACAAAGTGCTTCACAGAAGTAAAATATAGCAACATAGAGATGAACGCACTACACATAAAACAATTCTGACACATCGTAAGCATAGTTACAATTAAATAACTAAATATGAGTGCAACTAAAAACAAAACAACAATTATAAATAAATAAACAACGTATACAACCAGGAATTATTTAAAAGCCTGTCTGAATAAAAACGTTTTCAACTGTTCCTTAAAAGTGGATAGGGAGTCAAGTGAACGCATAGAAAGGGGGAGGGTGTTCCAAAGGGTAGGGGCCATAAATTGGAAGGACCGGTCACCTTTTGTTATTAACCGGGTCCGTGGGACAACCAGGAGATTTTGGTGGGAGGACCTAAGTGCACGACTGGGGGAGTAGGGGCGCAGTAAATTAAAAATGTACACAGGGGATCTACCTTGGAGGGCTTTAAAAGTTAAAACAAGAATTTTAAAATGGACACGATAATTAATGGGGAGCCAATGTAGAGTGGATAAAATGGGGGTGATGTGGGCACGCCTACTTGTCCCAGTTAAAAGCCTTGCCGCTGCATTTTGAATGATTTGCAAGCGGTTTAGCACAGATTTATCCAGACAGGTAAAAATTGAATTGCAATAGTCCAGGCGTGATGAAATAAAAGCATGGATGATCATTTCCATTTCAGCTCTAGAAACAACAAATCTTAATTTGGCAATGTTGTCGGGCCATACAAATAAATTAGATTTGATTTGATTTTAAGACTGTGGACAGAGCGGTTTCTTCCAGGGCTTATGTATGTGCGGGAAACTCAAGGTAAAATAATGGACTGCATTTTATATATAGCGGTTTTATCCAAAGCACTTTACAACTTATGCCTCACATTCACCCATTCACTCACACATTCACATACCGACGGCAAAGGCAACCATGAAAGGTGCCAACCTGCTCGCCAGGAGCAGTTGGGGTTAAGTGTCTTGCTCAAGGACACTTCGACACGCTGCCGGGAGGAGTTGTAATCGAACCAGGAACCTTCTGGTCCTACAGGCCTCAGACCTATTGACTAAACTGTATTCATCAGTCAATTGAAGCTTTAGAAAATGTCATTGGGTCTCATTCCCAAACAAATTTACGACAAAAAAAATTCGTCTTAGCCAGATTTCGGCCCATTTAAAACATATTAGGGCTGGGAGCGCGAGTCCCCAAATTTTCCTGAGATCAGATTTGATCGTGGCTGAGAGCAGATTTAAGAGTGCTGAGGAGCAGTCTTATGATTGATTGAGTAATTGAAAATTGTATTAACTTGACAGACTGTGTTCTCAGTCATAGTGATTCCTTCATGTCAACGCTACAGGCCTCCTTGGAATTAATTACTTAATCATAATTAAAATAAATATGACAATATTTGTACGATAAGAAATTACGCATTTGATGTCAGAAAAATAAATAATATGGATTCATCTGATCACAGGGCAGCTGCTTAACCATATCTGAACCAGCTATTTTGGACAAATGTATAATTACTTTAATTACTCAGATATTCAAATACAATTATGCAATTATTGTGAAATGATTGAAAATAATAATTATTTAATGCCTTCTGTGGAATTTGTATTTCTTATTTGTTACACATCTGTTTTAATGATTAATTATAAACATTTGAAAGAATGCAGGTCAACATGCAATGTATCCCATTGATTGGTATACAATGGGACAGACCTTTGTTTGATTGATTGATTGATTGAAAACTTTATTAACAAATTGCAGAATGGGTACAGTACAGTACAGCTCAATTACATAAGGGGATGCAGACCAGAGAAAGACTTTCGTCTTGTTTACATCAGGGTCCCCCATTTTCAATTCATCATAACATATATGACACACACGACACAGATAGACAGTACTGCTACATCTATACATTTATGACATACCAGATTTGCAAATACAGTACTGTTTGTGATACAAAAAGAGTCCAGAAAAGAGAGTACATTTGACGTAGAAACTGTTGGAGGAGGTTGGGTAGGAGGGGTGGGTGGGGGATAGACTTACACTGTACAAGCAAAACTGTACATTGGAATATTGACAAAACCATACTTGGTAATTTACTGTACATTGGAGGGGGTTGATATAGCTATAAACCTGCATTCCTTAGAATATATCATTAATCAATTAAACGTATATTGAAATACACTATATAGCCTATACACCAACACTGAAATGACAGTGGATAAATAAATAAGAACTAAAGCTAATCGGTGGAAATAGACTGCATTAATATTCCATAACAAGTCTTGTGTGCGCCTACGAATGAACAGTATAGGCTTAATTATGGAATAATAAGCCATACTGCGTTCATTCATTACGCCCGCTGTAGGCTATATATATAATATTTCATTAATTCATTCATATACAGTACTGCGTGCGCGTGTGTGTGCGCGCTGCGGCAGGTGTACCACGAGCTGTATATGATGCCAATACATTAATCTAATCTAGTTTTGATGGCTCGCAAGACTCGCAAAGCACTTCCGCCATTCCATTTTCACACAGCTGCGTCACTAGTTGCCTTATAAGGAGCTCTGGAGGCGTTGTTTAGTATGCAAATGACCTGAACGGGAACGCACATTTCGAGTTTAAGACAGAATGCCATTCTCCAAGCAGATATATCAGATCATATCATTTGTACGACCGTTTCAGCCACTTAAGACATATTACCAGCACGTTGGGGACTCAGAGTGAACTTGTCATTGGGTCTCATTCCCGAAATGTTTTCAAATAGTTATTCTGGAAGACTTATCTTGGAACCACTGAGACATAATCAATGACAAGTTCACTCTGAGTCCTAAACGTGCTGGTAATATGTCTTAAGTGGCTGAAACGGTCGCACAAATTATATGATCTGATATCTGCTTGGAGAATGGCATTCTCTTAAACTCGAAAGAGCGTTCCCGTTCAGGTCATTTGCATACAAAACAACGCCTCCAGAGCTCCTTATAAGGCTACTAGTGACGCAGCTGTGTGAAAATGGAATGGCGGAAGTGCTTTGCGAGTCTTGCGAGCCGCGTGATAACGAAACCTAGCGTCAGTCAGTGCCAATCAGAGAGCGTCTCCGAGAAATGCGTCTAGGTTTCGTAATCACGCTTGCGTGCCATCAAAACTAGATTAGATTAATGTATTGGCATCATATACAGCTCGCGGTACACCTGCCGCAGGGTGCGCGCACACACACACACACACGCGCGCGCCCAGTACTGTATATGAATGAATGAATGAATGAAATATAATATATATAGCCTACTGCAGGCGTAATGAATGAACGCAGTATGGCTTATAATTCCATAATTAAGCCTATAGGCTACTGTTCATTCGTAGGCGCACACAAGACTTGTTATGGAATATTAATGCAGTCTATTTCCACCGATTAGCTTTAGTTCTTATTTATTTATCCACTGTCATTTCAGTGTTGGTGTATAGGCTATATAGTGTATTTCAATATAAGTTTAATTGATTAATGATATATTCGAAGGAATGCAGGTTTATAGCTATATCAACCCCCTCCAATGTACAGTAAATGACCAAGTATGGTTTTGTCAATATTCCAATGTACAGTTTTGCTTGTACAGTGTAAGTCTATCCCCCACCCACCCCTCCTACCCAACCTCCTCCAACAGTTTCTACGTCAAATGTACTCTCTTTTCTGGACTCTTTTTGTATCACAAACAGTACTGTATTTGCAAATCTGGTATGTCATAAATGTATAGATGTAGCAGTACTGTCTATCTGTGTCGTGTGTGTCATATATTATGATGAATTGAAAATGGGGGACCCTGATGTAAACAAGACGAAATTCTTTCTCTGGTCTGCATCCCCTTATGTAATTGAGCTGTACTGTACTGTACCCATTCTGCAATCTGTTAATAAAGTTTTCAATCAATCAATCAATCAAACAAAGGTATGTCCCATTGTATACCAATCAATGGGATACATTGCATGTTGACCTGCATTCTTTCAAATGTATATAATTAATCATTAAAACAGATGTGTAACAAATAAGAAATACAAATTCCACAGAAGGCATTAAATAATTATTATTTTCAATCATTTCACAATAATTGCATAATTGTGTTTGAATATCTGAGTAATTAAAGTAATTATACATTTGTCCAAAATAGCTGGTTCAGATATGGTTAAGCAGCTGCCCTGTGATCAGATGAATCCATATTATTTATTTTTCCGACATCAAATGCTTAATTTCTTATCGTACAAATATTGTCATATTTATTTTAATTATGATTAAGTAATTAATTCCAAGGAGGCCTGTAGCGTTGACAATCACTATGAGAACACAGTCTGTCAAGTTAATAAAATTTTAAATTAATCAATCAATAATGAGATTTGATCGTGGCTGAGAGCAGATTTAAGAGTGCTCCTCAGCACTCTTAAATCTGCTCTCAGCCACGATCAAATCTGATCTCAGGAAAATTTGGGGACTCCCGCTCCCAGCCCTAATATGTCTTAAATGGGCCGAAATCTTGCTAAGACGAAATGTTTTGTCGTAAATTCGTTCGGGAATGAGACCCATTGATTCTGTCTCAGTGGTTCCAAGCAGGGGCGGAGCTATAGGCGCGGCTGGGGAGGCAGCTGCCTTAGGGCCCGCCCACCGTCTGGCGGGAGGGGGGGCCCGGGCCCCGGGCCCCCCTCTGGCCCCGGGCCCAGGCCCGGGACTGAATGGAGTTGCCGTTCACGTGTGGGACTGGATCGAACACAACTGGTGGTAACGGCAACTGGGACTGGTGCGTTTGTTTTGATTCTAGGCTCCTCCCGTTTTGCCAGTACTGTGGTACGAGTACGACTGATAGTGTGTGGTTTAGGAACAGGGCGTTTTGCACAAATCCAGCGCTCCCTTTCCTTGGCTGTGACGTAGCCACGTAAATCTCACAAGCAGCGCGGAGGTGATATTTTTCTCTGATGTCGCGTTCACGTTACGTGGGAAGAATCGGAAGAATCAGCTTCCGACTGGGAAAAACCATTCACGTCAGCCTCCTAGTTGTAATTCCTACTAGGACATATGGGATTTTTTATAGACCCCGATATCTCCCACTTCGTGTCACGAATTGCGGAAGTATGGATGTGGGCGTTTTGATCGAGTCAATGCGTGAAGGCTTCCTAGTTGTAGCAACGAGATGTCCTCTGGTTCTTCCGCTTCTTCCCACGTAACGTGAACGCGGCATTGCAGCGCGGACGTAAACAACAAAGATGCCGTCGGTACTAGGAATAGTTTCAGAGGAAAAAGATCGCTTGCTATTTGTAATAAATGCAATGCAGAAGTTCCACGAGGAGGGAAAGGGGCAATAAGCTATAACACATCCAACATAATAAGTCACCTGAAACATCACCACCGCTACCATGGTGTATTAAAATCCGAAGACGCCGAGCAGCTAAAGGGGACATTTACCGAGGCGAGGACCAGCACAAAGTGGATATATTATGATTTAACAAGTCTTATCTGTCCAGGACGATGACAACATTATTGCAGGTAAGCTAACTAGTACTACTAACGTTATCACGCTAGCTTGGATGCTAACTAACGTAATGTGAATGAATGAATGAATGAAAACTTTATTTAACAGATTGCAGAATGGGTACAATACAGTACGGCTCGTTAAGGGGATGCAGACCAGAGAAAGACGTTTGTCTTGTTTACATCAGGGTCCCCCATTTTCAATTCATAGTGATCATAGAAAACATATACGTTACCACCTAGCCACAATCTATGGTATTTCTAGGTTACCACATGGGTGGCGCACGTGAACACTTTGTGAATTATGTGAGGGTGTATCATGATGATGGTAATTTGGCACTTAACGAACGTTACCTATCTCTTTGCCGTTTTGCATAGTGCACTGCATAGTACCAGAGATGACAAAAGTTATGTGGTAACATAGGTCGCATCACTGCCAGTAGTCGGCATATTACCCAATTCTGACTCTGGTATTAGTCAACTAACGTACTGTTAGCCAGCTACTGTAATAACGAAACTGAAATATCTAATGATGATAGTCAATCATAAAGACAGAAAACACTCTCATCACAGACAAGCTGGATCTGGCCAAATACCTAAACATGTCATGGTGAATGAATGAAAACTTTATTTAACAGATTGCAGAATGGGTACAATACAGTACAGCTCAATACATACAATTGTTAAGGGGATGCAGACCAGAGAAACACTTTCGTCTTGTTTACATCAGGGTCCCCCATTTTCAATTAATTATAACATAATGACATACAGATAGACAGTAGTGCTACATCTATACATGACATACCAGATTTGCAAATACAGTACTGTTTGTGATACGAAAAGAGTCCAGAAAAGAGAGTATATACATTTGACGTATTATTATTGTATTGTGATATGTTTTGTTTCATGTTGGATTTTTTTTTTTTTTTTTTTTTTTTTTTTATAATACAATAAATATCGGGGGGGGGGGCCGAGCTGTCAATCTCGCCTCGGGGCCCGTGGGGCATTCCAACCGCCACTGGTTCCAAGATAAGTCTTCCAGAATAACTATTTGAAAAATTTTCGGGAATGAGACCCAATTATAATATAATATTAATTATTATGTTTTATTGGGACGGTTGGTGAATCCCAAAATCGCCCCGAAAATATCTCAAATGGCCCTAAGAGAAAGCCCTTTTTGTGGTAAGTCCTTGGTGAATGAGACCCAATGCCTTCTTCCGATGCAAGTTAGAGGGCTCCCCCACCCAAAAAGTCCTGCAATCAGTCTCCATCTTCTGAAAGTGAGGGGGAACAAAGCATGGAAGTGAAGATACCTGCGATGAAATCAATAAATGAGAGACGAGTTGGATATACTGGTCGAGCTGCAGAAAGATCTCCAAGACCGGAGGCAAAGTTTGGAATTTAGCCTAGATCAAATTGATGATCTGAGAAAGGATAATAACTGAATGTCACAAAAACAAAGAACAGCTTAAGGAAAACTTGGCTTGATGTACAGACTAGATTGAAAATCAGCGGGGTATAAAGAATTCCTGAGGGAGATAATGATGACAGAACAAATCATAGCGGATTTTATGTGCCAGAAATGTAAATTATCCCAGGAGTCAGTACATGACATTTTCTTGTCGAAAGTCCATGGGATGAGAAAGGAGAAGAATAAACCTTGTCCCATCATCGCTTGATTCAAACATTTTAAACAAAAGGGGCTAGTGAAGACCAGAGGCAAGGCTCTAAATCAGACCTGGGCATTGTACGGCCTGCGGGATGATTCTGACCGGCCCGCGAAAGATTACATGATAATACATTTTTTTTTTTTTTTTACTTTTTTTTTACTTTTTTCTTTTCATGTCAACGTTCACACGCACAATATACGCTTACCTAGGATTTGACTTGATTCAACAACAAAGCAGTCGGAGCAAGCCGAAAACGGTCGAAAGTGTGGTTATTTGAAGTTTGGATTTTTTTTTCACAACTGAGGTAGGTAGATTACATTTTTAGAGACTAAAGTACAGAAAAAAGGTACCGTTGGGTACCGGTATAGATTCACAGGTACCGGTACCGTATCGGTTCAAATGTGAATGGTACCCATCCCTACTGAACACACAACTGCAGGGCAAGGGCATTTTTGCTCATGAAATGCATAGCCATGTGAAAGCCTTCATGACAAAGTTGCAATTAATTTCAAGGCAACTAGGCAGCAACAATCTCAAACACATGAAAACCCTGAAAGAAGTCAAACCATCAGCTGATCACCGGCACAGGTACTCATCCATGTTGGGAGCACTGCATGATGAATCTTCAAGGCGTTTTCAAGATTTCAAAAAGGTTGAGGATGAAATGCAGCTGGTTTCCTCTCCCTTTACCTGCAGTGTTGATAGTTGTTCAGCTTGAACTCATTGACCTGCAGTCTGATTCACTACTGAAAGAGCACTTTAAGTCAGCATCACTGCTAGAGTTCTACTCTGCTCTCAAGGAGGAGAACTTTCCAAACATGAGGAGACATGCTCAGAAGATGTTGGTTCTCTTTGGATCCACCTACATATGTGAACAGACATTCTCAGTCATGACGTTTACCAAGTCCAGGTACAGATCCTCTCTCACTGATGAACATCTGGCAGCTGTGCTTCGCATCTCCACCTCAGACATGCAACCTGACTTTGATGGACTTGTTAAAGCTCAACAGAGACTGGATTTCTCACACTGAATGAAAAAAATAAATAACTGAAGAACACTAAAATGTGGAAATATAACAAGTGAAATGGGACACTTGATCTCTTTTTTGCACAGTTCTGAAAACATTAAATGTTTAATATAGGCATGTAAAGTAAAAAAGGCTACAAAACTGGGACACTTTTCTTTACACAGTTCAGTGACATGTCTTGTTTATTTTGGCTATAAGATGATGTGATGTCTTTAGAAAGCTAAGAAAATCCTTGTTTCAATAGTATATGAAACTCAAAATGCCCATTGTTATTAATGTTTCACATTTTGTTTATCATTTTGGAAATAAATTCTATTTGAATAAATTATATTTTTGAAAGCTAACCTCACCTTTTAATTGCCAAATAATAACATACACTCTTACCAGGGGTCAAAACAATGCCATTTACTGCTTTTTATATAGAAATAAAATATTATGCATAATTGAGTTTGGAATTTTGGCCCGGCCCTCCAACATATTTTCAGTTGCTCATTCGGCCCCCTGGGAAAAATAATTGCCCACCCCTGCTCTAAATGGTACAAACTTTTGGATGATGAACCAATGGAGATTAATGAGAGGCGGCGAAAACTCTTAGTGATGGACAAATTATACATAGATGGGCCGCTGTCCAGAGATTCAGAGATCACTGTTTTATCTTTAAGAATGAAATGGTACACTCACTCCAATGTAACCTAGTCACATTGACTATTAATTTACATGTGTCACGGAAAGGTTTACATAATACAGTATGTAATGTGAATGTGAAGAATTTGGTAAATAAGGTGGATGAGATACTAAATGTTGTCAAGAAGAAATATCTTGACCAAACCATAACAAATGAAAAAATGGAACAGAAAGGATACACTGTAAGGAAAGACAGGAAAAGAAGAGGACGTGTTATCCTATACATTGTAGGGGCGACAGTGGCTCAGTCGTCTGGTAATCCGGAGGTTCCCAGTTCAATTCCCGCTCCTCCCGGGCAGCATGTCGAAGTGTCCTTGAGCAAGACACTTAACCCCTAATTGCTTCCGATGTGCAGGTTGGCACCTTGCATGGTTGCCTCTGCCATCGGTGTGTGAATGTGTGAGTGAATGGGTAAAAATGTGAGGAACAAATTGTAAAGCGCTTTGGATAAAAGCGCTATATAAATGCAGCCATTTCCCATACATTCAAGAGCATCTGCTGTTCAAAGTGCGGGATGATTTACGTGTGAATGGACTTGAAATCCTATGGATTCAAATTCACCTTCCTTTTCAACAACCAACATTATATGGTGTGTATAAGTGTGTACAGTATAAGCCCCCAAAATCAAACACATTATCCCTGGAAAAGATATGTGAAAACATTGATCTTTCTCTGGATGTATATTATTTATGCTTGGGGACTTTAATATTGATTGGAAAGGTAGTCACTCGGATGGGAACAAGACAAAGTTTACTCAATATATAGGGTGGTAATGTATTTCAAATGGTACAGGAAATCACAAGGCATATAACTGAAACTACTATTGATCTGATATTCTGTAATGTGCTGAATAAATGCTCAAATGCTAAATCTGCCACTGTCTTGGACTGATCATAATATTGTGTGCATTACTAAATACTAGGGCTGTCAAAATTAATGCTTTAACTTTGGAGATTAATTTAAATGATTTAAAGCATTAAAATAAATGAATTTAGATGAATCTATGGAGTGAAATATCTTCAATCTTAGCGCTGCGGATATAAGAAAGAGGTCTAGCTGAGTCAATGTTGATGGTTTTGTTGAACATTTGTATTTCACAGGAGAGAAACTGTATTCAAAGAAAGCTATTAAAATAGTCTTTGAATCTAAATGTACTTTATTTGTGTTGATTTTACTCAAGTAAATATTTATTACAAGCTTCGGTCTTAAGTAGAAAAATGCTATTTTTAATCTAGATTAATCTAGATTAATTACAGAAAATTGTGAGATTAATTAGTAAATTTTTTTAATCTATTGATAGCACTACTAAATACACAATGCCGAAAAGTGCAGAAAATAACTTATAATATAGTTATAATATAAAGTTTTAATTAATAATCCCCCCCGACTATTCTCGGTCCTCACTCCACAATGGTGGAATGAACTTCCCACTACAGTTAGGACAGCCGAATTCCGACCAATCTTTCACTGTCGACTAAAAACACACTTCTTCAATCAATATCTGAAATCAAAAAATATATATATGAAAAAAAATAGAACCTTCTTACTGTGCTATACTACCATGCACTCCTCCTACTATACTAATATGTCTTATGTCTATGCACTCAATACTGCAGCACCCACGTGTCAGCACTGATCATTGTTACTCAGCTGAAAGAGTTGTATCCTGCCTTCTGACTTGTCATACAGAACTTGTAAGTCGCTTTGGATAAAAGCGTCAGCTAAATGACAAAATGTACATGTAAACCTTTAACCATTAAATCTGAATATGAGAAGTGTAAACAAAGGTGCAGATGAGAGTCTGTATACCCTATCGGTTATTATTCGTTACAATAAAAAAATATTGCATCTCGCAATTGATGCTTTCTGCCGGTGGAATTATCGTTACAGAACCTTTGCAGACTGTTGTGACCACGGAGCTGCGGAACGAACGGAGCCTCGAGCCATTTAAGATACATTCGCTGAATGACTAACCTCGTTCCCAGTTTTTATCTCCTCCGTGAGATGACGGGATAAACAAAAAAGCCATGTGCAACTGTGAAACCTGAAACCGTGCCCACTTCCTCATTGAGCAACACCACAAGTTTTCTGTCGGAGCATCAACTTTCTGAATTGAAATGTTAAAAAAACACAGCGTCACTGGTTTCATAATACAACGTTTCCGAATGGACGTTTGGATTAAACAACGTGTACGCAGTGATGCTGATGCTTTCCCAGCGGAACACAAGTTGCTTAACGCTACACAGGTATGTTATGCATGTAACGTTAGAGCGCAGCCCTGCTTGCTACTTAAAGTATACTTGTTATTGCCGTCCAATCGAATAACGCCAACAACGAGTAAAAGACTTCTTCAGTCTTACATCATCATCAGAGGTTGTTTAATTCAAGCTGCCGTCTTCATATCCACTTTCATCTCCACAATCTCCATCGAATCCACCACAGGATTGTCTAAGCCAAGGGGACAGAGACAAGATATATTGTTTAATATTAGTCAATATATATTAACAATATATAAATCATTGTTAAATAAAATTCAGGTTCTCTATTGCTCTCTCTCTCTCTCCCTCTTTCTCTCTCTCTGTCTCTCTGTCTCTCTCTCTCTCTCTCCCATCTTCCTCTGTCTGCAATGTGAGGTGTCTGTCTGCATGTGTGTGTGTCTCTCAAGTCAAGTCAAGTCAAGAGTTTTATTTGTCACGGCATACAAGTATACAATGAAATGCGGGTGGTCTTGCCCGCAACGATGTGCAATACAGTAGTAACAACATATAATAGAATCCAATAAAACAACATTGTGCAATAAACAGTAACATAGTAGGGCATATCGGTATTTGTACATAAGTTATTTACAGAGCATGTGCAGTACTTGGGAGACCGCATCGTCAGTGGACCTGTTTGGCCTGTATGGAAATTGCATGGGGTCCATATCACTGGGGAGGGAGGCACAAATGTGATCCTTGACCAGCCTCTCGAAACATTTCATGGCCACAGAGGTGAGTGCCACCGGTCTGTAGTCATTGAGACATGTTGGGGAGGGTTTCTTTGGTACAGGGATGATGGTAGACATCTTGAAGCAGGCAGGGACCACTGACTCCACCAGGGATTGATTAAATATGGCGGTGAACACAGGGGCTAGCTGGTTGGCACAGGACTTAAGTATGCGTCCTGTTATACCATCTGGGCCAGCAGCTTTTCTGGTGTTCACCTGCATAAATGCTCTTCTCACACTGTGTTCCGACAACGAAAGAGTGTCCCCGCCCCCCCGCGGTTGCCCCCCCCCCCTCCACAACAGCTGGCGCGCCAGTGACATCACTAGCCGTTGAGCTAGCGGCGCCACTGTCCACACCAAACCGAGCGTAGAAAGAGTTGAGTTTGTCCGCGAGAGAGGCGTCGTCTCTCCCCATTGAGGGGGCGCTGACTTTGTAGTCAGTTATTGTCCTCAGTCCCCGCCATAAGCCTCTTGTGTCGTTTTGTGCCATTTGTGTCTCCAGTTTATCAGCATATGTCCGTTTTGCAAGTTTTACAGTGGTGCGAGAGTTCAGAGCTGCTCTTATAGTACTGTCCACCCACGGTTTCTGGTTTGGGAAGACCTGCACCTTTTTCGTGGGGACAATACTATCAGCGAGTGTTGTTATGAAGCAGATAACGCTGTCGGCGAACTCGCTGACGTCACTGGCGCTTCCTTGAAACATATTCCAGTCCACATCCTCGAGCGCGTCCTGAAGAGTGGCCTCTGATTGGTCGGTCCATTTTTTTGTCCCACGTGACACAACGGCGTCACGTGATCTTTGTTTGTATGCGGGATAGAGGCTAATGGAGTTGTAGTCGGATGAGCTTGTAGCCCCCGTCAATGGTGGAGCCGCTACAGCCTTGTAGCCGGCACTGAACGGGGTGTAGCAGTGGTCGAGTGTGTTTCCCCCTCTTATGGAGCAGGCGATGTGTTGAAAAAAGGACGGCATCACTTTTTTCAAATTGGCCTGATTGAAATCACCAGCTACGATCATCGCTGCGTCCGGGTGTTTAATCTGATGTTTGTTGAGATGATCTTGTAGCTCTGCCAGGGCCCTGGCGGTGTTTGCTTGTGGAGGGATATATACAGCAGTCATGATGACCGCAGTAAACTCTCGGGGAAGGTGGAAAGGACGGCATAGAATTGAGAGATGTTCCATGTCCGGGGAGCATGAGCGGGAGAGTACATGCACCTCCTTGGGATTAACCCAGCCATTGTTCGTGAGGAGACAGACTCTTGCCGGAGGCTGCCGTGCGATCCGCTCGTAGGACGGTGAGGGAGTCCGAGGGAGAGACGCTGTGGTCCGGAGTCGCTGGCTTGAGCCGTGTGTCGGTAAAACACAAGATGTTAGCGTCTCTCACCTCTCGTTGGAAACGGACCCTTGCTCTCAGATCGTCCATCCTCCCCTCCAACAAACGTGCATTCGCCAGAAAGATGGATGGAATTGCTGGGCGGTAAGCAGATCTTTTTAACCTCAGTCTGATTCCTCCACGTTTCCCTCTGTGTCTCTTCCTGCCGGTTCCTTTGTCCTTGTTGTCTTTGTTGTCCCGCCTGATCTCCGGTGGCCATTCTAGGCATAAAGTGTCTCCAAACTCCTCTTTGAGTCCGGAGTTTAGGTCCATAAGTGTCTGGCGTTCGTATGACGTCCCCGCCAGTGATGTTTTCATAAAAAAAGTAGTAAAAACAAACATAATAGCTAAAAGTGTGCACAATCGTCGCTGAGCAAAACCAAAGGCAACTGACCGCCTTTGTCTGTCTATCTGTGTGTGTGTGTATCCGTGTGTGTGCGTGTGTGTGTGTGTGTGTGTGTGTGTGTGTGTGTGTGTGTGGTGTGTGTGTGTGTGTGTGTGTGTGTGTGTGTGTGTGTGTGTGTGTGTGTGTGTGCGTGCGTGCGTGTGTGTGTGTGTGTGTGTGTGTGTGTGTGTGTGTGTGTGTGTGCGAGAGAGAGAGAGAGAGAGAGTGTTACAGGGGGGGGGCCCAGCAAGTATCAACCATGAGCCCCCCCACACTCTCTCTCTCTCTCTCTCTCTCCTCTCTCTCTCTCTCTCTCTCTCTCTCTCTCTCTCTCTCTCTCTCTCTCTCTCTCTCTCTCTCTCTCTCTCTCTCTCTCTCTCTCTCTCTCTCTCTCTCTCTCTCTCTCTCTCTCTCTCTATCTATCTCTCTCTCTTTCCCCCCTTCTCTCTCTATCTCTCCCCTCTCAATAGATTAGATTAAAATGTATTGTAATTGCACAGCACAAGTAGCACAACGAAAAGAAGTGCAAGTGCACAGTAAAGTGCATTAACAATATACAATGTAGAAGTGATTAAATGTGATACATATAACAAGCTACTGGTAATATAATATATGATAAACTGATGTATTTACAGTATTTTTTTTGATTTGATTTGAAGTCTTTATTTCGAACATGCAATGAATACAACAAACAATAACAAAAAAGAAAAACAACTCAATCTGCATGTTCGAAAACAGTATGATTATGCTATACATTGATACACGTATAAAAGGTGAAACAGTTTTACCCAACATAAATATACTGTGGTAGTAAACCATACTGGCCAGTGGTAAACTATTAAGGTATGGGATATATACACATATAGATATAATATATACAGGTATGTGAACAGGGATATATGTCAGAGTTCCTACCTGACTACTCCCTCTCTCTCTCTCTCTCTCTCTCTCTCTCTCTCTCTCTCTCTCTCTCTCTCTCTCTCTCTCTCTCTCTCTCTCTCTCTCTCTCTCTCTCTCTCTCTCCCACTGCCATTAGTCAGGTGTAGAGTGCAGGTGTGCTGCTGTCAGCGGAGCAGCTGATTGACGTCTGTGGGCCAATTATGTCAGTGATATAACCCGGCCGCAGATGTCATGAGGCTGCCAGATTGTAACTTCGTATATCCCAGATAGTCGTGTTATTCTGCTCTCTCGTATAGTTCTCTAGTCCATTGTTCTTCGACCGTGTCTAACCCTTGTTGGCCTCCTTCCCCGCAGTCCTACCTGGCTCTTCACCCTGATCTCTGGCTCTTGATAGACATGCTGTGACCCCTGCCTGCCTGACAACTCTCCTCGCCTTTTCCCGGAACGTATGAGGACCTGCACCCATTTTGATCCCTGCCTGGCTGACTACCCTGTACCCGTGTATCAACCCCTGCCTGTCGGACTCTCCTATCCCGTGCACGCCCCTGGACTGTACGAGTACTCCCCCCGTATTTCGACTTCTGCCAGAATACCTGACTACTCTTTTATTATTAAATACATGTATACCCGAACTGGGTTTAAACAAGATCTGTCTGCCGATTCTCATTATCTGCACAATATATATTATCTGTTCAATATATAATAAACTGGACTTTTGAAGAAGTCATTATTCATCATGCAGTGACACACACATGCGATGGGCGGCACACACACATGCAATTGTTTGGGTCGCTGATGAAATTGAGTCTCTGCACTTGACCCATCCTGTCATTCTTCCCCCCAAGGGCAGCCGGGAGCAGATAGGGGCTGCGGCGTGGGGCCGCGCCCCGGGAACCAATCCAAGTCCTCCTGTCCGTCTTCGTCAGGGAACGTGACAGCGTTAGTCATCTGTTGTGCATGTTTTTCCATTGGGTTTATCTTATTGGGAGGGGAAACCCTTGCGAGCACGGGGAGAACATGCAAACTCCACACAGAAAGGCTTGGGAGATACCCCACCTGGATACCTGGCAACGCGGAAACCTGGTCCCCAAGCGGGAATCGAACCCTGGACCTTCTAACAGTGTTAACCACTACACCACCATGCCGCAATATGTCGAGTCGTGACAATATAGCAGATACATTCAACAGTTGCATATATATATATATATATATATATATATATATATATATATATATATATATATATATATATATATATATATATATATATATATATGTAGGAGCCTGAATATTCTACAAAGTATGCAGAGGTGCTAACTAACTGTTACTTTCCCTGTGTGTGTATAACGTGTGATTAACAGTGTTCCTTTGGATAGCTCGCCCAGTCTAACAACGAGGTGAGGTGCTACTCTTCTCCGGCTGCAGTATGGATTACTAACAATAACATTGAGCCCTTTTTCCCTTTCTGGAACGGTCCTAAAGTGGGATCAGTGGAGGTTGCCAGCAGGGGGCAGAGTGGCAGTGGCGGCAGGTGGAGCGGAGGAGAGAGGAGAAGCAACGAGGAAGAGGGAGTTACCTGGGAGCGAGAGTACCAGGAAGCTCTCTTCGGCATTGGACTTGGCCGTGAACAGTCGCAGTCACAGCGGGCGTGTGCTTTGGAATAGCCCCGTTGAAGAAGTTATGAAGGAGAGCCCCGTTGGAACGAGCAGCGGGTGATGAGAAGTACTTGCTAGTGACGGGTTATCCTAGAAGTATCAGCAATAGTGTGTGAGTAAGAGATACAGAACCGAAGGACTAACGTCTAGAGTTAACGAGACTAACGTCTAACGTTAGCGCGTTATAGTAGTTACTGTGTGCGGTGTATTAGTATGCTGCTAGCGGCTCCGTCTGACTTGAGTAGACTACCGGGCGCGCGGCACTGAAGAACCAGTGGTATAGCCAGCCACGTTGCGTTAGTAGCACAACCGATATAGCAGGAGGGTGCATCTAGACCCGAAGTTTAGGGTAGCAACAGTATTAGCTCGCGCAACAGCAGCAAGCCAGCAACAGCCAGCGGTGGACGTCTCCCAGACGGTACAGAGGACGCCTCTTCCCACCAGCAGAGGACGCCATCCAGCACGCTCCTCCAGCTAACCACTGCCTATGCTGTTTGCCCAGCCTGCTGGCTGTGCTCGCGGGATCGCCGACGCCATCTTGTCACCTGGACGGGGGTACATATAGGTCCAATACTATAGTATCCTACTACCCAGTGTCTGTGTACTACTACTCCCACAAGCAGGGATAATCCACCCTTCTACATATATATATATAGTATATATATACGGTATATAGAGTATAATATAATGATTGTACTGTACACGACTATCATACAGGCCTGTAAACAGTAATATATGGGTAGACTATATGAGGTAGGTAGTTATGATTACAGTGCAAGACAGACGTAAACAGCAAAGGCAGTAGATAGGTATAAATCAATAGCATCTACAGTCTATTGATATTATCTTACCTTCAATCTGAGACAGTCTGGGCGAGCGCACCAGTGAGCCTTCGGGGGTTCAGGGGTCAATCACTTCAATGTCATATGTAAGTAAAAACATATATCAGTCATGTTCATCCGCTTTCATCAACAGCATCATTGTTGGAGCAACTTCACACGACGCTCCACTTTCGCGTTGCATGGGAGTAACTACATCAGACAGCACACTATCTTAAGAAGAGAGAAAAATAACTCAGTAAATACTCATTTGTTCATAATAAATATAGCATCATAAATATATGTATTGGAGATAGCTATTCACACTTGAACATTAAACAGATATGATTATGACATCAACATCCTAGATTGACTTTCACGTGCATAGACAGGCACATAAAAAAATCGGCTACTACTACAGTCCACTGGAAACACACAATCTTGTAAAATAAGCTAAAATACTCATTCCTATAACCTACTCGTATAACCCTTGTTTTTAAAGATTGTGTGTATATATATATAAATATATATTTTTTTAACATTGACTCACCTTAGTTGTCTCTATTATCTTGGACTTCCTGACGGGTAGACCCCAGGTGGTGAGAGCAGGCAACTGCACCTCCTCATCCATCACCCTCAACATAGGGGGCCCCCAGGGCTGTGTTCTGAGTCCCCTCCTCTACTCCCTGTACACACATGACTGTGTGGCTCAGCGGAACAACAACACAATCATAACATTTGTTGACGACACAGTAGTGGTGGGCCTGATCTCTGCAAACGACGAGAGGGCCTACCTGGAAGAGGTCAAGGTCCTGGCGGGATGGTACCAAGAGAACTGCCTCTCCCTGAATGTCAGCAAAACAAAGGAGATGATTGTGGACTTCAGGAGCTCGGGGTCAGGGACTACAGCCCCCTCAGCATCGACAGGGCACCGGTTGAGAGTGAACAGTTTTAAGTACCTCGGAGCCCACATATCCGAGGACTTGACATGGACCACACACATTGACAGTGTTGTGAAGAAGGCACAGCAACGCCTCTACTTCCTCAGGCGCCTAAGGAAGTTCCAAGTCAGTCACAAGACCCTTAAGAACTTCTACTCATGTACAATAGAGAGCATCCTGACTGGCAATATCACCTCCTGGTTTGGGAATAGCACCGCACAAGACCGTAGCAGACTACAGAGAGTGGCCCGTTCAGCCGAGCGCACAATTGGAGGGGGGCTTCCCACTCTCCAGAACATTTACAACAAGCGGTGCAGGGGTAAGGCTAAGAGAATTATCAAGGACTCGAGCCACCCAAACAACTGCCTCTTTGAACTGCTGCGGTCAGGCAAGTACCGGAGTCTCATGGCAAGCACAGAAAGACTCAGAAGAAGCTTCTATCCCCAGGCCATCAGGTTGCTCAACGAACAATAACACTATACAACAACCATCAAATGCACTCACAGCACACACATCTGCACACACTCACTTTAAACAATCAACCCACTACAGCACCCACTCTACACACTTTAGAACACCTAGACACTTTATATTTATTGGCAAAGAATTTGCACTACAACCCATACCTCAGGACACCTTACTGTAAATTGTAAATTGTACCTAAATTGTACCTCATCCCATTTCTGCTCTGCACTATATAGTATATTGTATATTAGTATATTGCATAGTATATTGTATGGTAACTCAGTTACTGCTATCCTGCATTGAACATTGTACATATGTACATACTGAACACTTGTGTCTACGTACGCAACTTCTATTTTTTACTTTTACTTGCTATCTCGGCAAGCCTCCAAACTTTACAGTGATATTCATACCGAAAAGTAGAGTGCAATGTCTTACAAAGCCTGTAATAATTCTGTCTACATGTGGCTGTCTGTATGTGTTTGTGTGTGTGGAATATGCAGGCATATGACCGTCGAAAAAGGATAGAGAGAGACGAAAGGAGATATTGAGACAAATAGGGAGAATGTGTCTGTGAGATGGAAGAATGCTTCCCAATATGACGGGGTCCTTCAGTTGGGTCACTCTGTATCTTCACACTGATAGCGTCAGTCTTATGTACAGTGTGTGCATATTATAAATAGGTACATATATTACATATTCAAACAATGTAAACTATTTACGTTTTCAGCTCACGCAGAAAATGTTATATCTCAAGACAGCTCAACTATGAAGGGTGTGGCATTACAGGAGCAGAATGGAGCAGGTAAGGAGGGTGAACAGTTGAACTCTGTTGGAGGGCTGCTGTCCATGGTGCTGAACATGCTGGTCATTGTACATAAGACTTGAGCTGTTTAATGTGACCCAACTGAAAAAAGAACAAGCGGGATACTTTCATTACCTACTTACGTAATTCTATGTACATTTACTTAATACTTGTTTTTTGCAACCTGTTTTTTGTAAGCTACTTAATTGAGTACCTCAAACGAAGAAGCATATCAAGTCTGTTTGATGTTTTCAGAGGAACAATGTTTTCAAACTTTATTATCTAAAGATGAGTGTTCATTCATAGTTAACGAGAGTAGAGAGTAGAGGCTGAGTGCTTTCTGGTGATATTATCACATTCACACTCCCAAGTGATTTCGAATTTTTTTTAACTGCAAATACCAAAATGGACTTATATGGTTCTTCAGCGCAAGGGTTCAATTGTCAATGATTATTTTACACAATTATATTTATATTACGTCATACCTTTTGACAGGATGTGACTTAATATCTTGCATGCATGTATTCATACACACACGGTGGTGTGGCTATGTGTGTCCTTGCCCCATGATCAACCTTTCCACAACGTTTGGCCATGTTATGTGAATCCATTTAGATGTGCCTTTTTGTTATAGGCCACCCCCACTGCCCTTTTTTCCAATTTGCATAAACAGTTCATCTGCAGTGCCTACTCTACACTGCGGATTAATAGCCTGTTCTGCTATCTGACAAATTTCCAGATATACTGTATATAATTACAAGCAGGGAGTATGGAGGAAATGTCCCAAATAAATGCATTGTTCTAATCACAATTTGTTACAATTAAATGTGGATGTAACGCAAGGGACTGAGTACTTCGTTGAGTAACTGTATGTGCATTAAACCAATAGTTTAGGTTATGCATGGCCTGACACACACAGGCCAAACATAACATGTTTCTCAACAGCCATGCATTTATGTCTTTTGCACAACCTTGAAGGTAATGCCACGACACAGCAAATACAATTGTTTTTATTACAAGGACATATTATACACACTATTATGATATGCCTGTACACAACACACTTGGACTATACTATGTATATTCTACAAAAACAGTACAAACTTTATATACATCTATACAACACTTTGTCAGAACTACTGCTTTGTACAACCAAAAAAACACCAGTTGTTGCTACTGTCTGCTGGTTACTTCTTGCTGTTGTTGAGTCTCTGTTGCCGCTTCACCAGCTGTGTCCTGACACCTTGTACTTCGGCCACCCCTGTATCTGCTGGTGTTGCCTCGGGTGATTCAATAGAAACAACTTGTGTATGCTAAAGGCACAAACGGCATGAAAGCACTTGTGACTCACACATCCTGAAGAGGCCACAGCAGACGACATAAAATGTCATAAACCGACTATAGCATACTGCGGACATTTGTACTCTACTGAGCACCCATTCTAGTTGTTAATCAGGATATAACACATGTAAATATACTTTAGTCACAAAATACAGCAAGTATGATTACAAACTCATATTTACTTGTTGACCAGTGTTAGTCTTTGTATTAAGAGTTCAACTGTTGAATGAAATTGAAAACACATCTTTATTCCTATTTTCTGCTGGATCGGCTACCCATTTGTGTATGTTTGGACTATGGATTTAACCTTACAAATGAGATGGAAATCCAGGGAAATGAGCATTTTGAATATGTTTTGCCCTCTGTGGAGGAGAGTCAGAATGCCTGCATACTGTAGTAGGCATATACAGTGCATAGCATATTAAGTAATAATACATTTTAAATAAATATTGATGCAAAATATATAATCTCATCAAATCCTTGACAGAAATAAAATCATATCAATCATCAGCCATGTTTAAATATGTTGGTCTCATGATAAAATGTGAAATGGTAAATGATGCATTTATATAGTGCTTTTATCCAAAGCGCTTTACAATTTTGTTCCTCACATTCACCCATTCACTCACACATTCACACACCAACGGCGGAGGCAACCATGCAAAGTGCCAACCTGCTCATCGGGAGCAGTTCGGGGTCAAGGACACCCGGGAGGAGTGGGAACCTTCCGATTACCAGACAACCGCTCTACCTCCTGATCCACTGTCGCCCCCTCATGGTCGCCCCCCTGATGGTCTACCATATCTTACGCAATTTTGCTTTCAATCTGGATATGGAAACCCATATCCCTGGGTAGAGGGCCTGTGTGAATGTGGTTTGAACTGTATGGTGGAGGGTCATGGTGTCAGAGACAGAGTACAGAGTACTATCTAGTGCGCATGAGTCGCCTGAGATGGACGCTGCTGCAAATCGCTCTACCCGTTTCTGTCATTTCTCTATTGTACATATTTCTTTTACCTGGACACAAGTCCTTCTTTATTTAAGTTGTGCCCTTCTAAACATGCAGTTTAGGAGAGTGTTTGTCCATCTGGCTGATGGGGGAATTACTTTTCAAATTCACGAGCGGACAACAGCTGATCGGAGCGCTGGGGTCCTTTTTTTACACGAGAGATCAGGTGTTGTCGCTATGCAACCAGCCGGTTATAATGACTGGCTAATAATGACCAAACATTAAAAACTGCCACTGATGGGGGCGGCTGGGTGGCGTAGCGGAGATTGCGCTCATCACCAATGCAAGAGGCTGCGGTCTCGACTCCCGGAGTCAGCATTGCCTGGGGCTTGGGCCAGTCGTCATACTATCTCAATTGGCAGAGGTAGCGGGTGGAAAGTCGATGGGTGGGGATTGGACATTGTGGACAGCGACTCCTACAGGTCGGTTGGGTGACGCCTGTACAGCAGAGTCAGGAAGTATCGGGGGCAGCGTGAGCCTCCCACGCGTTACTCCTTGCCACTGAGAGACCGCATCTGGTGAAAAGATGTGACAGGCTGCCTCCTTGTGTACCGGAGGGGACACGTGATGCAAGGCTTCTATCCTCACTACAGCCGACCAGTGGGAGGCATAGTTGAGCAACGTTCAAGATAGGGGAGGGGAGAATTGAAGGGGAAAATTGGCGATACGAAATTGGGATGGGAGAAAAATAGAAAATAAGGAGAAAAAGTTGATATAAAATATAAAGTGCCACTGATCTCGTTCAGTACCTTGTTGAGATCATGTGTACAAAAAGTCTAAGGAAATTAATAAAGGGAAGATGATTCAGAAGGTTCTGTAGATACAGTACTGAATTCTCCCATCCGGACCAATGCAATTTGAAATATTATTATAGAATATAGAATAGCAGGCTTATAAATTACCTTATTATAGCCAATTCGCACATTTATATATATTATTTTTCAAATGGCCGAGTTCAATTTGGATTTAGTATCACCAGGCGTGCATAACAACAGATAATTAATTCTACTGTACTTTTAATTTTCACCAGTGTGCAACCGTTTTGAAACTAATTTCAGATCTAATTGTTGCTGCATGCTAACAATAGGGAAGAGAAACTAACTGCATTTCAATATTTGTCAATAACATTACGTTTTGTGGTATATTATCCAGAATAATAAGAGTTATTAAAAAAATGCATATAGAACTATGAACCTTGAACCCCATAGATCCGTTCAGGAAGTGTAGTTTTGAAGAATTCCAACACAGATCCAGAGCTATGAATGTCCTCTACAAAATGACCACAAAAAGCTATAATTTCCATGATTCAAGGTTTTCCAAAATGGTCGCCTCTCGTGAAAATAAACAGACATTTCGAAAAGGAAAATCTATCTAATAACACTTTAACCTATTCCTAAAGTAACGTATTGATGATAATATACATTATACATGCTGTTGTGACATGGTTATGATGTTTATACCTGAATACGTTTGACAAAAAAAACAATACTTTTATAGAACACTCTGGAAATATTGATTTATGACACGATATCATTTCGGGATCGGTACCGGTCCTGTCAGGTGGAAGAGGTTAACCTCTTCCGCCTGTGCAGTCCGGGGCTGGACTGCAAATTACATCACGTCATAAATCAAGCTCTCCAGACTGTCTGATATAATTATCGTTTTATTTTTCAAACGTATTCAAGACGTAAACATCATAACCATGTCACAAGAGCAGTAATAATGTATATTTTCATCAATACCTTTGTTTACCAATAGGTTAAAGTTTTATTAGTGAGATTTTTGTTTTTGAAATGTGTTTGTTATGGTTGCGGAGATCCGCCATTTTGAATAAGCGGCCCGCGCTGAATGATGGAACATTTTGAGAAGAGGACATCCAGAGCTTTCAATGAGTGTTGGAATTTTTTTAAACTACACTTCCCAAAGGCTTCTAGCTATCTGCAAGCAAATTACTTCCTGATTAATATTTTTAATTTATCTTATTACTCAGGATTATATACCACAAAACTGAACGTTATTGGCATATATTGGAGCGCAGTTAGTTTGTCTCCCCTATATTGAGCATTTAGCAACCATCCAATTTGAAATCAGTTTCAAAATGGCGGAGCTCTTGCAAGAATAAAAAACCTACTGAACATAGAGTAGATTTCATTATCTGTTCTTCATGCACGCCTGGTGATACTAAATCCAAATTGAACTCAGTCATTTGAAAGAGAAGATTTGGCCCAATCCATAAATGTGCAAATTGGCTATAATAAAGTCATTTATAGGCCTGCTATTCTATATTCTATAATAATATTTCAAATTGCATTGGTCCGGATAGGAGAATTCAGTACTGTATCTACAAAACCTTCTGTTTAATCATCTTCCCTTTATTCATTCCCTTAGATTTTCTGTACTCAAGAAGGTACTGAACGAGCTCAGTGGCAGTTTTTCATGTCTGGTCATTTTTAGCATGGTGTTATTCACTGTCAAAGATGCAAAGAAAAATCATAATTCATATTCTCCTTTGTTTCATCACAATTTAATAGGGGTGGAACTGTTAAAGTTAGAGGTTATATATGATTGGAAGTAACTGAGTAACTGTCTAACTATGTATAACTGTTTCCACTGGAGGGCGCTATAGGCGGAGCTGTTAATGCTGCCGCCAGGTAGAGGGTATATAAGGAGATGCCGACTCCCCCTCTGTCTCTTCCACCTTCGCTCTCATAAGAGAAGGATGTCTCATGTACTGCTGTGGACCAATGTGAAATAAACCACGCCGTTTAATGGCTAAAGATAGAAACCATGCCTCATGAACATATTATTGTCGCCCCATAGCAGACTCTGTCAACAGGTTATGGGCCCAGATCACGCAGGGGCGAAATAATAAAGGGTAGCAAGTTTAGCTGAAGTATAGGCTAGGTTAGCACCGGGAGCACCGCGTGGCTAGAATCTAGGCCAACAAGAGCTAAAGCTACGCCTACCATCAACAAGAGGATGGCGACAAAAGGAAAGAGCAAATGGCCCTCGTTCAACGGAACAGCCGAGGACTATGAACTCTGGGAAGAGCGCAAGTTATGCTGCATGCACGGTGCGGGACTGAAGACGACGATCTTGACGGCCCCCACACGACCACTAACGGCGGAAGCACTAAGGACAAAGGCAGAGAAAGCCTGGAAGTGTTGAGAGAACATTATATCAGACAAGGAAGACCCTGAGTCATGTCCCTCTACATAACACTAACAGCACTGAAGAAGGGGCACACCGAGACTGTGACCGAATACGTCATCAGAGCTGAGCAGATCTTTACGGCGCTGAAGAGTGCAGGAGAAGCACCAAGCGATGGACTAATGATGGCGATGGTGATGAGAGGACTACCGGAGCTGTACAAACCGTTCACACTGGTAACACACGGTTCAGCGGACATGACGCTGGGAAAGTTCACAGCGAAGTTGTGAAATTTCGAGGCCTCAGAAGATATCCACCCAGCCACCATGGAGGCGGGAGAGAGGGTTCTGAAGGCCCGAGCGACGCCGAGGGAGAAGACCAGGCCCACGACAGAGCTGGCGTGTTGGCGATGCGGAGAAAAAGGCCATCGGAAAGGTAACTGCACAAAGACTGTTTGGTGTAGCTTCTGCAAATCCACGGGGCACACAGACAGAGTGTGCATGAAGAAACGCGACCAGAGCGTTGGACAAGATGGCGGCAGTGGACAAGATGGCGGCGACGGTGGACATGAGACGAATCGAGACAACGCCCGGAGAGTAGCGGGGCAAGAAGACTTCATCTTCGGGGCGCAGACAGCGTATGTCACCCGGCCAACGCAGCTGCAGCAGGCCCAAAGGAAGGGACTGATCGTGGACACAGGTGCGTCGTCCCACGTCATCAACGACAGGAGTCGGTTCAAGAACTTTGACAACACTTTCGAGACACAGCATGGAGCTGGCAGACGGGAAGCGCACCTACGGGTTGGCGAAAGAGAGAGGAGACGCACAGGTATGCCTCATAGACAGTGAGCCGGTGTACAGTGACGTTAAAGAACGCTCTCTACGTACCCTTGTTCCCACAAGAACTATTCTCTGTAATAGCTGCTACTGCGAACGGTGCCAAAGTGTTCTTCAATGAAGGTAAACATTTTCTTTAGAGCCTGACGGTACGCGATTTAACATAACGGTGTACAAGAGAATGTATTATCTACAAACAGAGTGTAATGACAACGACAAGTGTAATAATAATGATATGTGCAATGTGACTGTCAGTCACGATATTCAGACATGGCATGAGATTATGGGTCATTGTAATTACGAGGATTTACTGAAACTGCAAGCAGTGACAGAAGGCATGCACATTGAAGGTGAAAAGCGTAGACCTGGCAGAGAATGTGTAGTGTGCATAAAGGGGAAGTTCACTCAATCGCGAAACAGAAATCCCACAGAAAAAGTAAAGGTACCACTTGCGCTAGTTAACACAGATCTAGCCGGTCCGGTAAGCAACGAGTCCATAGGAGGCTTTAGATATGTACAGTCTTTTACAGATGTGTGTACAGGGGCAGTGTTTGTTTACTTTCTCAAAGCAAAGAGTGACACACTCCAGGCCATGGAGAAATTCCTGGCAGACGTAACCCCTTATGGTAACATAAGATGCTTGAGGTCCGACAACGGAACCGAGTTCACAAATAGAGAGTTCCAATCACTGTTGAGAAGGAACAAGATAAGACATGAGACGTCATGTCCATACTCCCCACACCAGAACGGAGTGGCAGAGAGGGAATGGCGCACTCTTTTTGAAATGGCTAGGTGTAAGCTAGTAGATAGTAACTTACCTAAGGGTCTATGGCATTATGCAGTGCAAGAAGCCGCTTACACCAGAAACAGGTGCTTTAATAAGCACACGGGCACCACCCCTTATACAGCACTGACAGGAAAGAAGTGTAATCTAGCTAGAATGCACCAATTTGGATCAGTGTGTTATGCTTACCTGCAGGACAAAGGAAAGCTCGAGTCCAGATGTGAAAAAGAACTATTTGTAGGGCACGACAAAGGAAGCCCCGCTTTCCTAGTTTATTATCCCGGTAAAGGGAGAGTGCAGAAACACAGGCTAGACAACAAAGACAACATGTGAGAACGAGACACAGACAGCGGAGCCAGAGCTGGACTCCAGAATAAGGTGTGAAGAAACAGAGACACCTCAGCCTAGTGTACTTAGCACGGTCGTGCAGACAGACAGTCAGCAACCCCCAGAGGACGATGACGAGGAGCACCCGAGGGTGACGTCACGTGCCCCAAGCAGTGGGAGGTATCCCTCAAGGGAACACAAACCCCCAAAGTATCTGACATACTATGCCCAGAAAGAAAGTGACGAGGATGACAGTACACTTACCAGCATTGATTACTGCTACAGAGTAGTCAGTGGAGTACCTCAGACCTTTAAAGAGGCCATAGTGTCAAGTAAATGGGAGAGAGCAATGGATGAGGAGATGAGGTCCCTAGAGGTCGGGGGTCAAGGACTACAGCCCCCTCAGCATCGACGGGGCACCGGTTGAGAGAGTGAACAGTTTCAAGTACCTCGGAGCCGACATATCCGAGGACTTGACATGGACCACACACATTGACAGTGTTGTGAAGAAGGCACGACAACGCCTCTACTTCCTCAGGCGCCTAAGGAAGTTCCAAGTCAGTCAGAAGATCCTTAGGAACTTCTACTCATGTACAATAGAGAGCATCCTGACCGGCAACATCACCTCCTGGTTTGGGAATAGCACTGCACAAGACCGTAGCAGACTACAAAGAGTGACACGTTCAGCCGAACGCACAATTGGAGGGGGGCTTCCCACCCTCCAGAACATTTACAACAAGCGGTGCAAGGGGAAGGCTAAGAGAATTATTAAGGACTCGAGCCACCCGAACAACTGCCTCTTTGAACTGCTGCGGTCAGGCAAGCGATACCGGAGTCTTAAGGCGAGCACAGAAAGACTCAGAAGAAGCTTCTATCCCCAGGCCATCAGGCTGCTAAACGAACAATAATCACTATGCAACAACCATCAAATGCACACAGCACACACACCCACACGCACACACTCACTCAAACAAACAACACACTGCAGCACCCACTCTCCACACTTTAGATCACACAAACACACTTACACTTTATATTTATTGATAAAGGATTTGCACTACAACTCGTACACCTACTGTGAATTGTACCTAAATTGCACCTCGTCCCATTTCTCCATTTCTGCCTTGCACTATATAGTATTGTATATTAGTACACTGCACAGTATTGTATATTGTATGGTAACTACGTCTATTCTGCATCGAACATTGTACATATGTCTAAACTGAACACTGTGACCTCATTTTTTTTACTTCTAATTTTACTATGTTATTTTATTTCATACTTATCTTGTCTTGCACAGTCTCTGGAGCGCAACAGTAAGAAGCATTTTGTAGAAAAGTATTCTGTACTTCTGTATGACAACTATTAAAGAAACTTGAAACAACCACACCTTTACTCTAACCAAGTTACCAGAGGGCAGACAGACAGTGGGAGGGAAATGGGTGTACTCAATCAAGGAGGGTATTGAAGGCCACGACAAGTACAAAGCCAGGTTCGTAGCTAAAGGTTACAGTCAGAGGGAGGGGATAGACTACGGTGAGACCTTCTCCCCCACAGCCAATCTGACCAGTGTAAGGGTAGTGATGCAGAAAGCGGCTGAGGACAATTTGATTTTGCACCAGATGGATGTGAAGACAGCTTACCTGCACACACCCATATATAGGGAGATATACATGGAACAACCTGAAGGTTACAAGAAGAAAGGAGAGAAACTAGTGTGTAAGCTAGAAAAATCCATTTACGGCCTGAAACAGTCTGGGCGAAATTGGAACGAGATGCTTCATACTGTACATGTCTCATTGAAGATCACTTCCTACAGAACCCAGTAGACCCCTGTGTTTACTCAAGGGAGTCAAAAGAGTCAGGAAAAGTGATAATTGTCATTTGGGTGGATGATTTGATCAACACTACAAACCTAGAACAGGTGAAAGGTATGCTCTCGACCAGATTCAAAATGAAGGACCTTGGAAGGTTAAAACATTTTCTAGGCATGGACTTCGAACAGTCTGCCAATTGTGTAAAAATATCCCAGAAGAGATATGTGGAAAAGATCCTGAAACGTTTTGACATGCAAGAATGTAGAACCATGTGATCAAAAACTAGACTACCAAGAGGATGCTCAGAGATTGACAGATGTAAAAATGTACAGAGAAGCTGTAGGTAGCCTCATTTATTTGACAACATGTACTCGCCCTGATCTATGTTTTGTAGTGAGTAAATTGTCACAGCATTTTGCTGACCCCACAGAGGAGCACTGGATTACAGCAAAACATGTTTTTCGTTATCTCAAAGGTACAGCAGATAAACAGCTTTATTTCAGAAAGAGCAGCTAGGGCTTAGGGCTTAAGACCTACAGTGATGCAGACTGGGCAGCAGACACCACCGACAGAAGAAGTACCACAGGGTATTGTGTGAGTTTGAACACAAACAGCTCACTGGTTTCGTGGAAAACAAAGAAGCAGCCCACAGTGGCACTATCAACTTGTGAAGCCGAATATTATGGCTCTAGCTATGACAATACATGAATGTATTTATCTAGAACAACTGCTCGAAGGAATGGATACCTATGTATATAAGAAGACTGTTGTTTATGAAGACAACCAGGGAACCATTGCGATTGCTAGAAACCCTGTGTGCCGACAGAAATGTAAACATGTCGATATAAAATATCATTTCATCAGATCTGTCATCAGAGAAGAAAGAATGACACTGATTTAAGTTTACGTTTATTTGGATCCCCATTAGCCACAGCAGTGCTGGGGCTATTCTTCCTGGGGTCCATAACACGTAAAATACAGTTACAGACTTATACACTCACAACATTCACATGTCCATATGTAGCTCACATTACCAACCTAGCCATTGACACAGGAACATTTCCAAGCGAAATGAAATCGGCAAAATAGTTATTCCTCTACACAAAAAGGGAAACAAATTGGAACCGGGTAACTACAGACCCATTTCCATCCTGGGCGTTCTATAAAAAACCATTGAGAGGCTTGTATATGAGCAAATAGACAGGTATTTCTCCACTAATAACATCATGTACAAATACCAATCTGGTTTCAGGAGGTCCCACTCCACAGACACCTGCCTGCTGTTCCTCACAGATTACATCCGGAAAGAGGTAGATGAGGGAAAGTTCTGTGGAATGGTAATGTTAGACCTCCAGAAGGCATTTGATTCAGTGGATCACAACATCCTGTTAATGAAGCTTAGGGCCCTAGGCTTTAATGAGGCAGCTCAGAAATTGATTGGTTCCTACCTAACAGGGAGACAACAGGTGGTAGATATAAACGGAGTACTCTCCAGTCCTCGGACAGTTGAGTGCGGGGTCCCGCAAGGGAGTATTTTGGGTCCGCTCCTCTTTCTCCTGTATATAAATGACCTGAAAGCAGCTTGCTCATGTGACCTTTTTTTATACGCGGATGACTCCGCCTTACTAGTGTCTCACAAAGACAAACAAGTGGTTGAGCAGACACTGAGTGCAGAACTAGAGAAAGTTAGCGACTGGCTAGGCCACAACAAGCTGTCCCTCCACGTGGGGAAGACTGAGTACATTTTATTTGGGTCAAAGGTCAGGCTCAGAAAATCGCCAGGTTTTAACATTAGAATAGGAGATACTGTTCTCACAGACAAAACATCTGTGAAATATCTTGGTTGTGTCCTGGAAAACAGCTTATCAGGGGAAAGCATGGCTCACCAAGCACTTACAAAGATCAATAATAGGACTAGATACCTAGCCAGAATCTCTAATTTTTTAGATCAGTCAGCGATGAAGATTCTTGCTGGAGCACTCATATAGTGTCACTATGACTATGCGTGTGGCTCCTGGTACAACAGTGCCCCCAAAAGTCAGAAAATAAAACTACAGACATCACAAAACAAGCTAATCAGGGTAATACTTAGGCTACCTGCCCGAACCCACCTTGACCCATCTCACTTTGAGATCATGAGATGGCTTAAGGTGGAAGACAGAGTAAACCAGATAGGGATGTGCCTAGTTCACAGAATAGTGCACGGGGTAGTGCCAGTGTACTTTAACAACTACTTCAACCGAATCAGAGACACCCATGCATACCAAACTAGGCGCAGCTCAACTGACTTTGTGCCAGTCAGATTCAGGAGCTGTATGGGGAAGGAGTCTTTTCTGTATTCAGCAGCTGTCTATTGGAACAGTCTGCCCAGTGACCTGAAAATCGTAGACAATGCCGTTAGATTCAAGTCCAGCCTGAAGACATGGCTCAAAAGGGACTATACCTGACCTAGACACTTAGCTTAAGGCACCCTTGCATGTTATATGAGTCTGTTATGTATATAAATGTTAAATGGTATATGTGATGTGTTGTGATGTCACGTTTTGTATGATGCATGTATTAAGCATCACACTCCCCCACCCCCCTACAAGGACCACAATGGAAATAAGCTCTGAGCTTTTTTGTGTTTCATCCTTGGCAGTATATCCTGACTGTGCTCTTCTGTCACATGTTTATTTTTTATATTGTCAAATAAAGTCATTCATTCATACAGACAATTAAAACAACAATAAAAACCCTAATCAAATTCATAATACAATAAAACAATATATACGCCTTATGCATTCATAATACAATACAATAATACCTACTCATAATTATTTCATAATACAATACAGCATAATATACTATTTAGCTTTTACATAGATTATCTATGTTCATATCAGCCAATTATACAATATTTTAATAATATATCCCTATCAGACACATGCCTTTTCATCTATATATACCTATCTCTTTATCAGACACATACATTTTCATTTACATACACACTATCTATTAGGGAATGTCAATTTCTTTGGTTGAAAATGTTGTTTTACCATGATTTTGAAACGACATTTACTATTCTCCTGCTTAACATGTCTGGGAAGAGAGTTCCATTCCTGCATACCACGGAACATGACAGTTCGCTTCATTGCATTCGACCTCACTTTTGGAAGTGTAAAACCTTGTGCAGAAGCATGTCTGGTGGAATGGTTGTGTCTGTCAAGACTTATAGATAAATTGTTATATAAAATTGAGGGGATCTTTGTAACAAGAATATTCCTAGTGAATACAAGGAGTGAGCAGAGTAATTTATGTTTGACAAGTAACCAAGTTAAACAACTGTGATTCGCTGCAACATTAGTTCTGTACTCACAGCGAAGCGCTATACGTGCTGCTTTGTTTTGTACCATTTGCAATTTTTTCAGTTTATTCGTCGTTACATTCGACCATACTGCAGGACAATAGACAATATTTGACAAAACCAGAGCTTGAATTATCTGTTTGATAGAATTTAGTGGTAACAAATGAGCACATCTTTTAACAACAGAAATCCCTCTTCCCATTTTCACTACTATATTGTGTATATGGTGTGACCATGACAATTTACTGTCTAATGTTACCCCTAGGAGTTTAGTCTCCTGGACTTGATTAATTACCACATCACTTATCAAAAGTTTCAAGACTGGGTTTGTTCTTAGTATATGGTTTGCACCGAAAATGATGCTACTTGTCTTTGATATGTTTAGAACTAGTTTGTTATTCTTTATCCATTCCATCACTGATTGCAACTCTGCCTTTAGGACCATATTTAATTCATTGGCTGTTGAGGCTGATGTGTAAATCGTTGAATAATCCGCATACATAGAAATATAGGACTTATTTAGGACAAGATGCATGTCATTTGTAAATATGGTGTAGAGCAAAGGCCCAAGGCAACTTCCATGGGGTACTCCACACCTTACCATTTTAACTTCTGAGTAACTCCCATTAAAAAAAACTATTTGTTTCCGGTTTGCTAAATACGTTTGAATCCAAGATGTATTGTCCAACAGACGACATGGTAGCAGACGCTATGACGAAACCTGTTTCCAAACTGAAATTGAGAAGGTTGCAGAGGTCATGTTTGGTGTCTAAATATTGACTGTTATGTAGTATTGACTGCCATATTCTTTTTGATGCTCTGAACTGTATTATTTTCTTTGTAAAATTGTTTTTGAAGAAGTTGTACAGTGTACTAGACAACCATAAGTGGGAGTGTTAAAGTTAGAGGTTATATATGATTGCAAGTAACTGAGTAACTGTCTAACTATGTATAACTGTTTCCACTGGAGGGCGCTATAGGCGGAGCTGTTAATGCTGCCGCCAGGTAGAGGGTATATAAGGAGATGCCGACTCCCCCTCTGTCTCTTCCACCTTTGCTCTCATAAGAGAAGGATGTCTCATGTACTGCTGTGGACCAATGTGAAATAAACCACACGGTTTAATGGCTAAAGATAGAAGCCATGCCTCATGAACATATTATTGTCGCCCCATAGCAGACTCTGTCAACAGGAATGGTTCACAAAATCCACGGTTGGGTTCGTATCACGGTCTTGGCATCACGGTTTTCTGTTCGGTGGTATTTTTTTTATTTTTATTTTTTTAATGTAACACTCCAAAAGTACCATACATCAGCATAAAATATATAGCCTAAAAATAATCCAACTTTTCAGTTATTCTCAAGGATGTAGTCATGCAAAAACTGAAAGAATGAGGCAGTTTGACATCAGGCACATCATTTTGACAGTGACCGGGTTAGAGCTAGGAGATATTTTGGTACAGCAAGAGGGGAGGCATTGCCGATTTAAACATGCTTCTCATTTATTTGGTAAAAAAAAAGTTTACACCGGTTTGCCTTAAATAATGTTTGGCACACAAAGACCGAACTGACTGAAAAATATAGGCAACATTTGTCAAAGTATTAACTTAGTGCAAACAAACAAAATAATTAAACCTTTCCATTTTTGTGGCCACATTATAGACAAAGGCCATCAACATAAAGTATGCATATGCTCAACCAGCACTAGACTTTCTTATCAAAAAGGAAAAGTCACAGAAAAGATAATTAAGGTTTTAAATAAGGACGTTTATGGGGTTTCTTGTATTAATAATCATTTGCACTAAGGAATGTTGTAACTGTTGTTATAAAAAAAAAAGGAGATGTTACAAGGGAATGGGGAATGTTATATAAACCCCCCCACAGTGGTGTGTGGAGTTGGTACGTCCCAGCAGGGACCAGGATGTAAACTATGATGTTGTGTTATGGGTTGGCAATACAGACACAGTTGACACACACACTCTAGTCATCTCCCCGTCTCTCGAAGTCCGTAACCTGGGCGTCACCCTTGACTCCACACTTTCATTTCACCTCCACATCAAATCTGTCACCAAGTCTGCCTTCTACCACCTCAAAAACATCTTCCGTCTCTGACCCTCTCTCTCAGATTCTGTGGCTGAGACCCTGATCATTTATCACCTCCCGGTTAGACTACTGCAACGGAGTCCTGTTCGGGGTACCAAGTCAAAGCCCTGGACAGGCTCCAGTATGTTCAGAACTCAGCTGCCAGGGTTCTCACTCACACCAAGCCTGGCAGCACATCACCCCCACCCTCATCCACCTCCACTGGCTCCCAGTCAAGTTCTGCATCACTTTCAAACTCCTGCTCCTCACCTACAAGTCCCTCCATGCCCTCGCGCCCCGATACCTGTCTGATCTCCTCCACCAGCACACTCCATCCCGGAACCTACGATCCTCTGATCTAGGTCTCCTCTCCATCCCTCGCACCAGGTTACAGACTTTCGGGGACAGAGCCTTCAGTGTGGCGTCCCCTACCCTCTGGAACTCTCTCCCCCCCCGAAATCCGCAATGCCCCAACCCTGGACACCTTCAAAACTGCTCTTAAAACACACCTCTTCACCAAGGCTTTTCCGCATCAGTTAGTTTAGATTAGATTAGGTCCATTATCCCTTACCTGCCCTCATCCCCCTTTTTTCCCTACTTCCCTAGCCCTATTTTTTGTCTTGATTGTGAAGCGACCTTGGGTTCTATGAAAGGAGCTATAGAAATTTGATCTATTATTATTAGTCTCCTGGCTCGTTATTGAACACAAACAGTTATCTTTGAACCTCTGTTGTCAAGCCTTGTCAATATACCCCCCTTCCCCAAATGGAACTGGTGTCGTGGAGTCACTTCGCTGTGAGCGTTTGTTTCCATGGTTAGCTCGCGGCTAAAGTTAGTTAACGTTAGCTTGTGGCTAAAGTTAGTTAGCTCGCGGCTAAAGTTAGTTAGCTTGTGGCTAATAACCGAACAATACACACATGCCTCGAACCATGGATGTAACTGAGGGGTACAATTCCCTGACTGTGTTGAATAAGTATGGTATCATTAAACCACTACTGAGTTATGTACATTACTACTGGCCATACAGTACACATGTATATGAGATGAACACCCACACAATAACACGGCTTAACAAGAAAGTACTGTTTATAATATTTATTAGAAGAGCACCAAGATTATCTTACATTTATTAAGATTGAGAGTTGCGCTTGTAAGGCGAAGAATGTGCATGAATAGGTCAAGAGCGTAAGTCCATGAGCATATTACGAAGGGGATAATTAATACCACCTGTAGCATAAGAATTATATATGGTACACTAGTAGGTCAGCTGGAGATACTAGGGGGGTTCCCTCCGGTTGTAAGCCAGCAGGGGAGAGGATTTGTCGGTAGCAAAAGTCTGGATCAACGAGGAATAAGGAGACTCCAGGTACAGGAGACAGTGCAATAATCCCTTGATCCGTAGACAAAGCAACAGCTATTCTCCGGTGTGCAGTGCCGCATGGGTGAAAGCTAGCCAGCCTCAGAGTCCTAGAGGCGGGCTCGACGGTGCTCCTCACAGGGTAAATCCCACACGGTAGTGGGGGTAGACGATTCTCTGCTCCAACAGCCACAGGACCAAAGCAATATAATCCAGCCGAAAAGGGCTCTGTAGTCGTCGGTGTAGGTTATCCAGTGTACATATCCACATGGTTCTCGTCTAGGGCTCCTCGGATGACGGCACAAGGTTAGGCCGCCCAGCCTGGATAAGCACACTAGCTCGGTACGATGAAACGTTGGTAATGCTGGTCACTGTAGAACGGTAGCCGCACGATACACTATACATAATAGACTATTACTTAATAATAGAATAGGTCGAACTCGACGATACAGCGTTAAACTCTGACACTTCAGCTATCAATTCGCACGCGGTCTCAAGGCTCTATTTCGGGGCAAAACGGGCCCCCTTCACAGCACGTTGTATCGTGGTGTGAGGCTTCAACTTATTGGTTAACTAACTGCTGTATCCACCTGCAACGTATTTATACGTAAGGTGAACAATCTAGTACCAGCCTTATTTCTGTCTCATATTACTGCGCAAAACCGGGCATGTACAGACATGTCTTAGCTGTGACTTTGAACTAGACATTGGGGGGTATGGCCGTGGCGCCTAGGGGGTCGCTGTCCAATAGGAGAACGAATATTATGGTCTGGCCTGTACTAGGTAAAGGGATATTCCGTGTATATGTACAAAGAATATACAAGGGATATCAGACGATATACAAATACTATACAATATATCTCAAGTAATAAATATATATATTCGGTTTAATCTGACCCTTTGTAACAGCCGCCTCCTAATTAGTCCGCACCTAATTAGATAAGCAGAGACAGATTAACCGCACTGTCCACTACTCAATGTCCGTTGTGAGGAGTAGGGCAATTCACAAAGTCAGGGGGTCATGGTCGTCATCAAGAGAGTCGGGGAGCCTTGGCAACTCTATCAGCCTCGCCACGGGTCGGGTGTATGTCCGCCCCTGGACGAGCACTTCTGCCGCTCTGACCTTTCCGTCGGCACCAGTGATCACTTTGCTTACGCGGCCGGCCGGCCACATAGCTCGGGGTAGTGACTGGTCGATAATCATGACGACTGTGCCTTCCGTCAAATTGTCTCTTTCTTTTACCCATTTCTGGCGGGTCTGTAGAGACGGTAGATAGTGGAGGAGGAAACTGTTCCAAAACTTGTCAGCCAATACTTGACTGTACCTCCACATTCTTCGGCCGTTCGCTTCTTCAGGTCTGTACACTGTCTGTGGGAGCGCGGGGTCCAGCCGCCCCATCAAGAATAATAATAATAATAATGGATTGGATTTATATAGCGCTCTTCGTGACACCCCAGAAACCCCAGAGCGCTTACAGAGTCCATTATTCGTTCATACACAGTCATACCGGTGGTGGTAAACTACAATTGCAGCCAGAGCTGCCCTGAGGCAGACTCACGGAAGCGTGGCGAATAATCAACGCCTACGGCCCCTCCGACCACCACCAACATTCATTCACATGCATACACATTCATACGAGGCAAGTAGGTTAAGTGTCTTGCCCAAGGACACAACGGCAGTGGGATGGACATGGGCTTGAGCGGGATTCGAACCACCAACCCTTCGATCATTGGACGACCCGCTCTACCCCTGAGCCACGCCGCCCCTGGGTCGACGTCTGCTACATCACTTGAGACGTAACCGAGGGGCTTTGAGTTCAATACTCCCTCGATCTCCGTGAGGACTGTCGTGAGGACTTCTTCCGCCACGGTCTGGGCCCCAAGCACGGCGTACAGGGCTGTCTTTATTGAACGTACTTCTCGTTCCCAAGTTCCCCCGAAGTGAGGTGCATTCGGGGGGTTAAACTGGAAATCAATCTGAGAGGGAGCGAGGTGGGTTCTGGGCCCATAGCTTGGAAGCTCTCTCTCAGCTCTCTTTCTCCGCCTTTGAAGTTTGTCCCGTGATCAGACAATAATATAGACGGTTTTCCTTTCCGCGATGTGAATCTCCGGAAGGCCATAAGGAATGAGTCCGTACTCATGGTTGGAAGGAGTTCTATGTGTATCGCTCGGGTGGTCATGCATTTGAATACAATACCCCACCGCTTCTCCGTCCCTCTTCCTTTCTTCACATACAGCGGGCCGAAACAGTCCATACCGGTGGAGTGAAAGGGCTTGTCGCCGAGTCGGAGGCGACAGGGGGGTAGGTCAGCCATCCTGGGTATACTGGGCTGTGCTCGCCACTTGCGACAGTCTAGACAGGTCCGCTGGAAGCGTCGTACTGCTTCTCTTCCTTGCAGTATCCAATAGCGACGTCTGATCTCAGCGAAGACTCTCTCTGCCCCGGCGTGGTGCACGTCCTCGTCGTATTTCTTTATGATGAGCTCTGTGACCTTGTGTCGGCTGTTTAAGACTATCAGGAACTTGACGTCATCCGTTAGGTCTGGGGCCCTCCTCAGACGACCACCCACTCTGATGAGATTATGGGCGTCGCTCTCAGGGGCCAAGTGGAGCAGTCTGCTGTCTGACGGGACTGGCTTTGATCCCTGCAGACAGTCTAGCTCGTCGGGGAACGAGTCTCTTTGGGCTCGCTGTAGCAGAAGGAGTTCTGCTTCTTCGTAATTAGCTGCATTAATGTCAGTAGTGGACGGAACCTCAGGGTGGTGCCACAGGAATGTCTTTAACTGCACACTCTCAAGGGTGGGGCAGTCGTCTATGTTGGGATCTGTGGGGACTAGTGTGTGTGTCAACCCACAGAACATAGATTTCTTCCTCCTCTTCACTCGCCTCCCGTGGGGTGGGTGTAGGCCACTCTTCTTCCGGGAGCTTGAGGAACTCGGGACCGTCACTATAGAGATTGTGACGTGTGAGGTCATCCAGGGACATTCCCCGTGTGATGACGTCGGCTGGGTTCTGCTTTGTGTCCACATACCTCCAGCATGCTGCTTCTGTTAAATCTTGGATCTCTGTGATTCTGACTCCCACGAAGACCTTGTATCTACACGAATCGGACTGGATCCATGTGAGTACGGTCATGGAGTCTGACCACAGGATTGTTCTTTGCACCGGGATGGTGAGTTCACGTTGGATTAACGTGGCGAGTTGCGCTCCTACTAGGGCTGCGCAGAGCTCTAGACGCGGGATAGATTGTTGCTTGCGGGGGGCTATTCTTGAGCGAGCCAGGATGAAGGCAGTATGTATTTCTCCTCCCTCCTCTCGGGCCCGCAAGTAGGCCACCGAACCGTAGGCTACTTCGGAGGCATCGCTGAAGACGTGCAGGTCCATCTGACACGTCTCCGGCCTCACTGTATATCATATCTAACATTTTTAGAAAGGACAGGAATGCATTTGGGGGAGGGGTTGCTTTTTATATTCAGAATCTTATTCCAGTGAAGATTAGGGAAGATTTAATGAATAATGAAATTGAAACATTATGGCTGCAAGTACACTTGCCTCATTTGAAGCCTATGTTGATCGGTTGCTGTTATAGACCACCTAGTGCAAATAATGTGTATCTAGAACAAATATGTGACATGTTGGACCAAGTGTGTGATTTGAGTAATGAGATTTATTTTATGGGTGACCTTAACATCGATTGGTTTTCATTGAAATGCCCATTGAAAAAACGACTTCTAACTGTAGCAAATGCATGTGGTCTATCACAGGTAATTAACAAACCAACTAGGATATGTTTGAAAAAGGATGGTAACCAGGTCTCCACCTGCATTGATCACATTTTTACTAACAATGCGGAGCTATGTTCCAAGGCGGTATCTGTAACTGTTGGTTGTAGCGACCATAACTTAATTGCTATTGTGAGGAAGACTAAAATGCCAAAACTGGGACCTAAAATAATTTACAAAAGATCGTATAAAATGTTTAATCAAGACAGCTTTGTGAAGGATGTTGAAAATCTATGTTGGTCAAAGGTGTTGAGGGAAAAAGATCCTGAAAAATCTCTATGGGAATTTGATACCATTTTTATGCCACTTGTTGACAAACATGCACCATTGAGAAAGTTTACAGTCAGAAGCGTCAGAACACCATGGTTGGATGATGAACTAAAAGAATATATGATAGAACGTAATCGAGCTAAATTAATAGCAAATACATCAGGTTATAAATCAGACTGGGAGGTATATTGTAAATTAAGAAATGTTGTTACAAAATGTAATAAGAAGAAGAAGAAATTGTATTATGAAAATAGGTTTAATTATATAAAAAATGACAGTAAATTATTATGGAATACTCTAAATGAAATAATGGGCAGGAATAAGAAACCTACCCCATCCTTTCTAGAAACGGAAGGAAAATTCCTCACCAAACCAGTTGAGATTGCTAATCATATTAACAATTATTTTATTGGAAAAGTAGATAATTTAAGAAATAATATGCAAACAATAGATAATGAAAAATCTTATTTATTAATAAAGAATAAAATAATGAAAGATAAAAATTGTCAATTTAATTTTGATAGTGTGACTATAAGTAATGTAGAACATATGTTAAGTACCACTAAAAACAAACCACCAGGTGTTGACGGTCTTGACGGGAAACTTCTGAAATTGGTCCCTGATTTAATTGCCCCTGCTATCTGTCATATTATAAATCAATCCTTTAGTGAATGTTTGTATCCGCAACAGTGGAAAACTGCCAAAGTAATACCACTGCCAAAAAATTTGAAATTGCCATTCTCAGGATCTAATAGTCGTCCCATAAGTTTACTGCCAGTTTTGAGTAAACTGATGGAAAGAATAGTAAGTGAACAGATTAAAAACTACTTTTCTTTTAACACATTGACCACTGATTTTCAACATGCATATCGTGAAGGACATTCAACAGCGACTGCTTTAACCCAAATGACGGATGATTGGCTGAAAGAGATAGATAAAAAGAAAATGGTTGGAGCTGTCTTGCTTGATTTTACTGCAGCATTCGACATCATAGATCACAAATTCTTACTTAAAAAACTTGAATGTTCCGGTTTCTCCTCATCTGCACTATCTTGGATGCAAACTTATTTAGCAAACCGGAAACAAATAGTTTTTTTTAATGGGAGTTACTCAGAAGTTAAAACGGTAAGGTGTGGAGTACCCCAAGGAAGTTGCCTTGGGCCTTTGCTCTACACCATATTTACAAATGACATGCCTCTTGTCCTAAATAAGTCCTATATTTCTATGTATGCGGATGATTCAACGATTTACACATCAGCCTCAACAGCCAATTAATTAAATACGGTCCTAAAGGCAGAGTTGCAATCAGTGATGGAATGGATAAAGAATAACAAACTAGTTCTAAACATATCAAAGACAAGTAGCATCATTTTCGGTTCAAACCATACTCTAAGAACGAACCCAGTCTTGAAACTTTTGATAAGTGATGTGGTAATTAATCAAGTCCAGGAGACTAAACTCCTAGGGGTAACATTAGACAGTAAATTGTCATGGTCACACCATATAAACAATATAGTAGTGAAAATGGGAAGAGGGATTTCTGTTGTTAAAAGATGTGCTCATTTGTTACCACTAAATTCTATCAAACAGGTAATTCAAGCTCTGGTTTTGTCAAATCTTGACTATTGTCCTGCAGTATGGTCGAATGTAACAACGAATAAACTGAAAAAATTACAAATGGTACAAAACAAAGCAGCACGTATAGCGCTTCGCTGTGAGTACAGAACTAATGTTGCAGCGATGCACATTTGTTTAACTTGGTTACTTGTCAAACATAAATTACTCTGCTCACTCCTTGTATTCACAAGGAATATTCTTGTTACAAAGATCCCCTCAATTTTATATAACAATTTATCAATAAGTCTTGACAGACACAACCATTCCACCAGACATGCTTCTGCACGAGGTTTTACACTTCCAAAAGTGAGGTCGAATGCAATGAAGCGAACTGTCATGTTCCGTGGTATGCAGGAATGGAACTCTCTTCCCAGACATGTTAAGCAGGAGAATAGTAAATGCCGTTTCAAAATCGTGGTAAAACAACATTTTCAACCAAAGAAATTGACATTCCCTAATAGATAGTGTGTACGTAAATGAAAATGTATGTGTCTGATAAAGAGATAGGTATATATGGATGAAAAGGCATGTGTCTGATAGGGATATATTATTAAAATATTGTATAATTGGCTGATATGAACAGGTATTATTGTATTGTATTATGAATTCATAAGGCGTATATATTTTTATCTTGTATTATGAATTTGATTAGGGTTTTTATTGTTGTTTTAATTGTCTGTATGACATGTAAATGTTGTGAGTGTATAAGGGTTTTTATTGTTGTTTTAATGGTCTGTATGTCATGTAAATGTTATGAGTGTATAAGGGTTTTTATTGTTGTTTTAATTGTCTGTATGATATGTAAATGTTGTGAGTGTATACGTCTGTAACTGTATTTTATGTGTTATGGACCCCAGGAAGAATAGCCCCAGCACTGCTGTGGCTAATGGGGATCCAAATAAACATAAACTGTGGGTGGGAAGTAGCTGCGGCGTATGTTGACACCTGGGAGCGAGCTGAGTTCTGTCTCCCACTCTCTCCATGTGGAAGCAAGGTGGTCAGGTATGGGGTCGTCCCAGCCCTGGTCCTTGTCCCATAGCGCTCGTACAATCATCTTTGCCCTGGTGGTGTAAGGTAGAATACATCCCAACGGGTCATATTGTCTGGCGAGTGTTCTGTATACACTCCGTCTTGTGGTCGGTAGTGAAATCGACCTTCCCTGCTCCTTGGTCAGGGGTGTGTGTCTATAATGGAGCGAGTCTGTTTTGAAGCGCCAGACTAGTCCTAATGTCATTTCTTGGGCTTCACCTGGGATGGTCGCCATCCAGGTCTCGCTGCTTGCTGCCTTGTCCTCTGGGGAGAGGCTGCGCAATACTTGAGGGTCGCTGCTGGCCCACTGCCGGAGATCAAAGCCGCCTTTGATCAGAGAGGCGCAGAGCTTGAGTAGGAGGGCCTCGGTTTCTTCTGGCGTCGAGACGCTTTGCAGACAGTTGTCCACGTAGAAACTATTTCCTACACTTTGTCGGACCTCTTCATCAGCTGCTGGGTCCTCTGCGACGTGTTTTTGCAGTGCGAACGTAGCACAGCATGGGCTGCATGTGGTTCCGAAAGGGAGGACTTCCCATTGATAGATGGATGGTTGCTCATCCCCGATCCTCTCTCTCCATAAGAACCGCAGCAGGGGCTTGTCCTCTTCCACTAGTCGCACCTGCAGGAACATCCCTTTGATGTCGCCGCTGATGGCCACCTTGTTCTGGCGGAAACGTAGCAACACGCCTAGTAGAGAGGGGCCGAGTGTTGGGCCGGGCAAGAGCTCTTTATTCAGATTTTGTGATCCGATCTAGTAGCTGCAGTTAAACACAATACGATCCTTGCCGTTGTGGTGTACTTTGTGGTGCGGCACGTACCATGATTCGGTCGTCTGATCGGCCTCTTTAATGTCAATTCTCTTTATGTGTCCCGCTGTGATTAGCTTGTCAATCTCAGCGCGGTACACAGTAGCTTGATCGGGGTCTCTGGCTAGGCGCCGCTCTGTGTTCGATAGATACCGCTCCGTCGCTTCTTTTGGGGTGTGGAAGGTAGGCATACCCTCTCGCCTCAGGAGTGGAGTTGCGTATCTCATCACTCCGTTGACTTTGACTCTCTTTGTCCCCTGCTCGAGGAGGGCTATGGCATAAATGTCTTCCTTGGAACGAATGTGTTTCTTTTCGTTCTTAAAGGGCATTGTCTCTAGTGTCCATAGCCTCTCGACGTGCTGTAAGAGGGCGGTGTCTTCTTCTGTCACTCTGGAGTGGAGGCAGCGAGTGGCTGCTGTTCGGTTGGGAGACCTGGAGAGGGGGCCTTGTAGTGTCCATCCTAGGCGGGTCTCGACTGCTGCTGGACAGCCTCTGGGCCCAGTGTGGACCCGGTCCATCGGGACGATGAGGTGTGCGTGGTCGGATCCTATCAGCAGGGTTGGGGTGGCGCCGTCTATGAGCGGTATAGGTAGTTGACGCAGGTGCACGTATTTGTCCATCAGCTTGGCGATGGGGTAGGTGTACCGCGACAGGCCTATGTCTTGGCTGGTGAAAGCGTTAGTGATCCTATACCGTCTCTCTGGCTGCCCGCTTGCTGCGATAGTGAAGGAGACGTTCTCACCCTTGATCGTCTTCAGGTCTCTTCTTATAGTCCGAATCGTCATCGTTTCTTCGCTCCCCCGCAGCCCCAGCTGGGCCGCAGCGGACGCGAGGAGAAGGGTCTTTTCTGACCCGTCGTCAAGGACGGCGTAGGTGTCCATGACCTTGTCCTCGTAGCTCAATGTTACGCGGACCACCTTCAAGAGCACCCGGGCGCCCCCGCTGCTGGCGGGGTCAATGTACATAACACTTGCCTTTGTGCTGCTTGAGGGTGCGGGCTTTCTTCTGTTACTGTCAAAACGTCCAAGTGGGCTCCGTCACACCGACTACACCTCTTCTTTAAGCGGCACTCGGCTGCCATGTGACTGCGCGCACAGCGGTAACAGCGGCGGTTGGACTTTATCCATTGACTCACCTCGTCGGCGGTCATCTTCTTGAACGTGTCACAGTGTGACAGCCAGTGTTCCTTTTCGCAGTACTGGCATACAATCTTCCACTTCTCTTTCGTCGAGGGGGTGCTGTGGTTCTTGTTACGCGGTACTGATTCGGCTTGGTGCATGACGGTCACCAGCCTGCGGTTATCGTTTGATCTCCTAGGTCCCTCTCTGGAGCTTGGTACGCTCTGCACGAACGTATCCAGTCATAGGCTGCTGACTTCTCTCGCCAGGAAGTCGGCCAGGTCTAGGAGGGATGGCTCGGGACCGTTGGGATCACGGTGGTCTCTTTGCCGCCTGAAGCGCTCTTGTCGGGCGGGCGGAAGCTTCTCTAATATTCTTTCAACATTAGAGTTTGCGTACAGTTCGTGCCTACCCTTTTCCTTTTGTGCCCCCAGCATCCCTACCAGGGATTGTACCTTGATAGAGAGGTCATCTAATGAGCGATTGTCTGTGGATGGGGGTAGACGGTCAATATTCCTTATCTCTTGTATTACGTAGTCCCATATGCGTCCATAACGTTGGTCGAGGGCTACTAGAGCCGCGGTGTATGGGGTACTTGAGTTGGAATATGCCAGCGCTATATTATGCGCTCTGGGCACCTTCAGGTGCTTGAGTAGGATAGCATACTTGTACGTCTCATCGGGGACATCGGACATCATTGTCTCTAAGCACATTCGTAACTCTGTGTACTGTGCTCTGTCCTCGTGTGTGAAGTCCGGGAACGTCGGTGTGCCAAGGTACGATGCCATGGATGGCTGGCACATCGGTGAGCGTTGGGGCAGAGGCCTCCTAGGCGAGTCTCCCCTTCCGTGTCGTTGTGGGCTGGTACCTGGTGGGTACCAAGGCCCGGGTACCCAGGTGCTGTTCCTCGGGGCTGGTCGTGCGTCAAGCTCACCCTTGAGTTGAGTCGGGGGTCTGTAACGCAGGGCCTCGGGGGTAAAGTCTGGGCTGTACTGGACCTCCTGGTCCTGTGGAGTACGATGCTGCTGTTGGGCTTGACCTTCCTCCTCTTCCTCTTCTTCTTCCTCTGCCAGGTCTTCTAGATCCTGTAATCGTCTATTTAGTCTCTCAGCGGCGTAGGCCGGTTCTTCCCTGTTGCTGGGTCTCGCATGGACCGGTCGGGGAGGGGGTTCGGAGACGTGTATAGGCTCCTTCTGTTGGCCGGGCTCCGGGTCGCTTGATCGGGTAGGGGAGGGTGCCCTAGACCCTTGTCTTGACGAGGCCCTGGAGCTCCGTGCGGAGGGAGGGGGGGTTGCCCTGGCAATCAGTTGCTCCATTATCTGCGCTTGTAATCGGTCGTGCTCGGCTTCGCGCTTGATGTGAGCGAGGTCGCGCTCTGCTTCGCGCTGGGCTTGGGCTGCGTCGCGCTGTGCATTGGCGGCTTCGCGCTGTGCATCGGCGGCGGCGCGCTGGGCTTCGGCGCGGTCTCTTTCAATATTCTCTTCCGTCTGGAGGCGTCTGGTCTCCAGGCGTATGCGGTCGTCTTCACTCCTTTGCAGCGCCTGGAAGCGCTCTCGCTGGGTCGCAGAGTGTTCGCGTTCACTAAGGGCTTGCGCTTGGAGTTGCGCGTGGAAGCGTTCTCTTTGGTCTGCAGATTGTTCGCGCTCACTCAGTTGTTGAGCCTGCAGGCGGTCTCTTTCCATGGTAGAGTGTTCGCGCTCACTTTGGTGTTGCGCGCGGAGGCGCTCTTGTTCCATGGAAGAATGTTCGCGCTCGCTAAGCGTCTGTGCTTGGAGTCGATCGCGTTCAGTGGAGGCTGCCAGGGTGGCGATAAATGCCTGCGCCAGCATCTTGTCCGCCTCGCTGGGGGAAGACACTGATGGAGGTGATCGGCTTCTGGCAGTGCTCGTTGGAGATCCGTTCTCCTGTCGCGCTCCGAGGAGGTCCTTCTCCTGGGTGCGCGTCTCTTCTGGTGGTGGGTCGGGTTCCGTCCCTGGAGCGCTTTCTTTATCCTGGAGCTCCCGTTGACGTTGTCGGGGGGTAAAGTCATGTCATGTCCCTCCTGGTCCCCCCCGTGAGCTTGGTCAGTAACGTTAGAACCCACTAGGGTCTCTACTGGCAGGGTGGCCTGGTCGGTAGGGTTTGACATACTTTTACTATCCGATTTTTCCGCGTTTAACGTCTGTATAAAGCTAGGTAGTAGACTGGCAGCGTAGTCCTCTAGGTAAGGAGGTGGCTGCCGTCTGCGCTGCGGGCGATCTAGCTTAGGAGAACCGTTTGTGGAGTGTTCATCGCTGGCCATGTCAATATTAATATTATATTAATATTACGCTAATTACCATCCGGCTCGAAGGACCAATTGTAACTGAGGGGTACAATTCCCTGACTGTATTGAATAGGTATGGTATCATTAAACCACTACTGAGTTATGTACATTACTACTGGCCATACAGTACACATGTATATGAGATGAACACCCACACAATAACACGGCTTAACAAGAAAGTACTGTTTATAATATTTATTAGAAGAGCACCAAGATTATCTTACATTTATTAAGATTGAGAGTTGCGTTTGTAAGGCGAAGAATGTGCATGAATAGGTCAAGAGCGTAAGTCCATGAGCATATTACGAAGGGGATCATTAATACCACCTGTAGCATAAGAATTATATATGGTACACTAGTAGGTCAGCTGGAGATACTAGGGGGGTTCCCTCCGGTTGTAAGCCAGCAGGGGAGAGGATTTGTCGGTAGCAAAAGTCTGGATCAACGAGGAATAAGGAGACTCCAGGTACAGGAGACAGTGCAATAATCCCTTGATCCGTAGACAAAGCAACAGCTATTCTCCGGTGTGCAGTGCCGCATGGGTGAAAGCTAGCCAGCCTCAGAGTCCTAGAGGCGGGCTCGACGGTGCTCCTCACAGGGTAAATCCCACACGGTAGTGGGGGTAGACGATTCTCTGCTCCAACAGCCACAGGACCAAAGCAATATAATCCAGCCGAAAAGGGCTCTGTAGTCGTCGGTGTAGGTTATCCAGTGTACATATCCACACGGTTCTCGTCTAGGGCTCCTCGGATGACGGCACAAGGTTAGGCCGCCCAGCCTGGATAAGCACACTAGCTCGGTACGATGAAACGTTGGTAATGCTGGTCACTGTAGAACGGTACACTATACATAATAGACTATTACTTAATAATAGAATAGGTCGAACTCGACGATACAGCGTTAAACTCTGACACTTCAGCTATCAATTCGCACGCGGTCTCAAGGCTCTATTTCGGGGCAAAACGGGCCCCCTTCACAGCACGTTGTATCGTGGTGTGAGGCTTCAACTTATTGGTTAACTAACTGCTGTATCCACCTGCAACGTATTTATACGTAAGGTGAACAATCTAGTACCAGCCTTATTTCTGTCTCATATTACTGCGCAAAACCGGGCATGTACAGACATGTCTTAGCGGTGACTTTGAACTAGACATTGGGGGGTATGGCCGTGGCGCCTAGGGGGTCGCTGTCCAATAGGAGAACGAATATTATGGTCTGGCCTGTACTAGGTAAAGGGATATTCCGTGTATATGTACAAAGAATATACAAGGGATATCAGACGATATACAAATACTATACAATATATCTCAAGTAATAAATATATATATTCGGTTTAATCTGACCCTTTGTAACAATGGAGGTCGTACCGAACTGTGTACGGTTTCAATGCATACCGTTCCACCCCTACAATTTAAGCAAGCCTAGTAATAGACACAATATTTCTGACACTGGGAATACATTCACTGAGGTCCATAGATGTCCCTAGATACAAATAACATGCAAATGGACCTTGTAGGCCTCCGGGCTTAAGAGGTTAAGTGGCGCTAAAACAAAAAAAATCTGATCTTTTGTCTTAAGTCCGTTGGTGAATGAGACCCAATGTCTGAGGAAAGCTTAAAATATTCTGAAATGCCATCTATCATGTCATTCTCCGCTGTATATTATGAGTTAACATTGGAAATTGGTCAACATCTGTCTCAAAGAAAATGAGGGCTTTGTGGCGTCTGGGTCCGGTGCAGAAATCACAGGCCACGTCTCCTGGTCCGGCGTAGGTCAGAGCAGCAGAGGGAGGAGCCTGTCCTGTCCTCTTCAGCTTCTCCATCACCTACGAGGACAGAACACTGATTTTGGTTGGTGAACCACTACAGTATTTCTGCGATACATTTCCATATGGATATGGGCATGTATGTCTGGCACGATGGCATAACAAAAACACATTACACATGCAGTACATGTCTGTGGTACATCTGTGGTATATTAGCAACCTGTTGAAAATAATATCCCTAAAAAACATTAAAAAGCCTACAATAACATTACAGGCACTCACATGACATTAGTCTTCAATATTTTGTGGGGCAAAAACAAATTTCATCTTAAAGCCACCATCAGCGTCATCTGGTTGTAAATGTAATGCTGACCACTACATTGATTCGAAAAAAGACAGCTGTTTCCTGAAACCAATTTAAAACGATCCACAGGCCAGTGCTGTTTAACTGTGGCAGAACTGGAATTTCTTTCTCTAAAAGCTAATTAGAGGCCCACTCTTAATGAATGTAATTAGTGAGATGCGTTCTAAGCTTGTATTCACACGTACGGTAACAGTGTAAAATATTGACTCCTCAACGTGCTCCCAATGTAGAAGAACCTTAATCGATAGAATATAATTTGTGCTTTGCTAAATTATACATGATCCGTGTCTTGACAGGGTGTGTGTGTGTGTGTGGGGGGGGGGGGGTTATGAGATTAGAATACAAAATGCTCTATTTGTAGGAAAATGTTCAGTCATTTGTGTCAAACATTTGCCATACTTATGATGTTAGGGCAGAACAGTTACATAGGAATCTATAGAGATCTTAAAGGGATAGTAGACAGTAGGAGTACAGTACAGATGACAAGTACAGTATGAGGAGATATAAATATATATTCATTATTAATTATATGCCAATATTAAATAAAGTTGATGCTTTGAAGGCACAACAATTGCATTGCCAATGAATATTAGGTTAGATTAGGAATAGGTCAGAAAATACATGTTCCGTATTCAACGTGACTTCCTTTAATCTAATGTTCTAATCTAATGCTAATTACATCTGTTCCCATCTTGGACAATAATTGTTGAAAAAAAATATGTAGTTGATCCCAAATTAGGGCACTTAACACATTAACTGCCACGCAGTTTGCCCGTCTCATACCACTCTCTGCCACCACTCTAAGCCTATGGAGATGTTCACCTTCTTTGCAGGGCTATAACTTTTTAAATTGTATTACTAAATTGACATTACTATGGCCCATTCAACATCGATTATCTATCGTTCAGGATGTAGGAACGTTATACTTTTTCATTCATAGATTCATACGAAAATACCGTCTAGAATATAAATATGTTTTTATCGTTTTCTGCAGTAATTCCTAGAATGTGAATTATAGGCATAAACGCATGTATAGATTATCAACTGCCGTTTGTTGCCGATACACGTTATATTAAAAATTTCAACTGTACATGTACTAAATGTTATGACTGATCATGCGCGGATGAACGGGGGGGGGGGTCGTTTATAATTCCGTGATTGTCAGTAAATGCTTTATGTAGTATGGGTGATATATTGATCAGAGCAGTTTGCATTAATAATAATAATTAATAAATAGTCACGCTGAAAATGACGTCAGCGTCCTCTTACCGTTCGCCGATGAGACTGGACGAAAAAGATCCCACTTATTTGACGGTGATCTACTCGATCCATTTCCGGTTTGTATAATAATAATAAACGCCCAAATCATATCGATTATTGAGTTATGGCAGCGATCCATATACACGATGTGTGTCTAGAGTCCCGCAACAATATGTGAGTGCCGGGCGCATTTGCCCCGTGCACCGAGATCACCAGAGATCCATTTCCGGTTGTAACTCGCCGATCATCCACCAGGCGGCAGTATTGAAGCGTTGCAGAATTGTGCAGGCTCCCACTGCATCAGACCAGGCTCCGTGAGGGCATTCTGAATACCATGGCGAAAAAATGAAATATGGTCTCAATAATGTTGTACGCCGTGGAATGGGAGAATTAGCATGACCTTGAAACACGTTGTACGACGTTTTTGGTGCAGGATGTGTTAAGGGGAATGCAGCTAATGAGTTTGCCGCTACATGACATGCTAGAAGTGAGCAAGATCTCAGCCTTCTCACCCAGATTGAATCGCTATGCGCAAATAATGTGCACACACACAAACGCATACAGGCTCATAGACACATAGGCTACTGTGTACACACACACACACACACACACACAGACACACACACACACACACACACACACACACACACACACACACACACACACACACACACACACACACACACACACACACACACACACACACACACACACACACACACACACACACACACACACACACACACACACACTAACACAGTACACACATGCAGCACACACACACACAGAATCATACATGTCACATACACACATATACAATACATGCATGCACAATCACTTCACTCCTCGCTGCTTTGGTGAAAGATTCATAAATATCCTTATTTTAGCTGCGAGCAGCTCCAGTTTGCAGGCCAGGCTGCATAGAGTAACTCAAGGGTATTGAGAAGGGTTGAATGGCTGTTTGAGCAATTTTACATTGAGCATGAACACACTGTTGTGAGAAGGCTTACAGTATGCACAACACACACACACACACACACACACACACACACACACACACACACACACACACACACACACACACACACACACACACACACACACGTACACACACACACACACACACACACACACACACACACACACACACACACACACACACACACACACACACACACACACACACACACACACACACACACACACACACACACACACACACACACACACACACACACCCATAGTTAGGCAGTGACAGGCAGGCATCAGGGTCCATCGCTAGTTGTGTTAAAATAGTCCAGGATTAAGTTGATTAATGAAGTGTAAATAGTTTGTTAGATTTAAAATCTCTCTTTCACATCACTGAATTGGCTACTGGAATGCAAAATGTTGAGAGAATTGACTGATCCCATGTGGCGGTCAGATGGCGTAGCGGAGATTGCGCTCGTCACCAATGCAAGAGGCTGCGGTCTCGACTCCCGGAGTCAGCATTGTCTGCGGCTTGGGCCGATCGTCATACTAACTCGCTTGGCTGGGTTAGCGGGAGGGAAGTTGTGGGTGGTAATCTGGCGTTGTGGACAGCGATGCCTACATGTCAGGTCTGGGCGCCTGCTCAGCGAAAGGCAGGAAATGGTGAAGGCAGCGTGACCTCCCACGCGTTACGTTTCAACAATGAGAGTCCTCGCTGCCAGGTGAAAAGAGAGCCACTGGCTGTCTCTATGTGTCTGAGGTAGCATGTGGTAGACTTCAGGGTTCCCTTGTACCGACCAGTAGGAGGAACATGCGCACAACAACCAGGTAGGGGAGGGGGGGAATTGGCATAACGACTAAATTGGGATGGGGAGAAAAAATAGAAAAATCAGGCGGAGAAAAAGAGGATACAAAATATTTAAATAAATTGACTGATCCCAAGCGCCGCCTTCTTTTCTTGAGCCTCCAATTATACAGTACCTTGGCAACCAAACCATGTGCAACCCAGATTCGGCACAAACAAGGGACTAAACACATTTCGCAATTATGCCACAACAATGTGGAACGCCGTGAAATAATGTGAATCCCTACCCACATTCAAAACTAAGAGCACCTACGGGAAGCTGCAATTCGAAACTGGCCACCGTAAATGTCCAAACTCCCCCCCCCCTCCTAATAGACAGTCTCCTCCCCACCGTATGTATATATTTTCTCCCCACCGTATGTATATTTTTCTCCCACCCACTCCTAATGTACAGTCTCCTCCCCATCATATGTATATATTCTCTGTTAGATCTATGGGTAACAGTACTGTATATTTGCATATCGTATATGTCACAAATGAATGTCACTATGAATTGAAAATGGGGGACCCTGATGTAAACAAGACAAACGTCTTTCTCTGGTCTGCATCCCCTTAACAATTGTGTGTATTGAACCGTACTGTATTGTACCCATTCTGCAATCTGTTACATAACGTTTTCATTCATTCATCAACTGTTGCTATCTGCCTTAGCTTCTTATGGAGGATGTTTAATTAAACGAGGTGCCTGAGGAATGTGCAAAAGCGACACCACGCTGAGTGTTGCTTTATACACTTTCCACAAACCCGAAACAAATTCACTTAAATGTCAGCATTGGATAAATGTGGAAGGAACGCATCAACATCAGGTGAAAACAAACTAGCTATCAAGCAACCTAACCGTATGTCTGATCAAAGGTCGGTGACTGTTAGCGATAATATTTGCTACACTAACTAGCATTGCCACTGTGCAGCCTATAATAACACAAACATAGCTACTTAGGCTAGCGATTGCAAACACTAATTGCTATTGCTAGGACTGAACACTATATTCACCCCTGCAGGGCAGGCATAATTACTCCCAGTAATTATGGGCACAATAGCTTTCAATTTGAATTGCAAAGAATACCTGAATCGATGCTTTCTGCTTAAAGTTAAATAACCACCCCATGCACAGTTTATGGAATATTCCCATGTTGCACAGAGCACATGCATATCACTCTTGCAGTTTCCAGGATGCAGTGAGTAGGGGAGAACGGGGATAGTTGTCACACTTTTTACTCAAGTGTGAATTGCTCATCATCAAAACATCTTTCAATAGTCATCCCTACATTAAATTGAAGTTTAAGATGTTGCCTTGAAATGTGTATCCCTCTCATTTTCCAACGTATTGTAACAAAGAGTTAATCACCTATCAAAGACACTCTGACACATTGTGACAACCAACCCCATCACGGGGATGGTTGTCCCACACTATGGGGTTGGTTCTTAAAAAGACAAGAAGGCAGAACTAAATTTGAGAGTTTAATTGCATTGACAAGTTGACAAATACATAACTTAATGCATCTTAACATGAACATAAACAGGAAACACATCTTTAGGCCATAATATATAACAAAATAAGAACACAATAAATCGGCCTAACAATAATAGCCTACACAAAATGTGACAACCAACCCCATAGAAAATGTGATGACCAACCCCAACTGGAATGTCTTGATAGCATCAAGGCTAACAGCCATCTAACAACTAGTTAGCTAGCTAACAACAATCTAAACTATAGCTATCCCTTCACATCTTTTAAGGGTAATAATTGTTTCATTATAAACCAATTGTGTAAAAGCCTAGAAGAAACATACTGAGGAGCGGAATATTTACAAATGGACATGAAAACCACAAAAAGTCCTCTCACCTCAAGTTCAGCTGTTTCACTCCAAAGATGACAATGTAGGTGAACTATGACCCCAATTCTGGACATTTAAATACCAAAATATGGGAGACAAGACACTCTGGTGGTGAAATATAATGAATGTGACAACCTACCCATGTGACAACGTCCCCCGTTCTCCCCTAAAGCCCAGTCTTAGCCAACCATTTCTGTTCCTCTCCTCATTTTGAATTGCCCTCTTTGAAAACGCTACCGGTAGGATTGGCTACTTTAATTACGGAGTGGTTTGTTTAGTACAAGTAAACACAAAATATGTTTAACACATTGGACACCAGACCCGACATATTTCGGGTTAACTCGCCGAACGTTGGGCGCCAAATCCGAGAAAAGTCGGGTTTTAATCGTTATTTCTTTTATTCGCTATATCCATTCACAATTCATCCATCCAGCCTGATGTTATCATTGGGAATGGGTCTGAGATTGCAAACGTCCAATACCGCCACCTAACGCCTTGCGGCCGCTATTGCACTCCATTTGATACGATGTGGCTTGTTGTCTGGGCCGAGCTGCGGCGTGCGGGCGGGGTCTAAACAATCCGGCAAGAAAAGCACTTATAACACATGCATCGACGAGGGTCGGGCCTCCCTGTTTCGTGTTCTTTGGTGGATTACGTTGGACACACGATTGCGAATAGTATTTGGAATGGCAATCAGATAATTGGATTATTCTTTTTGCAGTACATCATAGACATGGTAAGGACTATATGTTATCAATCTTGCGTTGATCCGATAATTCTTTCCCCGCGATCGGAGCATGTGTCTGTAATATACTGTGTAGCGTATTCCGTTGGTGGCAATCGAAGCATAGAAAAACGACCCCCACCCTTTCATGCATGCATGATGAAACATAATACCGATAATCTAGCGTTGATTTCAGATAGATTATTGATCCAGGTGAGAAATAGCACGATTTATAATGAAATGCAGTAAAACGCTGGCCGGCGGCATTTCCTGGGATTACACAGAATCACTCTAAAACTATACTCATATTCACCACGGTATAAAACGGAAATGTATGGATGAAAAAATCATCTGTTTTTTGCATCTTGACCAGAAGAAACTCAATGACAATCGACTATGTTATTAGATCCATAGGTATAATATTTAATATAGTTTTAGCACTGCAAACACCAGCATTTATCCCCATTGAACAAAGCGCTGGCACACAACGGCCATACGCCCACAGCGACCTCTGGCGCTGAACCTGTTAATGCTGAAACCGCTGAATTCCCCCAAAACAAACTCTAGAGTGAAAGCGAACATAAACTGCCGTTCAAGTTTGTTATTTTTAGCAATTCAACAATCCAAAGCAAGAAAATGTATGCTTTTATTTTATTTCACTTGTGAAACAAATGTTTTTTCAATAGCTCATTTATCTTCTGAAATCAGTGAGATGTGTGTTCTCTTCATATCTCTGACCCTCTCTTGAAACAATAATGAAATAATTTGTATTTATACATTTATTATTAACCTGTTAAGCTGTAGCCATATTTTCAGAAATATCGCGTAAAGTTACATGCCTAAGTAAATGGAAGATTGCTCCACTTCTACAAGGCCAATTTGCATGTTATTGGTATCTAGGAACATCGAGGGACCTGGGGGTATGTATTTCCAGTGTCAGAAATATTGTGTCTGTTACTAGGCTTGAGTAAATTGTAATGAAAAAAAGGAGAATATAAATTATGATTTATTTTTGCATCTGTGCCGGTGAATAACACCATGTTACAATTGTGCTGGAACCGAGCTCGCTCACTGAGCTCATTCAGCACCTTCCTGAGATCAAGTGTAAAAGAAATCTAAGCAAATTAATTAAGGGAAGATGATTAAACAGAAGGATTTGTAGATACAGTAATAAATGATAATCGATGTTAATTATAAATTCATATTTGACCTTGAACTTGACCGTATTATGGCCAAATCATACATCTATGGATAGGGAAAAGGCTCATCTTTCCAATGGTTGGGTTAAATCTGGATTTAGTTATTTCCTTTTGGTTTTACGATAAAAGAGATATAATTAGCATTTTTCAGATAAATTCTTATTTTCGGTAAATCTTATAAAACATCGGTACAAATGAAAATATACACTTTGACGGCTGTTTTGATAGGGTTGTGGTCTTTACTCTTGGCAAAAAAAAAATTATAAAAAAAACTAACCTCTTACCACTTTGAGTGCCAGCCACGAGAAATCTCGTTAGTTCATGCCATGCGTTGAGTGCCAAGGACGAGAAATCTTGTTATTTAATCGTTATTTCTTTTATTAGCGATTTCCATTCATTTTTCATCAATCTAGCCTCACGTTACCATTGGGACTGTCTGAGCTCGAACAGGGAAAATACCGCCCCCTATCGTCTCCCGGATGGTAATGCACGCATTGGATTGAACTCAATGAAAATGGATGAGAAAAGAAAAATCCGGAATCCACATTTTACTTCTCAGGCATGTAACCCGAGCCTATTGCAGTCATCGCAGACCCTCAGAACAGCATGGATTATGTGTTTCGAGTACCCAGCGTTGGATCAATAAACGCGATCGATATTTGGAATGGCGATCAGGAGTTGGAATAATCTTTTTGCAGAACATCTGATGTGAGGTAAGGACTTTATTTTACCAGTCTTGGGGTAATCAGAGTTTTTTTTCACATATATCTCAACGTGTCCCCTATGTGTGTATGTGTGTGTGCGCTGACCAGTAAATAGATAATCGATTTTTCAGCCCGCTTCTCTAGCATACACATATACTATCGATAATCTAGCGTTTATTTGAAAACGATTCATAAATAGGCTGAAAAATTACAACGTGTTTTGTGTATTCCACTAAAGGGCGATTATCACAGAATAAATATTTTTTCTGGACATTTCCAAAAACGAGCGTTTTTCAAAATGGTATAAAACGGGCCCTCATGAGGACGATTCGCGATGCCACTTTGCCGACCTCTAGCGGCTCGGGTGTGCATTTCTTTTAATACACTATATAGATAGAATTAAAGCCCTATTTGTTGCCTGTCGATTGCCCTTTCAGGTGACAAAATCCATTCAGCGGTTCTCGACTTACATGCCAATATGTGAGGCGTGCACCAAAGTACACATTACCACCCCCGACTCCCGGGGCTCTCGCTCAGTCAATCATTTGGCGATCTTGAACATTTTTGGACAGGGTTGTTGTTACGATTCCTGGAGCGTTTCGCTGGCATGTCGATGGTAGAGAAAAGTAGAACCCGGTATGCAGATTTAACACGAGGAGAGGTAGTGCAGGATGAAAATAGATGAAGCACGAGTCGTGGATGAGAGTAATAAGCACTTTACTTTAACGTGGCAAACAATACAAAACTGACTCACTGATAAGAACGGAGAAACAAAAGGTTGACAACACACAGGACGAGGGTAACATGAACAATGACCGAGCACAGGAGGGCAGGGCAAACAACACTAATATACACAGACTAATTGACACATGAGGGTGATTGGAAACAAGACCCAGCTGTGTGGGAAAGACTGAACAGCCTGGGGTAACATACTGAAACATGAGGAGACTAAATAACACATAGATACAAACAGGGGGAGAATACACTAGACTAGACAATGGGGCACAACAGATACACAGACAACAAACAAGTGAGCACAACAGATAACAAATTAATAAACATAGATAAACACAAATGCAGTGGTGTAATGTTCATGAGTGGTGCTGCAAGTCCAATGACCGGTCCATTAGGACTGGGGGCGTGACAGTACCCCGCCCTCAAAGGTCGACTCCCAGGCGACCTAGCAGGCCCCCCGGGAACGGGAAGGGTGGGAGCAGCACCGGCGAAAAGGTGCGGAGGGAGGAAGGGTGGACGAGGGACGGGGCTCGGCCTAGCAGGCCCCCCGGGAACGGGATGGGTGGGAGGGAGGGTAGCAGCGTCGGCGCAGAGGAGCGGGGGGAGGAAGGGGGGTCGAGGAACGGGGCTCCTGGGAACTGGGTCGGGGGGAGGCGACTGACGAGGAGGGCTGGAGCAGGGAGGAATGGAGGGTAAAGGCAACAGCTCCGGAGTAGGACCTGGGGCTGGGGTCTCCTCTGCGGCGAGACCCACCGCCGAACCCCGAACCGGAGGCTCCCTGGCGGCAGGACGCGGTGCAGGACCCCCAACCGGGGTCCCTCTGGCAGCGGAATTCGGCGTCGTCCTCCAGGTCTGCCATGGTGGTATCACATCCTCCAGAACCCCCCAGGGCGGCGGAGACCCCGACCAGGCCGGCGAGGAAGACCTGCAGTCCTGGGAACCCCCTCTCCTGGGGCTGTGGTGTCGGGATCCGCGCCCCTTCCCCGACGCTCCCCTGCGGACCAGGCGACTCCCCACCCAGGGATCCAGCACAGCAGTGACCGCGGCGCAAGCACCCGTTGTCATCGGCGCCGCTGGACCGGCCACTGCGTCCCATGGTGCCAGATCCCGAGCAGTCGCCTGGTCGGCACGCAGGACCGAAACGCCCAGGATCCCGAGCGCAAAGCTCGCTCCGTCTCTCCTTTCTGCCGGGTTCAAGTGTGGCTCGGTCATTCTGTTACGATTTCTGGAGCGTTTCGCTGGCATGTCGATGGTAGAGAGAAATAGAACCCGGTATGCAGATTTAACACGAGGAGAGGTAGTGCAGGATGAAAATAGATGAAGCACGAGTCGTGGATGAAAGTAATAAGCACTTTACTTTAACGTGGCAAACAATACAAAACTGACTCACTGATAAGAACGGAGAAACAAAGGGTTGACAACACACAGGACGAGGGTAACATGAACAATGACCGAGCACAGGAGGGCAGGGCAAACAACACTAATATACACAGACTAATTGACACATGAGGGTGATTGGAAACAAGACCCAGCTGTGTGGGAAAGACTGAACAGCCTGGGGTAACATACTGAAACATGATAAGACTAAATAACACATAGATACAAACAGGGGGAGAATACACTAGACTAGACAATGGGGCACAACAGATACACAGACAACAAACAAGTGAGCACAACAGATAACAAATTAATAAACATAGATAAACACAAATGCAGTGGTGTAATGTTCATGAGTGGTGCTGCAAGTCCAATGACCGGTCCATTAGGACCGGGGGCGTGACAGGTTGTAGCCAATGAGTAATGAGTAATACGGTCTCTATTGATCGAATTATGATAAAGAAAAGCAGGGTCCCCTTATAAGGGGACCTTACGGCTTAACAGGTTTAAACGCATTTGCACATAATGTTAATACAAATTAAATAAACATAATTTAATGCAGAAAACTGTATTAATAATCTACAAATGATACATCATAATGTTTTATAAATTACTTGCAACATAAGAACACATGAATATATTCATTATTATCTATTCATCATTTACAAATGTATATAAATGATTTGTTAATGGTTAGTGCATAGTACATAATGCATATGCATAGTGCATGTTATATCACTGGAGATACATTTCTCACTTTGTATTTTATTTGAAAAAGTTGGATGGTCTTATTTAACAAAGAGAAGGGACTTGCATTTTATCTATCTATAACGCTCTGTTTATTAAACCTACCAATTATCTTTTCTTGTTGATCACTTTTAAATACAGCACATAGGTATTAGGTCACAGGAACTGAGCTTGTGCCCAGGTTTTAAATACTATGCTCATTACAAATGGAATGCACTTTAGAAAACCTTGAAATTTGAATATTTTATTCCATTTTTTATATATATACTGTATATGTCTTGTACACAGTACTCGATCCCAATGAAACTACCTGTCTAAATAAAGGACAAACTAATAAAAATAATATGCACTCTATACTAACTAATAACGCTAACTGCATCGCTATTCTCCAACCATAAGCTTATTAAGTGGAAAAGCGTACAAACGTACTCGGACACACATGACACCAAAGCGATGCAAAGTGTGAATTCTTGAGTGAGCAGGAGCCTGGCTGTTCACATCAGAAGCCATTTCTCTGCGCCGCTCAACAAGAGATGCTGCTCCTCTGCTCCGAGTACATGTAGAGGTGCCGAAATCATTGCTGAACATCGCAAACCGGCTGTGTAGCTCTACTCCGTACCACAACTGGTATGACCGGTCCAACCGGTTAACATAGAACAGGAAACTGGCTGCTCTTCTGTGTCTGATGTGTCTCTGGGGAAAATAATGTCATTAGAAGCAAACATTTTTGTGACTGGTTTCTGAACCCTAACACCATATGCAATGTACTGTAACCTCACAGGCCTTTCTTTTCATGAAGACAAATTCAAACAATCCAAAATGTATGGAGAGCGATACTAATAGCTGTCTATTATTCGATGTACAAATGTATGGAGGAGAGTGCGTATAGTTTACTGTCTAGTGTTTGTGATGCTGTCATGTTTTTGTACTTTGGAAGCCTGTAAGTCGTCATGTCTCTGCACCATTTTCACCCAGACAAATCCTTTTACATTCGCTGTATCACGTTTTTTCCAACTCCAATCCTGATGAGGGTTGCGTCGTGGGGGCTATAATATATGAACCAGAAGGTCTTTGCTGTGGAAATGTTTACCAAGGGCTTAGCAGGTAGGAACACATGCCGGTGCCTTTGTATGGCAAAGCTTCAAGGTTATCCTTCAAACTGAAGAGTCCATTAATGTATGTAGTAGTACAGTGTCTCTGCACTCTGTATCATGTATACACATATACACATTCTGTACACATACATCTCGCTTACAGAAATGCACACGCAGACAAAGATAACCCCCACCCACACACAACACTATAGAAAAAAGGTAGTGCACTGTAGGGAAGAGGATCTACAGTATATAGTTTTGGGTAATGAGTAATGAAGTCTCCTGGTAAGATAAATTACAATTCTCAAAGTGATGAGTATTGGTTCTAAGAGCAACTAACAAAAAAACGAATAAATTGTGATTTATGGTACAGTCTTGGTCTCACAAGTGCACTGGGTTGAGTTGTAGGGCGCAATATGCACAGGACGTAAAGGGATTTTCACTTTCTTGGTGAGTACTTTTCTAGTTATTTTGTGTGTTAATTTGGCTTCATGTGACCCCTTTCTGTCTACATTTATGAGGGAACAGCTACTAAATATCAGGGACAAGTCTCCATCAGATTTATCTCCCACTTTCCTCGCCTCACCCTTGGATTTATTGGATATTGTTGTCAAAGGTGCGCTGGCCGTGGGACAAGCAGCAAGGATGCGACACGAACGGTGAGGGAAATGCTTTGGTGCACTGGTGCATTTCAGGAAGCAGGGATATTCCTCTCCCACGTCCACATCCCTGGCCAATAGAATAGACGTGATGTTAAGGACGAACAAGGGCTTTTCCCTGTCTCCTGTGCTGTATTTTATAGAATTGTGGCTGTGTTGGATCTACACTGGACTCTGCGCTGACCGGCTTCCAGCTCCTACAAACGGACAGAGAGAGATGGCTGGTGCAATAGTGCCAGTGTTCATGAAACCTGCTCCCCCTTGTAAAACCTCCTATTCTCCTGTGTTATTTATATTTGTCTGTGTTTACATCCCACTGTTGGCTAACGGCTACTCCTAGCGGCTGCTCGCTAGCCAAATAGCGGATATTGAAAGACGGCATCCGGACTCCCTTATAATTGCCCTCAATGACTTTAACAAAGGGAACCTAAGCCATGAACTCCCCAAACAGTTAATAAAATGTCTGAAAAGAGAGAACACCCTGGACCACTACTATACCACCATCATAATGGTATGCTGCTCTAGGAAACATCCATCTGATCTCCTTCTACAGACAGAAGCTACAACTCTCTGAAACTGTGTGACTGTGTTACGGACCCTGTCCTTATGTATGTATTAGGGCTGTCAGTTTATCGCGTTAATTAGATTAATTAATTACACAGCAAATTATCGCGTTATGAAAATTAACTCAAAATTATTGGTATCTCATTCATTCCATAATAATGTAGAATACACATTACAGACTTTTTTTTTAATATGGTCCATTTGTGTTACGTTCTGGACACCGACCTCGGTCGGTGACCACCCACATTCCTGGCATTTGTCACTGGGCTTGTCACCTGTCATTTCCCTGTCAATTAGTGCTGTCACTTAGGGGTGGTTCCTGATTGGCTGTCACAGGGGTGTGTGTGGAATGTTGGTATTTGGTCTCTATTTAACATACCTCTCTTCTGCTTGTCCATTGTCAGGTCTTCACTAATTGCGTTCGGGGATAACGCGGACGGTTCTACTGTGGACCTCCAATAAGCTCCCATTTACCTTATCTTACACTTGTGCCTTTAGCACTTGTTCTCTCTTAGAATTTACTCTGTGTTCTTACTATTAAAGTCGAACCTGTTCAAGAGTAAACACTCTCTGTCTCTGTGATTGCCTTCAACCATTGGAATTCACCTACCTGCATTCTGACAGAAGACCTGACCATCAGAATTCCATGGAGGCCATCATGGAGATGCTCCGGACGCAGGGAGCAGCCCAGACACGGATGGAGGAACATCAGCAGCTGGTCAGCGCCGAGTTAATCCGACTCAATGGGGTCGTCGGATCATCCCAAGCGGTGGCGCAGTCGGCGTTGGCCACAGCTCGACAAGCCCAAGAAGGAGTGGCTGGTGTGCAGTCGGCGGCGGGGGAAGCAGCGCTCCACGCAGAGGAAAGTCGGGGGGGGTTCGGGGTCCAGGAGCGGTCCCGCGAACCACATCTGCAGGCGCCCGCTCGCTATGACGGATCACCGGATGGTTGTCGGGAATTCATCACCCAGTGTCTACTCGTTTTCCGGCTGCAACCACGATCATTTCCATCGGAGACAGCGCAGGTAGCGTATATTATCACACTGCTCACCGGCGAAGCTCTCTCCTGGGCTACGGCGGAATTAGAGGCAGGGGCGATAATCTGCGACAGTCTGGACGCCTTTACCCGGGAATTGAGAAGAGTATTCGATACTTCCCGGGTACTCTCGATCTTCGAGGCTGGTGGTCGTCTTCTCGACTGCCGGCAGGGCCTCCGCACAGTCGCAGCTTATGCTATCAAATTTCGGATCTTGGCTCGGGAGACAGCTTGGGCGGAGAACGTCTGCGTGGTTCTGTTCGTCAGGGGACTCTCAGCGCGGATGCGAGATGCTCTCTCCGCGCGTGAGATCCCCGAGCAGCTGGAAGTGCTGATCAACACCACCATCAAGATGGATAATCGGCACCGGGAGAGGGAGAAGGAGCATGTCAACAACACCCAGCCCCAGGTATGTTTTCCTTCTTCTCCTGGTGTTGATAGTTCCATGCATTACACGAGTGGGCCACTGGGTGATGAATCCATGCAGCTTGGAGCGCTGTCGCTCTCGGACGACGAGAGGCAGCGCTTCATCAAAGAGCGACGCTGCTTCCGGTGCGGCCGCACCGGTCACCGCTTCGGCAGCTGTCGGGTCCAGGCTGTATCGGCTCGGCGCCAATCGGGGATGGAAGGTGCGCCGTCGGGCCTCGAGAGGGCGCCAGCAGGTGGGCTCATTCCTGCCAAAACCACGGATTCTCGCAAATTTTTTGAGGTGGCGATCAACTGTGGGGGTGACATTAGGGGAACTAAGGCTCTCATTGACTCAGGGGCGGCGGGCAATTTTATTCACATGGGACTGGTGAAGGAGTGGGGAACCCCGGTGGAGGACTTAGGGGTTCCCTTACCAGTCTATGCCCTGGACGGTCGGCCCCTGGGCAGTGGGAGCGTCACCCAGCGCACAGTTCCCTTACACATCCGGGTGGAGGGTGGGGAGTGGGAATGGGTTACTTTTTTTGTCATCTTTTCCCCCTATTCTGTCATGGTGTTGGGTCATCCCTGGTTGTCGTCATGTGTTCGTGTCATTAATTGGAGCACGGGCGAACTCTCAACGGCGGCCGACGTCAAGTTGATCGTCAGCGGGAGTTTGCCCAAACCCTTGTCCCCCCCCCCCTCTTCTCTTTTGTCTCCTCCCTCTTTCTCCAGGATGGTGGGGAGCGTGGCAGATTCTGATCTACCCTCTAATCCCGATTTAATAGGGGTGCCTGAGATCTATTGGGACCTGGCGGACGTTTTTAGCAAGACGCGTGCTAAAGCACTTCCGCCTCATAGATCATACGACTGTCCCATTAATCTTCTACCCGGTACCTCCCCGCCTCGCGGGCGAATGTTCTCTCTCTCACGCCCCGAAACCTTGGCCATGAACACCTACATAGAGGAGGCATTGCTTGCGGGGCACATACGCCCTTCCACTTCCCCTGCCGGCGCTGGCTTCTTTTTTGTTGATAAAAAGGATGGGGATCAGCGCCCATGCATTGATTATAGGGGATTGAATGACGTTTCCATCAAGAACCGATATCCTTTACCCCTCATGGACACGGCCTTTGAGTGCTTACAGGGGGCACAGGTCTTTTCTAAACTTGACTTACGTAATGCATACAACCTGGTCAGGATTAGAGAGGGAGACGAGTGGAAGACTGCATTTAACACACCCAATGGGCACTATGAGTATTTGGTCATGCCCTTTGGTTTGGCTAATGCTCCGGCAGTCTTCCAAGCCCTGGTTAACGACGTGCTGCGAGACTTGATTGGGGTGTCGGTGTTTGTCTACTTAGATGATATCCTGATTTTTTCTCGCGATATGGTGCAACACCAAATGCACGTTCGGGAGGTGCTAGACCGTCTCCTCAAGCATCAACTATTCGTTAAGGCTGAGAAGTGTGTGTTTCACACGGACACCGTGTCCTTCCTGGGCTTTGTGTTGACGAAGGGCGATCTGCGCATGGATCCAGCCAAGGTGAGTGCAGTTTTGGACTGGCCACGGCCTTCGTCGCTCAAGGGGTTACAACGGTTTTTGGGCTTTGCAAATTTTTACAGGCGCTTTATTCGCAATTTTAGCGCCTTAGCCAATCCCTTAACAGCTCTCACTAAGGCCTCTCTCCCTGGCTTTGAATGGTCGCCTAGGGCTGAGTCGGCCTTCTGCGATCTTAAACGTCGTTTTACATCCGCTCCTGTATTGATCCGCCATGACGCGGAGGTTCCGTTCATTGTGGAGGTGGATGCCTCTGACGTCGCGGTGGGGGGGGTGCTCTCTCAGAGATGCTTAAAGGATGGGAAAGTGCACCCGTGTGCTTTTTTTTCTCGCCGTCTGTCACCAGCCGAGCGTAATTACGACGTGGGTAATCGGGAGTTATTGGCGATCAAATTGGCACTGGAGGAGTGGAGACATTGGTTGGAGGGGGCGGCACATCCTTTCATTATTTGGACTGACCATAAGAACTTGGCTTACATCCAAGGGGCTAAACGCCTTAACGCTCGCCAGGCCAGGTGGACGTTGTTCTTCACACGATTTCGATATACCATCTCCTATAGACCCGGCTCCAAGAATATCAAACCTGACGCGTTGTCGCGCCAGTTTGATCTTCCTGGGCGGGAGGAGCAGCCCCATCCCATTATTCCACCGGCCTTGATTTTGGCACCCGTGTCTTGGGGCATAGAGAAGGTGGTAAGGTCGGCGCTAACGCGGGAGCCCGATCCTGGTGGGGGTCCTCCGGGACGGTCGTATGTTCCCAAGGTGGCGCGCTCACGCTTGCTACAGTAAGCACATGCGTCATCCCTCACCAGCCACCCAGGGGCAACCAGGACCCTGGAATTTATCCGTAGGAGGTTCTGGTGGCCGACAGTGGAGGGGGATACACGTTCCTTTGTGGCGGCCTGTCCGGTGTGCGCACGTAGTAAGACCTCTCGACGGGCACCGGCGGGTCTCCTCCGACCACTTCCTATTCCTAAACGACCCTGGTCACACATATCTCTGGACTTTATTTCTGGTCTTCCCCTTTCGGACGGATTCACCACCATTTTGGTGGTGGTGGATCGGTTCTCTAAGGCGGCTCACTTTGTCCCTCTCCCCAAACTTCCTTCGGCCCGGGAGACTGCTGATTTAATTATACAGCATGTCTTTCGGGTCCACGGGCTGCCAGTAGATATCGTGTCGGACCGGGGTCCTCAGTTCGCCTCCAGGTTCTGGAAGGCGTTTGCCGCCGGCCTCGGCGCCTCTGTCAGTCTGTCGTCTGGGTTCCATCCACAGTCGAACGGGCAGACGGAGAGGGTCAACCAGGATTTGGAGGGGGTCTTGAGGTGTTACGTTGCCGGTAGTCCGGCAACGTGGAGTAGGGGGTTGGCTTGGGCTGAGTACGCGCATAATACCCTTCTCTCCTCTTCTACCGGTATGTCTCCCTTTCAGTGCCAGTATGGTTTTCAACCTCCTCTGTTTCCCGAGCAGGAGCAGGAGGCGGAGGTGCCCTCGGCCCAGGCACATGTGGCTCGCTGTCGCAGGACGTGGAAACAGGTTCGGAAGGCGCTACAGAAGGTTTCGGTTAGTACCCAACGGCAGGCTAACCGTAAGCGTCGTCCGGCTCCAGTTTACCGTCCAGGGCAGCGGGTTTGGCTTTCCACCCGGGATCTCCCTCTCCGGGTGGAATCCAAGAAGCTGGCTCCTCGCTTTATAGGACCATTTAAAGTGATTCATCGGGTTAATCCAGTGGCTTACAAGCTACGACTTCCGAGCTCTATGAGGGTTCATCCGACGTTTCATGTGTCCCTGTTGAAGCCATTCCTCTCATCGCCCTTGGCCCCGCCACTGCCTGTGGTTCCTCCGCCCCGGTTTATTGGCGGTCAACCCATTTACACGGTGCGGAGGATACTGGGTTGTAGGCGGAGGGGTAGGGGGTTTCAGTTCTTGGTGGATTGGGAGGGGTACGGGATAGAAGAGCGTTCTTGGGTGCCTCAAAGGGATATTTTAGATCCCAGCCTGATCGTTGATTTCCGGCGGCTGAATCCCGAGGCTCCTAGGTGAACGTCTGGTGCCGTTCGTCGGGGGAGGGTACTGTTACGTTCTGGACACCGACCTCGGTCGGTGACCACCCACATTCCTGGCATTTGTCACTGGGCTTGTCACCTGTCATTTCCCTGTCAATTAGTGCTGTCACTTAGGGGTGGTTCCTGATTGGCTGTCACGGGGGTGTGTGTGGAATGTTGGTATTTGGTCTCTATTTAACATACTGTACCTCTCTTCTGCTTGTCCATTGTCAGGTCTTCACTAATTGCGTTCGGGGATAACGCGGACGGTTCTACTGTGGACCTCCAATAAGCTCCCATTTACCTTATCTTACACTTGTGCCTTTAGCACTTAGAATTTACTCTGTGTTCTTACTATTAAAGTCGAACCTGTTCAAGAGTAAACACTCTCTGTCTCTGTGATTGCCTTCAACCATTGGAATTCACCTACCTGCATTCTGACACATTTGCATGTTCTTGGTATCTGATTCTAGGGACATCTATGAATCTCAGGGAATGTATTCCCAGTGTCAGAAATACTGTGGGCTAGATCCACAAAGAATGGATTGCACGGTGCAAGTTGCACCCTTACTTACAATTCATTATTAATTGAAAATGGGGGACCCTGATGTAAACAAGACGAAAGTCTTTCTCTGGTCTGCATCCCCCAATTGTGTGTATTGAGCCATATACTGTATTGTATACCCATTCTGCAATCTGTTAATAACATTTTCATTCAATCAATCTGCGCTGTGATTGATTTGAATGGAAATTTTTTTTGAGTAAATTGTAATGAACCAAATGAGAATATCAATAATTTTTTTTTATCTTTGACTGTGAATAACACCATGCTCAAATTGACCAGACCTGATTTCCTTTTATATTTCATTTGGTGCCACTGGTAGTCCTCCTTGATCTCTGTGTTGCTGTGTTTATAAATAAATACTATTTTGCAAACTGTTTCCATGGTTTTGTGTCACTGCACCCTCACCTACCCTTGCACCCTCACCTACCCTGTCTGTGGCCTAGTGTTGCGTCCTCTTACTGGGGTGCGTAACAGACTGTCTGGACTATATGGACCAGCATGTTTTCAGAAACGCCATCTCTTGTCTCGATGAGTACACAGATGTTGTGACTCCATTAGTGCTGTCAAACGATTAAAATATTTAACTCGATTAATCGCATGATTGTCCATAGTTAACTCGCGATTAATCGCAAATTAATCGCATTTAAATTTTTTATTTCTTTTTTACCTTAAACAGATCTTTTTCAAGTTCCAAGTTTTAATACTCTTATCAACATGCGAGTCAACAAATGCTTGCTTTGTGCAGCCATTTAACACAAAAGGATGACCCTCATGCATTGCAAATTTGCATCACATTCAAAACAGAGTGATGCACAAAATAACTTAAGAAAATAATAATTTAAAACAATGAATAAAGTGTGCATGAAATAATAGGGGAAAGAAAACGTTAGGAACTTGTTACATTCACACACACAAGGGCTGATTAATCACACACCCCCCTCTCTCCCTCACACACACTCCCAGATATTTTTCTTTTTTGCCCCTTCCTCATCTCTCTCACCCCCCTCTCTCTCTATATCTCACACACACACACACACACACACACACACACACACACACACACACACACACACACACACACACACACACACACACACACACACACACACACACACTTCAGAAACAAACATAGTATCAATGAGAGCATCAATAATACACCTGAGTGAAGTCTAGTAAAAAAAAAAAAAAAAAAAAAATTTTTTTTTTAGTTAATCTTGAGTTAAAAAAATGTGTGGCATTAATAGAATCGGGAGTTAACGCGATATTAACGCGATATATTTGACAGCCTTAGACTCCATACATGAAAGAGTTATAGCAATGACAAGCCCTGGTTCACTGCTAAAGTCAGAGGGTTGCATTTAGACAAATAAGAGGCGATCAGGAGTGGAGACAAGTCTCGAGGGCTAGTCTCAGACACCCGGAGAATAAGCACTGGTACCCCACAAGGATGCGTACTCTCCTCTTACTCTTCTCCCTTTATACCAACACCTGCATCTCCAGCAATGTGTGAAGCTCCTGAAGTTTGCTGACGACACTACCCTCATTGGACTAATCACTGATGAAGATGAGTCAGAGTACAGATGGGAGGTCGACCGCCTGGCCTCCTGGTGCTGCCACAACCACCTAGAGCTCAATACTCTGACTGTTGAGATGATGGTGGACTTCATGAGGAGAGTGATAAACAGAATGAAGGCATTCAAATGCCTTGCTGTGAAAACTCTGCGAGCATTGGGTCCAATACGTCTAACATGCTTTGCATCCTCGCCATTCCTGTATGCCCACGTTGCGGTAAAACATAACGCTAATGCTAACTAAGCTAAATGCTCACAGGCACAGCAAAGAATCTGTTTCGTTTTCACATAATCCCAATAGTGAGGAAAAGGGTGGGGGGGCTGAGCCTCTCTCTCTCTCTCTCTCTCTCTCTCTCTCTCTCTCTCTCTCTCTCTCTCTTCTCTCCTCTCTCCTCTCTCCTCTCTCTCTCTCTCCAGTAGCAAAACGTTACACTATAAAAACGAACTGGATAGTTGATCAACACCTCTTTGTCTACTGCCGTGGTGCCCCTGGCCTTTAAATCAGCCGTCATTAAACCATTACTTAAAAAACCGAACCTCGACCCTCTAATCTTGAAAAATTACAGACCTATCTCCAATCTCCCATTCCTATCCAAAGTGTTAGAACGGATCGTCGCAACGCAACTTACTGACCATTTATCAAACAATAATCTTAATGAATCATTTCAATCTGGCTTTAGAGCCTTACACTCCACCGAAACGGCGGTTACCAAAGTCACAAATGACTTACTGCTCTCTCTTGACTCAAACCTCACCTCTGTGCTCTTATTACTTGATCTCAGTGCAGCCTTTGACACTATCGATCACTCGATTCTTCTAGGTCGGCTTGAGAACCATGTTGGCATTCGGGGTCTCGCACTAGCTTGGTTTAAATCCTATTTAACTGATAGAACACACTGCGTGGTCTATAATGATTTAACATCTGAGACCCTCCCAGTGCAATGTGGTGTCCCACAAGGCTCTGTCCTGGGCCCTTTGCTATTTTCGATTTACATGCTACCCCTCGGCGATATCGTACACAAATTTGGCATAAACTTTCATTTTTACGCTGATGACACCCAATTATATATACCTATTAAGCCAAATGATTCCTCCCAACTACAAAACCTTGAGGCCTGCTTGCTTGCCGTCAAAAAATGGATGTCGCAAAACTTTCTACTCCTTAATGCAGATAAAACTGAGATGTTAATTGTTGGCCCCCCAAACCACAGAGGCCTGTTTCAGGACATCTCCCTCAACTTTGATACCTGTCATGTATCCCAGAGCTCCACCATAAAAAACCTCGGAGTCATTTTTGATTCCTCCCTCTCATTTAATGCACATATAAAAAACGTCACCAAAATTGCATTCTTCCATCTTCGTAATATCGCAAAAATACGCCCCATTTTAACTCTGGCTGATGCTGAAACCCTGATTCATGCTTTTGTCTCATCACGTCTGGACTACTGTAATGCACTTTTTTCAGGCTTACCTAATTCAAGCATCAAAAATCTTCAACTCGTGCAAAATGCGGCTGCACGGATACTAACTAGAACTAGAAAATTTGATCACATCACACCAGTTTTGTCCGCCCTACATTGGCTTCCTATCCAAGCCCGCTCTGACTTTAAAGTGCTACTCCTCACCTACAAAATTTTAAATGGGCTTGCACCGCTCTATCTATCTGATCTCATCTCCCGATACTCGCCCGCTCGTGCTCTGCGCTCACAAAATGCGGGGCTTCTATCGACCCCTAGGGTTAAAAAGAAATCCGCCGGCCACAGAGCCTTTGTCTACCGCGCTCCCTACCTGTGGAACAAATTACCTGCCGTCATCAGGGGCGCCTGCTCTGTCGAAGCTTTTAAATCCCTGCTTAAGACTCATCTTTTCTCTCTCTCCTTCAACCTACCTTGATCTCACCTGGTCGGGGACTGACCTTTAGATTAATCTGTGTAGTTTAGTTATGGTACAGGGTACTACATGGTACCACTGGGTAGTTTACTATAGGGTAGTTTAGTTAGGGTACAGGGTACTACATGGTACCACAGAGTACTACTTGGTACTGCATGGCATTACAGGGTACTACATGGCTTACACAGCTCTACATGGCACTACATGGAACTACAAGGCACCACAGGGTACTACATGGCACTACAGGGTACTACAGGATACTACGGGGTACTACATGGCACTATGGGGTACTATAGGGTACTACATGGCACTACGGGGTACTACATGACACTACAGGGTACTACATGTCTGCTCCTTTGCAGCACCACAAACATGGGAACTCTCTAACTCTTCCCCCCCCCCCCCCCCTCTCCCCCCCCCCCCTCCCTCCCCCTTCTCTCTGAGTACCCGTCTCCTGGCGCTGACCAAGGTGATGGATGCCTCGGGGTCTTGGCCAAGCTTGTAGTGACTGCTCTACATGCACCTCCGAGGCATTGGATCAGTTATTCACCGCCGTCTGTCCGTGGTCCTGTCAACTGATTAACAGACTGTTAACAGATTAACAGTCAACGCGGTTTCATTGCTGGGTTAAGTACTTCTATTCTATTCACATAATACGCTTACTTCATATATCTACTCCATTCACATATATGCCTACCACTTGTATCTATTGCTATGTCCGCCTACTACAATCTCATGAGCTGTCTAACGCCTGTCCCGTCTCCCTGTCTTCCTATGACCTGCTGTCCTGGAGTGTTGACCGGAGTGTTGGACGTCCCGTGACGAAGGCCGGGAGATTGCGACCCCCTCTGCGTGCCCCCCTGTCTTCGGAGGTCTCGTAGTGGTGACCGGAGTGCCGGATGTCCCGCGATGATGTCGGGGAGTTCGCGACCCTCTCTGCGCCACCCCCCTTCCCCCTGTCTCCGGCTGTCCCTGAGCAACGACCGGAGTGTTGAATGTCCCGTGACTAAGACGGGGAGGACGTGACCCTCTTGCGCTGCCCCTGTGCTTCAAATAGATCCGCTATCAACTCTATCTTTAATCTTTCAAAATGTTCAATTGCTATCGCTATTAGCTCTATCTTTAATTTTTCAAAATGTACAGTTGCTATTGCATGCACTCATCTGTGTTTCACCACACACATGAGTGCATGCTTACCAACTGTCCGTCTGCAACACTACTATCACCGACATCTAAGAAGGGAGATCCCCCCTTGAACGGCCCTTCTAAGGTTTCTCTCCTCCACATTGCCTGTGGAGCTTTTTTTTCCCTATTGTTAGGTTTTAGTGAGTTTTTCCTTACCTTCGCGTGGGGTATGTCTGGGAGTGCTTGCATTCTTTCATTTATTTGCATTCATCTAAAAAAATTTTGGACCCTATGGTGTTCTTGTTCTGTTCTTGACTTATTGTTATGTTGTCTTCTTGACTTGTTTAAAGAAGACCTGTACGGCCCATGGGGACATTAACGTGTGTTGTCGGGCCCTATAAATAAATTTGATTTGATTTGATTTGATGTTAATATTCGTTTAACTTTATTAGCTGAAATATTCTAAAATCATTAAGTCTGCTATAAGCCATTCTCCCTTTCTGTGTGTGTGTGTGCGCACATGCAAGTCCCATCTCAGATTAAGTCATAGGAGTTTGATAGTATTTACTGAGGATGGCCAGATAATGTTGATATTAAAACGTAAAAAATAATAATACATAATCAATGTTTACATGATCTTGCAACATTAAAAAACAAATTTTTGTAGGAACGGTTTGGGAGAGGGAGGTAGGGAGGGGTTTTAGTTTGTGTGTTGTGGTGTGATAACAATGTTGAAATTGTGAAGTTTAGACTTTAGTTAAGTTTTACAAGTGAAATAAAAAAAATTGTTATTACAGAGAGAGTAAAGTACAGAAAAAAGCTAACGTCGGGTACCGGTTTCCCAGGTACCGATCGGTTCAAATGTGAACGGTACCGTCAGATATTAACAGGTTTTTGTCCTAATGTTTGCTAATGTGTAATGCTATGCTAAAGAATATCCATGAAAGTATCTATCTATCCATCTATAATTGAATATATTGTAAATGATACAATTTACAAGTGTCTACAATGTACTAATTTACTGTGTTGAAAAGGTGATTCTATGTGAATTGTATTCTGATGCACACATCACATTCCTCACAACAGCCACCTGTTTTCAGGAGACTGTGTCCTCAGCTTTTCTAAACTGTTGAACAAATCCGTAATTCTAGACCACTAGTCTTAAAGTCTGGTATCTTAACTATAACCATGTTTAGACTTTGTGTTAGCCTTGTTTGTGATCCTATTTCTGAAGAAGCATTCTCATTGGCTCATGGACGAGATATAAGTTGTTCAGTCTTTATGTTCTGGGCAGACTGTCAGGTGTATACTCTGCCCGGTGCAATGAACCACATTGCAACATATTGTCCCCTGTAACTAATTGCTTGATGATTCACTTGGAATAAACCGTTGAAAGATGTTCTGCCTTTCATTATTGGATATTATTGATAACCATGACAATTTGGATATTGAATATAGTCAGATATACGAGTCATTTTGGGTGAATGCCAATGATTATTTGACTATATATAAGTGAGGACTATTTCACAATTTGGATGGAATATCCCACAGTACCCAACCCTAAGAACCAGGCGAAGTTCCGGAATGCGACTTTTATCAACCTGAGTTGTCTCTTCAGCTCTTGATTTAAGTCAGAGGCAACATGTCCGTAAGGATGTATCAGGGTATGGACAACCACGCCATTGCCGCCAGACCTGTGGTCAATGTGTGGGTAGCAGCGTACCTTGATTGATGTGTGGGTAACAGCGTACCTTGATCGATGTGTGGGTAGCAGCGTACCTTGATCGATGTGTGGGTAACAGCGTACCTTGATCGATGTGTGGGTAGCAGCGTACCTTGATCGATGTGTGGGTAGCAGCGTACCTTGATCGATGTGTGGGTAACAGCGTACCTTGATCGATGTGTGGGTAACAGCGTACCTTGATCGATGTGTGGGTAGCAGCATACCTTGATAGATGTGTGGGTACAGTAACAGCATACCTTGATCGATGTGTGGGTAACAGCGTACCTTGATCGATGTGTGGGTAACAGCGTACCTTGATTGATGTGTGGGTAACAGCGTACCTTGATCGATGTGTGGGTAGCAGCGTACCTTGATAGATGTGTGGGTACAGTAACAGCATACCTTGATCGATGTGTGGGTAACAGTGTACCTTGATCGATGTATGGGTACAGTAACAATGTACCTTGATCGATGTGTGGGTAGCAGCATACCTTGATCGATGTATGGGTACAGTAACAATGTACCTTGATCGATGTGTGGCTAACAGCGTACCTTGCAAACAGGGCAGGAGTGCAGTTCCCATATACCCAGGCCCTCGCTCCTGCAGGACTGTTGCTCCAGGGACTGGCTGCCCATAATCTGTGATGAACGAGTGAAGGACTTCACTCACCTGTACCTAAACAGTGTCTTATGTTTGATGGTAGCTTGTTTTAATTGTTTTGAATGTTTGATCCCTCTTTGTGTGCCTTTGTATTTAAATGGTTGGTGTCAACTCTGTGTTTTCACGATAGATGTTTCAAGTTTTATCAAAGTAACAGAACTACATTAAGGCTCGCCAAATTATTTCCTTTAATGGTTAAAATATACACTAACATGTATATTGATTCTGCTCTCTCTGAGTTATCTTTTTTTTTATCCACTTTTTCTCCTTATTTTGCTCGCATATGCTGGTCGGTTGTAGGGAGAATAGAAGCCTTGCATCACATGTCCCCTCCGATACACGAGGAGGCAGCCTGTCACATCTTTTCACCTGCCAGCACGGACTCTCATTGGCGAGGTGTAACGTGTGGGAGGCTCACACTACCCCCGCCATTTCCTGTCTCTGCTGTGCAGGCGTCCCTCAACTGACCTGTAGGAGTCGCTGTCCACAACGTCCAGATTACTACCCATCGACTTCCACCCGCTGACTCTGCCAATTGAGCCAGTATGACGGCCGGCCCAAGCCGGAGGCAACGCCGACAGCCGGATTCGAACCCGGTGTCTCTCTGAGTTATCTTGAATTGATGTGATCTAAACTATTTCTTCCAATCTTTGGACAAAAGAAATAGAATAATAGGCGGGAGGGAGGGAGGAAAGATTGTCAACGGGAGGGGCAGGGATTTGGGTGATGAGACAGTCTTAGGCTCCCCCCCTCCAGCATGCGTACTAGTTGGCTGCCGTCATAGGCACCAGGCGTACACGCGGGAGGGGGGGTTGGGTATAGGGATTGGGGGTGGGGGGGCCACTTGCCACTCTTATCTCCCAGAGGGCCTTCGACACCAGCAGCTCCCTGGTTCGATCTTGGTCCAGGAATTTGTTTTGGCTGAACTGACTGGCAACAATTTCTCCCAGCCACATCACTTTAAATTTGATTTGAGTAGAGTGAAATATAACTCTATTGATTTGAGTGGAGTGAGTTTTAACAACTCTGTCCAAATGACTGAATGCATTAGTCCAAGTGTCCAAGTGTCTTAATCAGTTCATTTTGGTAGGTCCTGTGCGCGGTAAACACATCCAAAATCTTCTTATTGCAGTCCAAAAGCTTCGATAATCCAAAAATGACCACGTCTTCTAGTTGGTAGCCTGATTATGATGTCCCAAGAGGCAGAGAGGGTTAGCCTTATTCTGCTTCTTGACGAAAGTATGCAATCCACTGATTAGATCCATTTCGAGTTGATTTGAGTATAGTCCAGCAACCGGCACGAAACACAGAGCATAGCAGCGTCGGGCTTCATGGAGCAGTAGAGGCGGCGGTAGGAAGGGCTTGAGGGTCCTGGGGAGAGGAGAGAAATGCGACTGTCTCTGGGAAGGGCTGGGAGGGTTATGTGGGTGGGTAGGTTTGTAGGCAGGTGGGTGGGTGGTTATGTATTATTATGTATGCAGTATACAGTATATGCATGTATGTACTGTGTGTATGTATGTTTGTGTTAACACATATCTTTTTAATGTATTACTGGTATTTCTTAAATAATATGTATAATTTTGACTGTTTGATTTTATAAAACAGGGGAAGTTCTCGATAAGCCTCTAGGCTTCTGTGGGATATTTGTGCATATCCTGAAGAAGAATGTTCTCAGTCAACCGAGGTTTGGATAATAACAAGGTTTATTAACCAAACAGATAGAATTATAGAGAGAATGGCTGAGGCTCTCGCCCCAGGTGATCAGCTGAAATGACCCAGGTAAAAGACCTGGATTGATCTCGGGAGGAGACTTATATAGTTAACAAGGGGGGGATGTGGTCCCATTTGATAGGTCAAATGGGGGGGGGATACAGGTTTGGGGAGAGGGGCACAGGATTGGGGAGAAAAGGGGGGGGGCATAGGATTGGGGAGAAAGGGGAGGGGAATGTCTTATTCCACAGAGAGGGGGGGGCACAGGTAAGGGGACACAGGGGTGGGGAATATCTTTACATGAGGACATTATATTATACCACAATACTCACTTTTCTCTATTATAATGTGGGTGAGATTAATGTATAATATATCAGGATTGTTTGGAACAGGTAAAAGTGAATAGGTATGGTAAAAGAATGGGACCGATGTAATCCATCGGTTATCAGAATGAATAAAATAGAAAACAATTAAAATAATGAAAATTTTGGCCAATGTGATCTGTTGGTTGGCATAACAGTTTAAAATAGTATTATTTATATACATGATTCATGACATGATCGACTGGACTGCGGTCTGTGTTATTTTGATATCAGAGATGTGGGAATAGATATCACTTTTTTTTTATTAATCTCAAAATACCTATATCAATGATTGGTCCTCAACTCTGATATCAAACAACAAATAACATAATCATTAGAGGCTATAGCTGTGCACATATCTTGGCATACCTTCAGTCGTTCATGTCGTGACTCAGGGGAGCTAATGTCATGGTTGTGCATACAGGCATAGTAATAAACCAATTAAATACATGTGAACACTGTCTCTGTGTGGTCAGAGTGCACAGGGTGAAAAAACTAAATTGTGTGCATAATTATTAGGAATAGGATTTACACATAAGCATTAACCTAGTGGCTAATAAAACTGATATAAAAGGTGATTATGATAATCGTTATGCATTGTTCTGTGGTGCATACTATCAATAGTCAAAACAAACTTGGTGTTTTGGAACAACCCAACTGGTTCTGCCCTGTTTACCAATACCATTTTGCAATGTGACTCTGTGATCATTTCTCATTGCCATTATAAAATTGGTTAATACAATCTTACTGATTGTATTTCATCATATTCCTAGTCAATAATTTTCCAGATACATATGAACTCTGTGAAACAGTTCTTGTTTGTGAATCTGACAGTTGTTGTGTCGTGTTGATCATCTGTTCTCGGTCTGTCGTGTGGCAGGGCCAAACAGTAACACAGTAAAAATTAAATACATACATAACAATGTGGACAATGTGTGTTCAGAAGTATCTTGGTCCACAGGTCTCTGATGATGTCTCTTCTTGACGATGCAGTCGGGAACATTCACTGGTCGCCGTCCATTCCCTGTCAAGGGTCACCTGTAGCAGTGGGCGGTCAACTATAGTGGCCTTGCAGACTCTTTTCCTGGAGCCTGCGCTGCTCTCCATCACCACCACACATCCGCCACTGTGCTCACGCTTGGCCCCCATCAGGCCTAGAGACATGGTGGTCAGGGCGTTTTTGAATGTGTTGTGCTGGTTTCGCTGTCCTCTCCTCGTCATTGCGGTACCACTTGATGGAGGGCGAGGGCCCGCCGGTGTAGTGGCTAGTCAGTAGGACGCTCTCTCTCACACGGATGGTGGAGATACATGGCGTTGGCCTTGGTTTGTCGTAGGCTATCGGGGTGGCGCAGCATGTCGTCCTTTCTGTCTCTGCTCCCCCTCCTTTGGGGTCGTCTGTGTTGTGTGTGCTGGTGGTTCTCCCGCGGTTGTTGTCGTCGCCCTGGTTGCGTCCGCAGCTCCTTGACGGTGTCTTTCGTGGTCCTCTGCTGTTGTTCGTGGTTAAGGTCACGCGTCGTCTCACTCGTCCTGTCCTCTCACCAATATGATCTGAGGATGATAAAATTGCCTTAGAAAACCTCCTCACATAAATGATTCAACGCCTTTCTGCTAAAGAGGAAAATCATTTTGGGATTAATTCAATTCATTGTGTAATACCATCATGCATTTGATATCGTTTGGATCCGATCTTTGCATGGAATCAGAAACATTTCTTTTTATCTTTATAATCTGTGATGTCAAATTGAAGTTGACCTTACCTCAGGCCACGTACGATGGTGTGCTTCTTCAAGATACTTACCTCGCCATGACTTCTCGGTTGTTCTTCATGTCTCAGTGTGGCTCGTCATAATTTAGCATGGGGAAAAACATAAAATCTAGGCAGCCAGTTAATTTTGCATGAAATACATCCATTCATTTTCTCGTCTACTCTTAAGTAGCATTAATTTAATTACCTCTAATACACCTTGTGCATTTTGATAATCATTGTGTAAATAATTATCCTGCTTCCAACTGATACAAATAAATCTAACCCTAGCTAACCTTACTGTCATGCATTTGTCCTAATAAACTAACCTACACTGTAGCACTCAACACTTTGATGAACATTGTTACTCAGCTGATAGAGTTATGCCCTTCCTGATGTTCTGTCGTACAGAACCTGTGAGTCGCTTTGGATAAAAGTGTCAGCTAAATGATCAATGTACGTGTATACCTTGTACATTTAGATAATTGTGCTCCAATTTTGGTGGTTGATATTTGCAGTCATGGAAAGTAATTGAGATTTGTAAGGAGTTATTGGTTAAGCAGATAATAGAAGGAGGAGATTGCAAGTGAAGTTGTTTTCATCATTAATCTTTCATCTCGGGCACTTCTACTTTGTCTGGTTTTATTCAGAATTCATATCTCTAATTCGTGTGCCTCTTGAAAAGAGATGATGAAAACAACTGGTTAGTTATTGTTAGTATGGGAATTAGGTAGACTTTCATGACTGCAAATTCATCACTTGTGTCTGATTCATGTTAAATAAGTGGTTCCCTGTTATCCATTGTCAGGTGAGTCTCAGTGGTAACAAAGAGAAAATCTGCATCTACATTTACATTTTACATTTAGTCATTTAGCTGACGCTTTTATCCAAAGCGACTTACAAGTTCTGTACGACAAGCCATCAGGAAGGGCACAACTCTATCAGCTGAGCAACAATGTTCATCAAAGTGTTGAGTGCTACAGTGTAGGTTAGTTTATTAGGACAAGTGCATGACAGTACGGTTAGTTAGGGTTAGATTTTTTTTTTTTTTTTTTAATTCAGATAATGGTTGAAGAAGTGCGTCTTTAGTCGACGGCGAAAGATTGGACGTGATTCGGCTGTCCTAACTGGGGTGGGTAGTTCATTCCACCATTGTGGGGCAAGGACTGAGAATAGGCGACTTCTCTTTGATGACCCTCCCGGAGCTTGGATAGGAGTAGGTCTGAGGCGGCCAGAAGATGCAGAGCGTAGGGGTCTTGAGGGTGTGTAGTTAGAGACCATTGACCGGAGGTAGGCGGGAGCGGTTCCCTTTGCCGCACGGTATGCTAGGTCGAGGGCCTTGAAGCGGATTCGTGCAGCAATGGGGAGCCAGTGCAGGTCCCTAAGAAGTGGGGTGACATGGGCCGACTTCGGTAGGTTTGAGATCAGGCGGGCCGCTGCGTTCTGAATGAGTTGAAGAGGCTTAGTGGCAGTGGCCGGGAGGCCAGCGAGCAGTGCATTGCAGTAGTCGAGGCGGGAGATGACTGTTGATTGGACGAGGAGTTGGGTGGCTTCTTTTGTCAGGAAGGGGCGTATCCTTCTGACGTTGCTCAGGAGGAATCGGCAGGTTCTGGTCGTCGCTGCGATGTGAGCAGAGAAGTTCAACTGGTCGTCGAGGACAACACCAAGGTTCTTGGCGGTCGGGGACGCAGTCACAGCTGCATTCTCGACTGTGATTGAAAGGTCGGTTAGGGGGGAGGATTTGGCCGGCAGGTGGAGCAATTCTGTTTTGCTTAGGTTCAGTTTGAGGTGGTTGGACGTCATCCAGGCTGAGATGTCGGACAGACAGGCCGAGATCCGCACAGAGACGTGGATATCTGAGGGAGGGAAGGAGAGGAAGAGTTGAGTATCGTCGGCATAACAATGGTAGGAGAAGCCATGAGACGTGATAATGTTACCCAGTGATTTAGTGTAGAGGGAGAAGAGAAGGGGTCCTAAAACCGAGCCCTGGGGGACACCCGTCCGCAGGGGGCGGGTGGCCGACAGGGTCCCTCTCCATGACACTTGGTAGGAGCGGTCATTGAGGTATGATGACAGCCATGTCAGCGCAGAGCCAGCCACTCCCATTCCTGAGGGCCGCAAGGAGGATCTGGTGGTTGACTGTGTCGAAGGCTGCAGATAGATCTAGGAGAATCAGGACAGAGGAGAGGCCTTTCGCTTTTGCTAAGTGAAGTGCCTCTGTGACCGCAATGAGGGCTGTCTCTGTGGAGTGACCAGTCCTGAAGCCTGACTGATTAGGGTCTAGGAGGTCATTCTGTAAGAGATAAGTAGTAAGTTGGTTGGATACAGCACGTTCAAGTGTTTTAGAAAGGAAGGAGAGAAGAGAGACAGGACGGTAGTTGCCTATGACAGTAGGGTTCAGGGTTGGTTTTTTTATGAGCGGCGTGACTCTGGCTTGTTTTAGGGAGGTGGGGACCACCCCCGAGTTGAGTGAGGAGTTGATGGTTGCAGTTAGGAATGGGAGGATGTCTGGTGCTATGGTCTGGAGGAGTGGGGAGGGTAGCTGGTCCAGCTGGCAAGTAGTCGGACGGTTTGACGTTACCAGTGTCAGGGTCTCTGCTTCTGTAATGGGAGAGAAAGATGACAGAGTGAAGGATGAGGTTCTCGATTCAGCATTTGGAATGGGTGGGGGTTGGGAGAAGGAGCTGCGGATGTTCTCCACTTTTTCCTCAAAGAAGATCGCAAAGTCTTCGGCAGAGAAAGATGAGGGAGGGGGGGGTGGGGGGGGAGTGAGGAGGGAGGACATGGTAGCATGCAGTTTGCGAAGATTCTTGGCAGAGGCCTCGATCCTATGGTGGAAGAAAGAAGCTTTGGCATTAGTGATGGTTTTGGAGAATGTTAACAAGAGGTTGTGATATGTGTCGATGTCAGCAGTGAGGCGTGACTTTCTATACTTCCTTTCAGCTGCTCTCAGGACCTGTCTTTGTTCTCTCACTGGATCTGTCAGCCATGGACTGGGTGGGGAACGGCGGGCAGGTTTCTCAACGAGGGGACAGAGCTTGTCGAAGGAGGTTGCCAGGGCTGAAAGGAGGGTGGAGGTTGCCATCTCTGTGGAGAGAGCAGAGAAGGTGTCACTCAAAGGTAGAGCGGATAGTATGTCAGAGGAGAGGGTGGAGGGGGATAGGGAGGGCAGGTTGCGTCTGAGTGAGACTGTTTGAGTTGGGGTGAAGACCTTTCGGTTAAGCATGAGAGTTAGTGAGAAGGATATGAAGGAATGGTCAGATACATGTAGGGGAGTTACCGTGGTGTTAATGATGCTGGAGTTACGGGAAAATATGAGATCCAAGGAGTTGCCTGCTTTGTGGGTGGGAGGCATGGCAGTGGGAGTCAGGTCAAACGATTGTAGGAGGGAGACTACTATGACTGACTGAGATGAGTCAGGCAGGTTGAAGTCGCCCAGTAGAAGGAGAGGGGTACCATCTTCCGGTAAGGAGCTAAGAAGCATGTCCAGCTCATCTGTGAAGTGATCGAGCGGACCTGGAGGGCGGTAGAGTGTAACAATGGTGAGATTGAAAGGATTAGAGACAGATACTGCATGATATTCGAGAGAGGAGAGTGACAGTTCTGGGAGTGGTGTTACGTTTGTAGCCCATGAAGGAGATGTCATGAGGGCAGTGCCTCCACCCCGTCTGGAAGGTCGAGGTGTGTGAGTGAAGTTATAGTTTGTAGATAATGCTGCAGGTGTTGATGAGTTATTGGGGGTTATCCAGGTCTCAGTTAGAGCCAGGAGCTGCAGATTTAGACTATGGGCGTAGGCAGTAATGAAGTCAGCTTTCTTGACTGCTGATTGACAATTCCATAAGCCTCCCCGTACTGTGACAGGTGTATTAGTGGCTGTAGGAGGGTAGGAGAGATTAGCCGGGTTACTAGCAAACTGTCGTGGATGGGTAGAGTCAGTTCTGGAGGAGCAGATTGTGGATATAGGTATGAGACACATTGTATTGTCGAGAGTGGCAGGGAGGAAGTAGAGAAATAGCAGTGTGGGAGGGAAATATAGGATTATGGTGTACTTAGCACTGGGTGGATCGGTGGATCCCTCGGCGGTGAACTCCAGGATAACTCCTCCTCTTTGTCCCTCTTCGTTTCTCGACGCTTAGCTGACGCTACACCAGCAAGCCTTTAAATCACTATCACTAATTAGTGCTGTCTTAACACCTGGCCCTTAATGGGGGCACTTAACAAAACAAAATGGCCGTTTTAAACACGCCCCTTTAATCAAGTCAGCTGGTTCCTCACTTTTAAGATTCACTAATAAACTTAAAATGGCTTACCCTAGTTTTCAGTATAAAGCAATGTTTCTCAGTGAGAGTGTCCTGTCCTTCCTTAACAGAGCCCAGTACAGAGTGACTTCAACACAGTGTGGACCTCTGCTTTTAAACAGGGCAGGCTCTTAATGGCTCACTCAGCAAATCAGATGCTACTAGTAAACAGGAAACAGTCCCTTAATGGGGGCACTTAACTAAACAAAATGGCCGTTTTAAACACGGCCCTTTAATCAAGTCAGCTGGTTCCTCACTCAGGCATAAAGCGATACTTCCTACTATACTAAGTATAGTGGAGATACTAAGTTGCGTCTCTATAGGTGTGGTCAGAGTCCTCTCTGGCTATTTGCATTGCTTTGTCTCACTCATGCCATACCCCTTGGGTTTCAAGTGCCCACTCTGAATAGCTTTGTTTCTGTAAACAAAATGTACATGTGGGTGTTTGGATGCAGATTTGTTTTAACTGGTCAATCGATTGTCTTTCAGCTCCACACATGTTGACATGCAAATTGTTGGAGTTTCTGTCTTTTGTGATACAATTTGGGTGTAGGTCTCTGCATCTCGCCTCAGAGCCTGACTGAAAATAAAAACACATGTTAATTTTCCACTCCTAAGACCATTTTTGAGTGTGTTCTCTTTGATTTTGAGTTCAAACACACGTCATCTAGTCTACATCTATATAAGGTCAAGCGCTTATACTGGAAGTGTGTGTTACTCATAAATTGTGTTGTGTTCAGTTATGATGCATGATTTTCTATGGTACCCCGTATCAAAATGTGGGAATTAAAACAAACACTGTTTTATTAAAATAGAAATGATTTGTTGAATAAACATAGTATGTTTGCCTTATCACTAGCCTTGTGCACATTTCTAAGATATAGAAACCCATTTATGAGGAGCGAGTCTGCCTGCGCGCCCACAGATACATTTACACATCTGAAACAGGCATTGAGTTTAGCTTTCTGTGACTTATAACGTGTACAGTAATGAAAAACAATCACTCAAGCGATATGGGATAGCTGTAGTTTACTGCAAATGAAAAGATAGTTATGTCATGCATCTCAAGGTTTGTTTCATACTCACCGGAAAAAGCTGCCGTGTTCACGTTGGATCCTCACAGTTCAGTTCAGTTATTGAATAACCATATTAACTTACCCCCTTTTGTGCCCATGTGTATCTTTAATAGAATAGTGGTTCCTGAGGCCGTAGCACGTTACGTGTCGTCAATGCAATGCTCGGCTCGTTTCTCCGGTGGTCTGGGACAATGCAACCCTGGAAACACTCTTCTGCATCTCGCCACAGCAACTCAACACTTTCCAATAGCAGCGCGCACATACATATACAAATAAAACATATACTACTGTGACGACCCCCACTCTACCTGCTAAATGGAGAGTCTGACTCACCAGGAAGCATGGTGGAGTGGGTGGCTCGTTAACTGTATGAGACTCACCTGTGCAGAGCAGAGCTGCCTGCACCTCAATATATGTGTCTCTGTCTAATTCCCTCTCTGTCTGCTTTCTCCACTCCCAGGCACAGGTTGTACCAACACCCAAGCTGCATCCTTTAACATATTGTAACACTGATACTTACACCAAACACACACCACAGCATATCTACTCACTCATCCACACACTGCACTCACCACTGATTCTAATACAAAACATTCCAGTGTTCATGTGCTTATGTTTTTGTGTGGTTAGATAGGTTTAAATAAATCATTCTTTGTTAAATTGTTATCACGTGTGGACTCCCTATTTGTCATAAATTACCTGTTTGTGACAAATTGGGGGCTTGTCCGGGTATTGCCAAAGGCAGGAGGGCAAATAGGGTGTGTCATGTGAACCTTTTAAAACCCTACTACTCTGGCCGTGCTGAAGGGGGGGTGAATGATGGGGAGAATAATGGGGAGACTGAGAAGGTTTCTCTTTGTACCACTACAGTGGACAGGTCCACCTCTCCAGTAGCCGGCCCTGAGGAAGGAGTAAACCCGGATGTGAGGGCGGTTGAAAGATTCAGAGTCATTGGGGAGGTTGGATGTGATTTTGGCAGATTTGGATGACTCGAAGCGTGTTGAGTTAATAGCTCTGATTAACCGTTTTCCTGCTTTATTTTCAGATGTACCCTCACGCACACATCTAATTGAACATGATGTACACGTGGGAGAGGCAGCCCCAATAAAGCAGCGCTTCTATCGTGTCTCACCCGAGAAACGCAAGCATTTGGACAATGAGGTTCAGTATATGTTGGACAACCAAATTGCCGAATCATGTTCGTCAAGTTGGGCGTCGCCTTGCCTGTTGGTCGGTAAACCCGACGGAAGCTATAGACCATGTACTGACTTTTGTAAAGTGAACAACATTACCAAACCAGATGTGTTTCCTCTTCCCCGCATGGAAGACTGTGTAGATCAGGTGGGATCGGCTACTTACGTGAGTAAGTTTGACCTTTTAAAAGGTTATTGGCAAGTCCCGCTGTCTAAGCGTGGCCAGGAGGTTTGCGCTTTTATCACTCCCTCTGGGTTGTACAAATATTTAGTCATGCCGTTTGGTCTTCGAAACGCCCCCGCTACTTTCCAGCGCCTTATGAACAAAGTAGTGGCTGGTCTGGATGGGTGTGCCGTCTACCTGGATGATGTGGTGATCTACAGCGACACATGGTCTGAACACCTTCAGCGTATCCGGGCACTGTTCAAAAAATTGGTCTGGGCACGGTTGACTATTAACTTGGCCAAATGTGAATTTGCAAGAGCCACTGTCACCTATTTAGGAAAGGTGGTCGGTCAGGGCAGCGTACGCATGGTTCAGGATAAAGTTGTGGCTATTGTAAATTATCCCCCTCCAGCGACAAAAAAGGATTTGATGCGTTTTCTGGGTTTAGTGGGCTATTATCGGAGTTTTTGTCGCAACTTCTCATCCGTAGTCGAGCCGTTGACTAACTTGTTGAGGAAGGACTCCAAGTATGTCTGGTCAGGCAGATGCCAAGTGGCATTTGAAAATGTGAAGGCCCTATTGTGCTCTGAACCTGTGTTAACTGCTCCACGTTTAAATGACTCCTTTTCATTACAGGTGGATGCCTCCAACGTGGGGGCAGGGGCAGTCCTCCTGCAGGCGGATGTGCATGGGGTGGATAAATCGGTGGCCTTCTTCTCGAGGAAATTTAACACCTACCAACTTAACTACTCAGTTATCGAGAAGGAGGCGTTATCACTGATTTGGGCACTCCAACATTTTGACGTGTATCTGGGGTCAGGGGTGACTCCCCTGATGGCGTACACGGATCATAATCCTTTGACCTTTTTAAAGTCCCTCCAACATCCCAACCAGAGGTTGATGAGGTGGGCTTTGTTTTTACAGCCCTATTCTTTGGACATTCGTCACATTAAAGGGTCTCAGAATGTGATTGCGGACGCATTGTCCCGCATTCCCTAAGTTGGTCCCATGAGGATACCTTGTTTTGCCTCTCTATCTGTTCCCCAATCCCTACTGTCTCCTGCTCTCTTAAATAGCTTCTTAGGGCCCTATGTTGCTGAGAGCGGAGGCAGGATGGTGAGGGGAATGGGTGAAGGGTAAAACAATGTTTATTTTTTATATATATATAGGGGACAAAATATTGTGTTACTTGAGTTTATGTATGGATTTAGTTTGGTTAGTCACTTGTATATAAAAATGTAATTTGTTAATAGGGAAGAACCCTTTTCTTTAGGGGGAGGGTGTGACGACCCCCACTCTACCTGCTAAATGGAGAGTCTGACTCACCAGGAAGCATGGTGGAGTGGGTGGCTCGTTAACTGTATGAGACTCACCTGTGCAGAGCAGAGCTGCCTGCACCTCAATATATGTGTCTGTCTAATTCCCTCTCTGTCTGCTTTCTCCACTCCCAGGCACAGGTTGTACCAACACCCAAGCTGTATCCTTTAACATATTGTAACACTGATACTTACACCAAACACACACCACAGCATATCTACTCACTCATCCACACACTGCACTCACCACTGATTCTAATACAAAACATTCCAGTGTTCATGTGCTTATGTTTTTGTGTGGTTAGATAGGTTTAAATAAATCATTCTTTGTTAAATTGTTATCACGTGTGGACTCCCTATTTGTCATAAATTACCTGTTTGTGACAACTACACATGGATTTTACGCACCCTCAGCTTCGGGCACACCAAACTTTACGTTCGCCCATGGATAGGCTCACAACAAATCCATAACTCCACGGCACGCATAGCGTGACGTCATCGCTCCAAGCGACGTTCGTGCGTTCCCATTCGCCTCGGAAATAACGCTTTGCAATCCATGCAGTACTAGTTCCGCGAGCTCTCAATAGCCTGGAATTTACCTAAAACCAGCGTTTTGTAACCGAATGAACGTCACTTGTGCATATGTGAAACGGAAACTAATGGAAACGATAAAACTATAATTTCCAGCCGGACGTTGCATGTTGCGCGAGTTGTACCCCAATGTTATTCCCATAATGTTAACTCGTCTCTCAATGCTCGGCGCGATATCAGTCGGCATACTGTGTACATACAAACGAGACTTTAAATAGACAAACAAACATTAATATATATAAGTTAACGTGTGTGTATATCTGACTGTATTGGATCGCTGTTCGTTTAGTCGACCAGCACCCGCTGCGACAAGGCTTGGTTACCCTCGGTTTAACTATACATCGTTATTAAAATCATAACGACCGAACCTGACTTCGAAATTTATCAGCGATATATTAGATGTGAATATACCGTTTAATCATACTCTCGGACTCTTCAACCCGCGACTAATGTCCCGTTTAATGCAGTTTGGCGTACTACACCGGGACATCGCGTAATCAGCTTCCCGCTATCTGTATGATCAATTGGTTAATTTAATCCGAATACATCGTTTTCAGGAATGGAAGAGATTGTGGGCTTAGTTTGAGGTTGAAACAATGAATATTATGACGTTACTCTGGTAATTCTAATTATGATTCCATCAGCTTCTCGGTCCTAACTTCCCGCCTCTTTGCAGAGGAATCACAGAACGTTTTTAACAGAGTAGCGTTTTCAAGGATATCACATCTAATAAGCCCACGTTTCTTGCCTTGTTGCCTATATTTTAGTCTGCATCAGCTAGACTTGGGTTAGCAATCCAACAACCTTTATTGTGCCCTAACTTTCGGTTTGGCAACAGCTCAAATCCGGGAATAGCACTAACAACCCATCCTCTCAGAACATCTGTCCAGATAAGGACCCAGGTAGACGCGTTTCCCCGGTACGATTCTCAATCCAGATCAGATATATTAATACACGCTATTCTTACTCAGCCATGATCTCAATATTTGACAACATTCTGTAATATTCACCTGGCACAGAGAAAAGCGGGAAGGTTTTAATTCCTTGCCATACATTTTTGGTCGACCAGTCTATTATACTCACTTTTCTCTGTATAGCTGAAACAATACAGCACGCCGGGAGGACGCAAAAAAGTCTGTCACAAGTTCGTAGACGCCAATTGTGGGATATTTGTGGATATCCTGAAGAAGAATGTTCTCAGTCAACCGAGGTTTGGATAATAACAAGGTTTATTAACCAAACAGATAGAATTATAGAGAGAATGGCTGAGGCTCTCGCCCCAGGTGATCAGCTGAAATGACCCAGGTAAAAGACCTGGATTGATCTCGGGAGGAGACTTATATAGTTAACAAGGGGGGGATGTGGTCCCATTTGATAGGTCAAATGGGGGGGGGGGGATACAGGTTTGGGGAGAGGGGCACAGGATTGGGGAGAAAAAGGGGGGGGGGGCATAGGATTGGGGAGAAAGGGGAGGGGAATGTCTTATTCCACAGAGAGGGGGGGGGGGCACAGGTAAGGGGACACAGGGGAGGGGAATATCTTTACATGAGGACATTATATTATACCACACTTCTAAACTTCACCTACACAATATGGTTATTATGTATTTTTTATTTTACTTTTGTTTAACTCTTTGTGTTAATAAATAAATAAATGAAAAATACAAATACAATACAATGTCTGAGTGAATGTGAGGCATAAAAGCACTATATAAATGCAGTCCATTTACCATTTATTTAGTTCTGACTGAAAGCCACTTGAACTTTGAACCTTTTGAATTAGTGATAATGTGTAATTGTGTTGATCGGTTTACCAAGCTGTAAGATTACCTCTGTATGATTGGTGCAATATCAGACATCAAAATCCTCTTTGTGACATCATCTAAAAGACGTTCTTGCTATAGGTTCTGTCCACTTTGATCATAAGAAAAATCTGAGTATATTTATTTGTATTTGCATTTTTTATATTATCAATTGTTGTACACAACAAGCCATGTCAAAATAAATGCATTCTTACTGCAAATGTTATTATAATCTAAGTATTTTTTATTCTGGCTCAAAAGCACCTTTGATACAAAGTAATCTGTAAGGTAATTGTGTTTACTTTTTAAAAGGAGTAATCAGTAATAAGTAACTAATTACACTTCCTGAGTAACTTGCCCAACACTGGTCCAAATTCTGAGTGTGTTTTGCTTACACTTAAAGACTAAAAGCAACATTCAGCATATTTCATTACTACAGGTTGAAGCATTACTTAATGAAACAGGACTTTGGTTGTGACTTGCCAGCAGCAGGTCATTAACCAAATAGCAACGTGCTGTGACGCCAACATTATTTTCACTTTGTGAAAACACAGAAATGTATCATATTGCTGCCGCCAACAATTTTGGTAATTGTCTTTCTCATAAAAGACAGTTTACATCACGGCTCGCATATTTCATGACCCTATGAAACCCTATTCAAACCCCCAAATGTTTTATCTGAAAGTGCTCAAGGTCGTCTTTCCTAAGTTCCTGAAAAGTTAACCCTTCTCTTGAGAGGTTTCCACCCAACAACAGCAGCAAATATTTTATGTAACCTGGCGTGCTATTTTTTTGGGGGGGGGGGGGGTGATCTCATTGTCACCCATGGTTATTTACTGACACCTGAAATAGGATGAATGGAATACTATTTACTGTAGCTTCGCCGTTCAAACCACGATTCACATCCAGCTCTTCAGTGCACGTCAGTGCCTGAGCTCACTTAAATAATAATGCCATAGACAACAACAACAAAAAACTGACATGAAATGAACACATAATTACTTCCCCCCCACCCTCTCCGTTTTACTTGGCTGCCTCGCAGGCCGCGGCGACATTGTCAACACGGCTGTACCTCTCACCCTCCCTTCCAACCGGCTTATATAAGACGGGCCACATCATCAAAGGCTTTGACGGGTTGTAAATAGTGGCGGGGGTGATAAATTTGTCATGGCTAGGACAGAGATAGGGCACATTACCTTCAGACGGAACATATTTCACCCTTCCCGAGGCCTGATGAAATGCAGAGCACAGGGGCAGCACAGCATCTCTAAGTGAGGACTTCTTTATGGCCTGATTAAGTCATCTGCAGCTATAGCCACGCAGCCAGCCAGCCACACAGCTTTATTTCACCTCCCACTGTGCATCCGTTGTAATCAAGGACCAAATGAAAGGCAAAATGGCATCGAATAGGCTCTTTAATGCACTTGGGAACATTCAGTGATATTCTGCTGATGAGTTCTTCCCCTGTCGTTCTTATTTTGCTCTTTTTCTTTTCTTGCAGCCAAGGAAGTCATTCTCTGCCTCGGTCCCAATCACAGATTGCTGAGTAAGGACCATTGCCTTGCTTTCTTAGTATGGAATTAGCTGGCTCAACAGTGAAAATGCGATGCTAAACCTGCAGGGTAGTAGGTTGGTTAGTGAGGCGACCTTGTAAATGGTAAATGGCTGCATTTATATAGTGCTTTTATCCAAAGCGCTTTACAATTAGTTCCTCACATTTGACCCATTCACTCACACATTCACACACCGACGGTGGAGGCGACCATGCAAGGTGCCAACCTGCTCATCAGGAGCAATTAGGGGTAAGTGTCTTGCCTAAGGACACTTCGACATGCTGCCCGGGAGGAGCGGGAATCGAACCGGGAACCTCCGGTTTACTGGACGACTGCTCTACCTACTGAGCAACTGTAGTAGAAGCGTTGCTGGTTTGATCCTTATTTCTGACACGGTCCCAATATTGCTGAGGTGAATCTGAGAGAGAGACCCCTAGCACCAACCTGTGCCCAAGTATGAGTATTTTAAAGATGTACTAACTAAGATAGATTATTTTAAATGAGGAGTGTGTAGTCTCAACGAGACATGGGGCGACAGTGGATCAGGAGGTAGAGGTAGAGTCTGATAGTCAGAAGGTTCCCGTTTCGATTCCCGCTCCTCCCGGGTGTAACCGGTCTCATTTGACATGACCTGAGTGGGAGTTGAACCCCGGTGTCCCGCGCCGCGGGCGACATCACAGACCACTATACCAAGAGGTGAATTCACCTCTTGTTAATCGGTCTGGATGCCTCTGGGGAGTGAGTTTACTTGCAGTACCGCTTAACATCCACAGCCACTGCACTACACTGTCCATCGTGACTGTGGATACACGCGGTACCTCCGTTACACGGGCAGCATGTCGAAGTGTCCTTAAGCAAGACACTTTACCCCTAATTGCTCCCAATGTGCAGGTTGGCACCTTGCATGGTTGTCTCTGCCATCGGCGTGTGAATGGATGAATATGAGGAACAAAAATTGCAAGGCGCTTTGGATAAAATGTCATTTAGTGAAAAAAGAAAGTAATTTAGTGGTTGTGTGATTATCATACTGGTTGCCGGACTGAGGACTCAATCACTAAATTATGTGCTTATTCCACAAAATGTAAATCTTAGTGCATCTTTATAACTAGCTAATATTAGCTAAATCCTATGACACAATACAATGTGTGATTGGTCACACTACTGTATATGAATGTAATTGTCATTCAAGTAATTTTTTCAGAATCAAAGACACAGTATCAGGTCTGTTTTACTCCAATGTTGAATCTCTTTTACAGACTCAAACATTGTGTTTAACAGCCATATGGCATCATTCCTTTTTCCATCCTTCCTCATCAAAGGCTGAGACAATTTCAGACTGAAAACATTATCGTCAGCATAGTCATTATTATAGCAGCATTGCATTATGTAAATAGTAAGGAAGTCGTGGTGACAGATGGCTGTTCTGCAATCACAGATTATGCCTTCAAGTGATCAAGTGACCTATCCCGGCCTTGTTTTCTCTCTCACCTGCACTACAGAATTCTCCACGATCTCCACTGGCTCCCCATCATGTACAGGATTCAGTTAAAAATTCTACTCATCACCTTCAAAGCCCTCAACAACCTGGCCCCCTCCTACCTCTCTGACCTCCTTCTCCACCATATCCGTCATGCAGACACTGATTTGAGTTCATTTGAGTCTCCCCACAATGCAGGCTGTAGGACCGTCGGGTGTGTCTCCCTGCATCTGGAATTCATCAGCCCGCTAGCCCCCCTTCTTCTGACACACACACTCACACACATACACACTCACAGATGAACACACACACACTCACGTACACACACATACGCACAGTCCCTCTCACACACACAAGCCATACACACACACAAACACACACACACATAGCACACACACACAAACACACACACACATACACACATACACATTGATTTATGCCTGCACTTAATTATCTTTAATTACGTCGAACCTTGGTTAAACCAACGTCACTTGTCCACAACAGCACAAACTACTAGATTAATGCCTGAAGTAAGTGCCTGAACTTTCTATGGCCCGTTGAAAACTGACCAGTGCTAGGTCCGGCCTCGCACACACACACATACACACCAGGCCACGTGAGTGGATCGGCGCGGGCGAGAAATCCGCTCTTCGCTCTTTAAAGCTTGGTCCGCTCCGCTAATCGCTCATGTTGACCCCGCCCCCAAGTCGCTCTCCGCTCGCTCACCGCTCACCTTGAATCGAGCGCTCCCCGTGCCACATCGCTCGGCAGATTTAAAAAAATGTTGGAGCATGGTGTAAATTAGCTCAAACTACAACAGTCTACACCCCCTGGGCCCCTTAACAATTGTTTGTATTGAGCCGCATTGTAATTGTACCCATTCTGCAATGTTAAAGAACGTTGTTTATCCATTCACTAGCTCTATTAAGCGATGATAGCTAGCCTAGCCACAATGCTATGGTCGCTGCCATTAACGTTAGCATGTAAGCTAACGACAACAACAATGGCGTCAACATTTTTTCTAACAGGATGTGAGTGACAAAGCCTGAACAGGATATCACAGGTTCACCCTTCTCATTGGTTGAAAATGGCCTTCATGTTTGTACATCGCCATCTGTTGCTTTGGCATTGTACTACATGTATATTACATCAGTGTTAAACCACTGTGAGCGGCCTGGAGTGGATTGGAGCGGAGGAGAACTCTCGCTCCGGACGTCGTGCCGACCCATTTTAAAACCCACTCCTCGCTCATGTCAAAACCGCCCGCTCCGCTCCCCGCCCGCTCCGCTCCCCGCGCCGCTCACGCGCCGCGCCGCTCACGTGCACTGATACACACACAAAAACACAAACACCCAGAAAGGGGGACTTGAGGGCAGGGACGCGAGAAGGGGGGGTGCGGCAGGGGCTGCAGCACCCCCTGCTGGATGGGAGTGTAACTGCAACTGCAAGGTTGTTTTGGATTTTATTCCAAATTTGTAACCGAGGCTACTCATGTCACAGAGCGGAACGGCACTGCAGATTTACCCTACTCTTGGAATTCATTCAGATCGTCATAGGGGCGCTGTCTCGATAATGCAGTGTTATTATTAACAGCGTGTAGCCGACGCATGAACCGGTTGGGATTCGAATAGACGCGGCCTGGAAGCGTCAACGCGGAACTGGAAATCCGTTTGCAGAATGGGTACAGTACAGTAGGCTACAGCTCAATACATACAATTGTTAAGGGGATGCAGACCAGAGAAAGACTTTCGTCTTGTTTACATCAGGGTCCTCCATTTTCAATTCATCATAGTATCCTCTAGTCAAGTGAACGAGAGTGTTGGTTATGACATGACAGACAGTGGAGCTGTTTGCAGATAGCGAGCATTTTGACGTGTTGCCTGGTGGCGATGTCTCGCAGACAATACAACTACAAGTATAATTATATAATATATATATTTTATATAAAAAAAAATTAAAAAAATAATTAATAAAAAACGATCGATATCTCAGCACCCCCACTCCCCGCGGACTTCTCGCGTGCCTGCTTGAGGGAGACATTATCTCTGGCCCGCACTCTCCACGGAAAGACACGTGCTGAAAGTCCCTCCTTCCTACCTCCTCTTCCCCCCCGCTTTTCTTTGTCCCCGACGACAGCCATCAATCATCAAACCAGGAAGAGGTGTGTCCAACTATTATGTATAAGATGATGTGACTGTGTACGTATCGGGGCCACTCGCCGCTGTGCCCTCCCTGCGTGGAGTACATGCTTGTGGTCCAGATTGATCTATTTTCCTGTGCCTTGAGATTTTAGTAAACTTCTGGCAGACTAAGCCATCTGACTCCTGTTTCAATCTGCTCACCCGCCGACTTTCAATAAACGAACCCATATGGTTAATTTTCCTTATTACATGGCGTTTTAACATTCGCCGAAATGCTTGATTGTGATTGGTCAATAGCGCTCGGCAGAGGTCCGTTATTACTCGATAACGGACCTTTGCCGAGCAATAATGACCGCTGTTCGCAGCTGCAGCAATCAAGCGCACTGACACACACTGCATCAGTGCAATCAGACACACCTGCCGGCTGCCGGCGATAATAATAATGACAGCGGAGCCACACAACAACTGCGTCTACATTCGATCTTGTCTTGTCGATGGTGTAAAATGAATTAGGTATATTGTTAGTAAGTTAGCCATGTAATAAGCGGGATAATGTATAGCCTATACTCGGTCATTGTCGCAAAATAATTAACCTTCACTATGTTTAGAACACCTCGGCGAGGCGCCTCGGTATTCTAAACTCCGTGTCAGAACATGCCCGGAGACAGCGTATTGATACCAGACAAAGACTGAGGTTTGAAACTAGATAATCATTTAAGTATATATGCTGGCGCAGGTGCGCCCAGCAGTAGTTCATTCAGTTCGTCTAAAGCAGCAGTGTGACAAGTTCGGTAACATTGAAGTGAGCAACCGTGCGTTTAGAACATGTGCGAATAGAATAGTAAAAGTGTCAGAGTTTAGTGAAGTAACGTCAAGTTCGACCTAGTTTAATGTGAAGTAAATAGTCGTTCATTTATTGTATATCGTGCCAACCCAGTTCGTTCGTGTGTAGCATTGGACATGTGCACAGGAGAGCCGGCGTCAAGATTGCAGAACCATTACTGGTTGGATTGTATTGATTTGGAACGTGGTATCCGGAGAAGAGCATCGTTGATTTCCACTATCGTTTGGGATTCAACCTCGTGAGGATTACAACTCGGGCCTGCCTCGTGGACGGGGCTGGCTAGCTGTCATCAATGCTGTCAGGCATTTGGATTACAATTATTGCTTTTGCTGCTGATCAAGGGAGTTTACAGGGACCGACTCCTGTACCTGGAGTCTCTTTATTCCTCATTGAATCAGACGGAGTACCCGAACATTCCTCTACCCTCCAGGCCTTACACCCCCGGAGGGAACCCATTGTCTCAGTCGGTACCAGTGTTGCCCTATATAATTGCTACTATACGACAGGTGGTGTCAACTTAGACCCATCGTAGGATTCCTGCTATTCTTAGTGACTCATGCTCTTGACTGACTTTACGTATATTCTTCGCCATACAAGCGCGACCCTAATTCTCATTCTGTAACCTAATGTTGCCTAATAATAATAAATTACCCTCAAATACTATTTCTGTGTCAATGCCGTGTTCTTGTGGGTGTTCACCATCTATATTTGATGTACTGTCTGGCCAGTAATTAAAGTACATAACTAGCAGTGGTTTAATCTATCACAATCTTTAATACAGTCAGGGTTTTGTAACCCCTCAGTTACACTTGCAATCCAATCCAATACATACTTATGCTCTTGCTCGCTCTCCCCCCCAGGACCCCCACTTGGATAATCCATCCATTTTCATTTGTTTCTAACCAGGAACTACAATTCATATGCTAGCCTTTATTCTCTCCACCACTTCTAACCAGATTGCAATGTTGGTTTCACTGACACCTAAAATTCTTGCTGTAGATATCTCTAGATAAATCACATCGAGATAGGTAAGAACCCATACCTTCCGGCACATTTTATCCGGTTGAATCCATCGTGATGCTATAAGCTTTTTAGCAGCTGTGAGACCGGATAAAACTAGTCTCTTTGGCTGTATAGGGGCTGCAAACTGAGAGACATCATTCAGCAGCAATACAGAGGGCTGTACAGGTATGTTCAGAAATAAGAATTCTGATAATTGCAGGGTCATTTCTTCCCAGAATATTTTAACAGGTGGCCAATCCCAATATATATGCATAAATGTACCCTCATCACCATTTGTACATAAGGAACATAGAGAATCTTGTCTAAGTCCCATTCTGTTCAATCTTATAGGAGTCAGGTATGTCCTATGAATATAATTAAGATTAATTTGTTGATGATCCGGGTTGCGTGACGCAATTCGAACGTTTGCCCAGACTTCTTGCCAATCAAAATCTACTTCCAAGTCCGGTATATCCCTCCTCCAGACTGAGTCTAGGGGAAGGATTCCATACGAAGACGTTAGTAAGTGATGATAAAAATCAGACCCAAAGCCTCTCGATGTCTCTCTTTCATAGAAGAATTTGTGATATCTGTGGTGCTCAATTGGTATCTTTAATGGGACTCCATGAGCCTTCAAACATTCCAATAACTGTGCGTAGAAATAATATGTGGAACTGGTGAGGTTAAATTTGTTACATATATCTTGATAGCTACTGTAGTATTATTTGGTAACCATAGATCTACATTCTGCCTGAAACTTGGGTTCAAATAGATAAGAGAAAAGGATGTCTGTTAATCAAATATAGTTTAAACCTGATTTGACTGGAGTGACTTAGCTCATAGATTGTGTGTATTTACAGAGACTTGGGCTCACAACAAGGTAGATTTACATACAAAGTGTTGGCAACAGCTGCAGACAATAGGTCAAGAGTCACATATCGGTGTGTCTGTTAAACTGGCCCTGTAGCACGACATGTTGGGACAGCTGCAGTAGGAGGGACTAGGATTCACTATCTCAGTAACTCAAGTACAATTTCAAATGTCAGTTTCTATACTTAAATTAGCTTACAATGAACTGCAAATATTCCTGTTAGGTTGTGGTAATAATCCTGAATCTAATGATATGAAAAATGCAATGTTTATGATTAAGAATCACAGAGTTTGAAATTAAGCCACTTCTGAAACTACATTGGAAAATACTAAAAGTGCTGAATAATAACTGTATAAAATAGATATTGATTTAAGTTAAAAGAAGATGATTAGAAAACTATAGAAGTGGGCTTAATGATAAAACGACTGTGATTCTCATTTAGCATCAAGAGAAACTATTCAAAAATGATATCTCTGTGTTTATGAAATCAATCTCAATTCGAATATATATATCTTGGGTTTAATAACCAAAGTATTAAGTTAGTTTAGACGGTATCTATTTCTCTGAGTTGAAACAAAGGAGAGAGAATTGGACTACTGAGGACAACCTTCTATTTCAAATTCAAACTTAGAGAGCCCGTGATTGGAGGAAAACATCTGCTTGACGTCACTCCTGTGACATCACGCAGACACTCCAGGCTCATTGATAAAAGGGAACTTCAGGGTTTCTAGAGGACACAAGAAAAACGGAACCAACACAGGAAGACCTCCCACCTTCACACAGAGGAGCGGCAGCAGGAACAAAGGAACACACGGAGGAGAAACTTTTGGAACGAGAACAGAATCCTTTGTTGTCAGCAAGACAACAAAGACCATCAACAATTCAACAATTCGTTAGTCTTTTTAACTGCTTTCTTAGTCTAATATTGAGGGCAAGCAGCATAGTGCTTTCGGTACCTCAATGTTATAGCACTTTCATTTTAATTGAAACAGATCATTTTTGTATAACTTTGTGGATTTTAATAAAACCACTACTTTTGAAATAACTACATTCTCCTGCATAGCTGCCGTCGAACAAGGCCAGATTTATGGTCTTTTGAAAGTACAAGGGAATTAGGACGGACAATTCACAACGCAGAGTATTCAAGCTGGTTCTGATCTCATCAGAACAGAATTATAGACCCCTTGGTTACTTCACTACAAAAACCCTGTTTGTTGAAAACATCTCCCAATGTATGTATGCCCTGCTTTTCCCATTTGGGGTATCTGATAGGTCGTTTACCAATAAGGAGTGCATTGTTATTGAATAGGGGAGTATGGCTATGCCATTTATGTTGGTTAGAATATTTTTTTTGTGTTTCACGCTATATCCGAATCACATGTGTAATAAGAGGGCCAAATTTCAATTTGCATTGCTTAATTGATAATATGGTGTATACTATGTCCTGCAGTCTATGTGGTGCTACTATATTTTCTTCTAAGTTTCTCCAGGATACAGATGCTTGGGAGTCAAACCAGGTTGTCAGTGGTCTTAAAGAGTACGCTTTAAAATAGTGGTAAAAATCTGGAAATGCTAAACCTCCGTTGGCTTTGTTTCTCTGTGCGGTGGATCTTTTTATTCGTGGAGGTTTGTTATTCCAAATAAATTTATATGCGGTGGAGTGTAATTTTTTCCAGTAACCATCAGGAGGGGGTAACAGTAACATTGAGCTAATGAAGTTGATTCTAGGTAAAACATCCATCTTAACTATTGATACTCGAGTTTTTAAGTTTGGACCACCTGTCAAAGTCGTATTTGATCTTATCTTGGAATTTTGTGTAATTGTACTTCACCGTTTGGCTTATAGTAGGGAATACCTCAACTCCTAAACATCTGAAGTGTTTTACCATTGGTATTTTTTCTGGAAGGAGTATATTCTTTGCAGGGGCATTAAGTGGTAGGAAGGCCGACTTTGGCCAATTTATCCTAAATCTCGATAGATTGCCAAAGTCATCAATCAACTTGAGAAGATGAGGCATTGAGGTGGTAGGGTTTTGCATGAACAATATTACGTCGTCCGCATATAAACTAATATGATGTTGTGTGCCCTTAATTGCGATTGGTTCTATGGATTGGGATTGTCTTATATACTGTGCTAAAGGCTCTAATGATAAAGCGAATAGTCCGGGACTAAGAGGGCAACCCTGTCTGGAGGAGCGCGATACCGGAAAGATTTTGGAGGTAATTATACCTGTTGTAATCATGGGTCTTTGTATAATACTTTAATCATATCAATGAATCCGTTTCCTAACCCCATCCTTTCTAGTACTGCCCATAAATAAGACCATTCCAACCTATCAAAGGCTTTCATCGCATCCAAGGACAGCATCGCTATAGGTGGGGTGGCATCCTTGCTGGCATCTAGCACATGTAGTAACCGTCTTATATTATCCGTGATCAAGCGGCCTCTTATGAAGCCAGTCTGATCAGGATGAACTAAAGATGTCTAATGCTTTTGAAGTCTGATGGCTAATACCTTGGAATACAGCTTGATATCGGTTCCGAGGAGGCTCAAGGGTCTATAACTACCGCAATCGGTGGGGTATTTGTCTTTTTTAAGGAGGACTGTTATGAGTGCAATATTGTCGATCTTATGGAAATTCCCCTCCTGGATTGAGTATAAAATCATATTAAGTAATAGGGGTCCAATTACATCCCAGCACGAGAGGTACAATTCTGGTGGGATACCGTCCCTTCCAGGAGCCTTACCAATTTGCATTTCAGATATAGCCTCCCTAAGTTCATCTAGTGTGATGGGTGTTTCTAACTGTTTAGCGTCTTCCTCTGATAGTTTAGGTAGGTTAATTTGATTAAGATATATATCCATTTTGTTTTGATCAAAGGCCATTTCTGATTTGTACAAGTTGGAGTAAAACTTTTTGAATGTCTCGTTGATTTTTTTAGAGTCTGTAACAAGTCCTTGCTGGGCCTTAATAGTAGGGATATCTGCAAATTTTGCATTGGCTCGTATCTTCATAGCTAGTAGGTGACTTGGTTTAGAACCATGAAAGTAATAATGTTGTCTTGTGCTACGTATTTGAAATTCAGATTGTTGTCTTAATATGGCGTTAATCTCTTTTTTTAACACATTAATTTGAGATTCCAATCGAACCAAGTAGTTGTATTGTAAAGAGGAAAATAACAAAGAGTAAAGCGTTTCCAGCTCTGCCAGTTTTGAGCAACGATTCTTGCGTAGTTTGGAGGAAAAGACCGCGGTGAAATCCTTGATAAATCCCTTTACCGACATCCATAATATTCTGGGGTCCTGTACCGATTCCGCATTCTCCAGCAGGAATTTAACAAGTGCTTCTTTGAATTGTGTAATGAATTCATTGTTTTTCAGCAATATCGAGTTAAATCGCCATCTTGGGGCTCGGGATGACAGTATACCAAATGATCCTTTTAGGAGTAAATAGCTGTGATCTGATAGTGCATTGGGAACCATTTCCACGTCATAGTTATCAAATAGTCTAGGGGATGCAAAAACATAATCTATTCTGGAGAATGTCTTGTGTCTTGTAGATCGAAAAGAGTACTCTCAGGCCGTTGGGTTGAGTGATCGCCATAGGTCATTTACACCTGTATACTTAGACCAATCCTTTAGTGCATTAGATGCATTTTTCTGATCATGGTGGGATAAGATTTATCCATCCCGGGATCCCAAATGGCATTAAAATCCGCACCAATTATAAATGAGTATTCAGGAAGGTTTAACATTGTTCTGGTGAGTGTAGCGTAGAAGTTAGCCTCATAAAGATTTGGGGCATATGCCGCTACCAACGTTATTTTCCTGTTACTGTATACAATTTTAGCTATGGTTATCCGACCATCTGTATCAGACCATACGTCCTGCAATTCAATATTCAACTTCCGTTTCGTGACTATAGCAACTCCACAGGATCTCGTTCCAAAGGAAGAGTGGCTAATGTTATGATATATGTTGTCCGCTAGCATTACTTTGTCTTCCACTAAAAGGTGCGTTTAGCTTAAAAGAGCCACATCAACCTGTTTGTTTTTCATCAGTGTGAGCACGCTTTTGCGTTTATGTTGTTTGTTTATTCCCCCAGTATTCCAAATCATTATATTCAAACAAGCCATAATCTATACAAGTTGTTGTGTACTTGTTTGTAATTCGTCTGGAGTACGAATTCACAATGGATATATATTCAATTATTGAGGTCCTGTTGAGAGCCGAGCTTAAAAACATACATATATACATATAATCCCCTGAACCCCCCTCCCTTAACACTTTGATTGCCTAAGGCTAAATTCATGATATACCATCCGTTGCCAGCTCTATTTAACATGGAGAAGTTCCCCTTCTTTGCAGGGCTATAACTTTTTAAATTCTATTGCTAGATTGCCATTATTAGGGCCCATTCAAGGTCCTATATGTATTGTTCATGGTGTAGCAACGTTAAACTTTTTCATTCACATATTCATACTAAAATATGGTCTAAAGTATAAGTATGTTTTCAATCCTTTCTGCAGCTTTCTCCAGAACGTGATTTATAGCCCCAAATGCATTATATTGAGGATGAAATACAGTTTGATAGCAATCGGCGCGATATAAAAAATTCCAACTGGACGTACTTCTGGAAGTTACTACACGTCATCTGATGTTGACCGGATGGGCGAGGGGGCGTTTATAATTCCGTGGGCAGCGTTATACCATTCATCTAATGTGGGTCATATGTTCATCAGATCAGTTAGTATCGAACAAGGTAATATTACACGCTAAAACTCACCCCAGTCTCCTCGGGCCGTTGGGCGATCAGCGTGGGGTAGACAGTTTTCCATTATGGGATGTCGAAATACCCGGTCCATTTCCAGGTTGTATAATAGTATATACGTCCAAATCATGTTGTTTATCGAGTTATTGGCAACGGATCGCTATGTATTGTGTCGAGCTCGAGTCCCGGGACCTATAGCGAGTGCCCGGAAGTAATATGGGTGATCACCACTTCATCCACATGACTTCCTGTTGGGCGATCTGCCGATCGGCCACCAGATGGCGCGCTTGAACCGCTAGAGGATTGAGAGGAGATCAGAACTGTGTGTGAAGGCTGCAGAGGGGAAATATGATTCCGATCACAGATTTTTGAAATATTGATATCAAAGACGAGTTACGGCGTCCTAGGCAACTTGAGCATGGCTAGGAAAGACGCCTAAACACGTTTCCGGCACTTAAAGTGTTAAAGAGCCGTACAAGGTACCTGTGTTCCTTTGACACCCCCTTCGCGTACAACTCCACCCTCCCTTACACCACCGGTTAGCCCAGAGCCATTTATCCTTAACTTTCCTATGCAAATTGCCATAGGATCTAAAACTTTTAATTCTAATTTAATAGAATGTCACCCGTGGCCTAGCCACTCTCCCGTTAATGTAATAAAATAAAAAAATAAATATGCCTCAATTAGTATACTCATTTAAACCTTCTACTAACATGTATAGGTTAGAACATTTCAGAAACAGAGAAAAAGAAAGAAAGATGTTTAGAACTAGATTATAGAAATCCCAAAAATTAGGGAACAACTACTTACATTTTTAAATAACTTTGCCAAGCTTGTATGCAGTTCGTCCCCCGACAAGGGTGGGCATTAATCCGTTATGAAGGTTGTTGTTCTTCCATATCTGGTTCATGTGCAGGTCATTTACCGATTATTGTTCCAGGGCATTCATTGAAAAAGTCCAGTGTATTCCAGAATGTTAGCAACCGATCATGACTTGTGGAAAGCTGTTGTTTATCTTCCAGGGCATTCTTCATGCCATAGAGTAATATCATTCCAGTGTATTCCAGTATATTCCAATATGACACAGAGCGTTCGAAAAAATCCAGAATGTTCCAAAATGTCGACATCAAATCATGACCTGCACAAAACCATAAATCTATAAATATAGTGTCTAGCGTTTCGTATTAAACTATTTATACCTCAATGTTGTCAAAAGCTTGTTTGATGCCGTTTTTGGTGTCCGAGCCATAGCAAAGTTATCCAACATAGATAAAAAAAATGAATAAACTTGTCATCCACGTTGTGGTTTCTTCATGTATTCTTCGGCCTCTTCAGGCAAACGGAGCCAGAACCTTTTTCCATTTTCCTCCACAATGGAAAGATTCGCTGGATAACGTAGGATAGGACGGATTTTTTTCTCAAAGAGCTGAGGCATCACATCCTTGTAACGGGCTTGTAGGGTTATAGCCTCCCTGCACATATCCTCGTAGAAAAACACTTGTTTCCCGTTGTATAGCAGTTTTCCCCACTTCTTTCGTGCATCCCTGATAATCGTAACTCTTATTTCAGTTTTACGCAGGCTAGCAATGATCACCCTCGCTTTGTTGCTGTTGTAGTCTCGGGTGCCAATTCTGTAGCGTTGATCCACTGTCTGCGTTGTAGCGAGGATATCTGAACCTAGAATTTCAGCTAACACTGTCGCGAACGAGTCGTCTGTGCATTTGACTGATTCATCCAATCCCACTATACGGATATTAAATCTACGGGAATGACGTTCGATTTCGAACAACCTATCCGTTGTTTTCTCATTGTTGTCAAGTATCTTATGCAAACGTTTCTTGTCAGCCTCTTCCATCTTCACCGCTAGTTCCGCGATATCGTCATGTAGAGCCTTATCGCCCTCAGCAAATTTCAGTGTATATTCGCCCAAGGTGGTTTCAACAAGGTGGTATCGTTTGTTTTGTAAAGTGTCTTTGAGCATTAGGAAAAGCACTATATTTGATGTATTATTATTATTATTATTATTACAGAAGACCACAGGGAAGATTTATTTTCCCAGTGTATCCTAATCTCTATGTTAAAGATATCTGCATGAATGCAGAATCTGTAGGGATATGGGACAAGATTTTGATATTGGAAGTGTTCTACACCGGCACGTAGTGTTATTGTCCGTCACTACTAACTAGTCGGACCAGAAACGACAAAATTATGGTTCCACTATGGTAATTCACTGAACGCAGCAATTAAAAAACACAAAAAGTGGTCACTCTTTCAGTCAGTTAATAATGCTGGAGTTTTCTAGCCCAAATGCCTTTTAGGGGGACACTTAAACATACGCAGTGTCACCCCAAAAAGTGACTAGATCAAACATCTGCTTTTAGAATCCAACCTAAACTTCCTGTGTCTATCTGAAACCTGGCTGCACAGGTTCTCCAGCTGCTGCTCTGTCTGTACCTGGATACAACCTATTCAGAAAAGATAGATCTGAAGGAAAGGGGGGAGGTCGGATGTTTTATGTTAAAGACCACATTCACTGCACCTAGATTCACTGGTCCTCAGATAATGAATTATAATGCATTGGTTTGAAAATCACTCTGTCTCCCCAAATGTCCTTTACCCTCCTAGGGCTGTACCGACCACCTAACTCAAAAGCCATATTTTTCGACCAGCTTAAAGCAATTATCAATGAGTGTGACCTTAATAAGGAAGCAATCTTAAGGCCTTGGACGCTCTAATCAGCCATCAGATGTATCACATCAGATAGATAGTTAGTTAGTGATAGACAGTTGATACTTACCATTGTGTCCTGTACAATAGGGTTGGGTGGCCTTCCTCGGTGGGAAGACAAGATTTGCATTGATACTGTAGTCAGAATTGGAGATTGTCCAAATTACATTACCTCATTATTGGAATGGACCTCTGGACCCTATGATACAGAAACACATGATTGGCTTACACTTAAAGTTTATACTGAACCTGATAGATCTGCCTCTGGCTTCTGTGCTCGTGAATCGTGGAACGCCCTCGAGGGCACATTGTAATTTGGTGCACTAGTGTCCATGGGTCAATTTAGAGCACTGGTGACCAAGCAGGTGACCACCATGACCTGGAATTGTTTTTAGGATTCTATTTATTAGTACAGTGCTATTTTATTATTATTATTATTATTATTATTATTAGTAGTATTATAATTATATGTATATTATTACTTTGTACAATACATCTAGTGATGATGACCATATGATTGTAAATACTTGACATTGAAAATGAGGGCTGCCCCTCAATGTAATTTCAAGTCTAAATAAAGATTGAATGAATTAATATAAATAAAATACTTATACAACAAAATACAGCAAGAAGATGTCACATTAACTGACAGAAGTGTAGTGCATTCATGATGCTGTAGTTAATGCTACATTCACTCAATTAATTAATTGTATATCAATTCATTGTCGATTTCATTGTTTGCATTTTTACTTGTGTGTTTGACACTATTTACTTGTACTTATTCCAGCGAAGTTACGGGCCAGGGGTAACGTTAGCTTTAGCTTAGAGTACTGATGGACGCTACCACCCACAGGCCCTGCCTTTTAGAAGCAGAGCAAAAAAGTAGTTTACTCACCTCTTGCTTTAGCTTAGCTTAATGTTAGTGTGTGTGGTTTTTTTGGGTAACGTTACTTGCATGTGATAATGACACAGCACAGAATTGTGGACCAACATTGTTTCAGTATGTACAAAAATAGTTGCACAAACTGTTATTATAATAGCAATTCGTTTTATTTATTCAGATCAGTAATATCGGTTATCGGCCATAACAGAAATGTTTATATTGGTTATCGGTATCAGCCAGCATGTTCATATCGGGGCATCCCTACTGTTGGTATTTTATCTTTGATCCATAGACAAATGCCGTCTCAGATTGAGCACATTTATTTTATTTATCTTTTTCTTTTCTTTTTAATAATTTTGTGTATTTTTGTTTAGTTTAATTGTTAACAGTTCACAATGTCTGTCAAGTCGGCTTTGTCATCTAATATAGGAGCATTTAATTTCTCCCCCAACCGGTTGCACTGGCTGAATGATAACACTGCTGGTATGATCGATGGGCTTTGCAGATCCATGCAGTCAAGTGTGGGGAAACCCCTTGAATCTTCAACCTCTCCAGTTCTCTCCACTTTGCTAGTAGCATGTAGAATCATCACAGGTAGCTAATTCCACTTCATGTATTATCTTTGAAAAGAAAACATTGTAGATGTTCGTAGACTACATTCTCCATGCTGAATACTGTTGGGACTTTTCACTTGATGCTCAACAACCAATCAAAAAATGGAGAGTTGATTGACAGCTTTAATTAGCTTATGGCCGCGGGCCGTACAATGCCCAGGTCTGTATTAGAGGATACCCAGGACTTTCGATGGGCTTTCAAAAATCATCTGACTTCTAGATTGACTTTTTTATTTATCTTATTTTTCAGGATCATATCCCACAAACCTGAACGTTAATGCCATAAAACAGAACACAGTTAGTCTCCCTACCTTTCTGTGAACGTCTAGCAAAAAACAGCGTTGCAATCTGATGAAAAATTGGGGAGAAATTTACATTATAAAAAAGTAACTGTACTTACAGTAGATTTCATTCACGGTTTGTGAATCACGCCTGGTGATACTAAATCCAGATTGAACTCTGCCATTGGAAAAGGGAGATTTGGCCCGATCCATAGATGTGCGACTTGGCCATAATAAGGTAATTTATAGGCCTGATATTCTAGTATAATCATATTTCAAATTGCATGTGTCCGGATGGCAGAATTCAGTACTGTCTCTACAAAATCTCCTGTTTAATCATCTGCCCTTTATTCATTTGCTTAGATCTTTTGTACAGGTGATCTCAATAATGTGCTGAATGAGCTCAGTGGAAATTATTCATGTCTGGTCATTTTTAGCATGGTGTTATTCACTGTCAAAGATGAAAATAAAAATATATATATATTACAGTATATTCTCCTTTGGTTCATCACAATTTACTCAAGCCTAGTAACAGACACAATATTTCTGACACTGGGAATACATTCCCTGAGATCCATACAGTAGATGTCTGTAGATACCAAGAACATGCTAATGGACCTTGTAGAAGTGGAGCAATCTTCCATTTACTTAGGTATGTATTTTAGGCGGATTTTCTGAAAATAGGGCTAGGGCTTAAGAAGCTAAGAGTGGAAGCTGCCGCATGTCTATAAATCACACCTCCGTAATCCAAAACAGACAGGAAAATTGCTTCAACCAGTGGCGGCTGGTGGATTCCTCTCCACTAGGGGCGCTATACCAAACATTTTGCAAACATGTACAAGGCAGTGCCATGGCCGCCTAGTTATAGTTGAAAGTGGGGGTGCAAGATTTTTTTTTTTTTTTCTTTTTTAGTCCTTTTTTTTTTTTTTTTTTGACAGGCAAGAGGTGGTTTGGAGGGGGTCCCCCTCCATGGCAGACTTTTTTTTTTTTTTTAAATGTAATGAACCTGTACGTGCAATTTCCTGCAATATAGAGCCTTCAATCTTGACCAATAAAGCTGCTCTTTTCACAATAAAACTCAGTTTATATTGCAGTATGATAGCCAATTACTATAATAATAATATATTATACTGTATATACACTGTATATTGATTTTTCGCTCATTCATTTTTATTAAATCAATCTCCTTTCAAATAGGCCAAGTTTTTAATAAGAAAGAGAAAAAAGATATATTTCCATTACCTGTAAATCTTGTGTCTCTTTCTCTCCTTCTCTGCCTCCTCCCTGAGTCTGCAGTGCACAATCATGACATCGATCTAAAAAAAGAATAAAAGGAAAAAAAAAAAAAAAGAAAAAAAAAAGAAGAAAAATGGAGGCCCCTCGTCACTATAGGCCCACGGGCCGCGGCCGTCGTTAATCCGGCCCTGCTCGTCTGCCATATAGATAGCGTTAACGTTTGGAAATGAAGTCAACGTCATCCAGCTCACACCACATATCTAGATAACGTTAGCTAGCGGCTAGCACTAAAGCTAACGCCAACCAGAGAGGGAAACGTTATTATTATTTATTCGAGGAAACCGTATGACCAGATCGCAATTCGGGACCGTGAAACACTTTTATTGTATTGCGTGGTAGAACCGTAGAAGTTCTACTACCACTCAATAGTAACTTATGTCTAACATAATCCTTTTATTTGAACAACTTACTGGAAAAGCCTGCCTGCCTGCCACCAATATTATGACACACTCTGTGGGCTTTGATTTACACTCAGCCTACCTGCAGCCAGACTGCAGCGCTGTGCGCCAAGGTCTACGCGCTGGAGATGGGAGGAACTGGATCAAACCATAATGGGGCATGGGGGGGGGGGGGGGGGGGTTCGCAATCTTTGGAAACTTAAAAACTTGTTATTAAGTGTCATTGCGTATTATTAATTTGATTGAAATTACGTAGTTATGGTTCGATTTATATATTGGGGGGGGGGGTATATCATATTTTTCATATGATCAAAAAGTGGTGGGGCAAGATCATACCCTTGCTCCCCCAAGTTCAATAGTGGGAGAGCAGATGCTCCGCGTGCTCTTAAGGCCAGGCGCCTATGCAAGGCACGCTGTAACTGAGGGGTTACAAAACCCTGACTGTATTAAAGATTGTGATAGATTAAACCACTGCTAGTTATGTACTTTAATTACTGGCCAAACAGTACATCAAATATAGATGGTGAACACCCACAAGAACACGGCATTGACAAAGAAATAGTATTTGAGGGTATTTTATTATTATTATGCAACATTAGGTTACAGAATGAGAATTAGGGTTGCGCTTGTATGGCGAAGAATATGCGCAAAGTCAGTCAATAGCATGAGTCACTAAGAATAGCAGGAATCCTACGATGGGTCTAAGTTGACACCACCTGTCGTATAATAGCAACTATATAAGGCAACACTGGTACCGCCTGGAGACAATGGGTTCCCTCCGGGGGTGTAAGGCCTGGAGGGTAGAGGAATGTTCGGGTACTCAGTCTGATTCAATGAGGAATAAAGAGACTCCAGGTACAGGAGTCGGTCCTTGTAAATCCCTCGATCAGCAACAAAAGCAATAACTGTAATCCAAATGCTCGATAGCATTGAGTTGTAATCCTCACGAGGTTGAATCCCAAACGATAGTGGAAATCAACGATGCTCTTCTCCGGGTAACACGTTCCAAATCAATATAATCCAACCAGTAATGGTTCTGCAATCGCAGACGCCGATTCTCCTGTGTACATGTCCAACGGTTCTCCGCCTAGGACTCCTCGGGTGTGGGCGATGTATTTAGGCCACACACCCTGGCTAAGTACACTAGCTAAAGACACGACGAACCGCTGGGTAATGCTACACACGAACGAACTGTGGCCGCACGATATACAATAAATGAACGACTATTTACTTCACATTAGATTAGGTCGAACTCGACGTTACTGCATTAAACTCTGACACTTTACTATTCTATTCGCACGTGGTTCTCAACGCTCTGTTAGACGCACGGTTGCTCACTTCACTGCACGTTGACTTGGGATGAACAACAACTCTGCGCACCTGCGCCGTATATATACTTAAGTGACTATCTAGTCCCAAACCGCAGTCTTTGTCTGGTATCAATACGCTGTCTCCGGGCATGTCCTGACATGCCTGAACTTGTCTTTGAACCTGCCGTTGGGGGCCTGCGCGCTGGCGCCTAGGGGCGCTGTCCAATAAGGAGAGCGAATATTACTCTGGTTTGAACGCAGGTAAAGGGATATTCCGTGTATATATATAAATAATATACAGAGTATATCAAACAATAAAGGTAGATTCTCAGTTTAATCTGGCCCTTCACAACAGCCGCCTCCTAATTAGTCCGCACCTAATTAGTTAAAGGAGACAGAGTAATAGTCCAGTCAACTGCTCAATGTCTGTTGTGGGGAGTAGGGCAATCTACAAAGTCAGTGGGTCATGATCGTCATCAGGGGAGTCAGGGAGCCTCGGCAACTCTATCAGCCTCGCCACGGGTCGGGTGTAGGTCCGCCCCTGGACAATAACTTCTGCCGCTCTGACCTTTCCGTCGGCACCAGTGATCACTTTGCTTACGCGGCCGGCCGGCCACATAGCTCGGGGTAGTGACTGGTCTATGGTCATAACGACTGTGTCCACTTGTAAGTTGTCTCTGTCCTTTACCCATTTCTGACGGGTTTGGAGAGACGGTAGGTAGTGGAGGAGGAAACTGTTCCAAAACTTGTCAGCCAATATTTGACTGTACCTCCACATTCTTCGGCCGTTCGCTTCTTCAGGTCTGTACACCGTCTGTGGAAGCGCGGGGTCCAGCCGCTCCATCAAGAGAGTGTTGGGGGTGACTGGGTCGACATCTGCTACATCACTTGAGACGTAACCGAGGGGCTTTGAGTTCAATACTCCCTCGATCTCCGTGAGGACTGTCGTGAGGACTTCTTCAGCCACGGTCTGGGCCCCAAGCATGGCGTACAGAGCTGTCTTTATGGAACGTACTTCTCTTTCCCAGGTTCCCCCGAAGTGAGGGGCGTTCGGGGGGTTAAACTGGAAGTCGATCTGATAGGGATCGAGGTGGGTCTTAAGTTCTGGACCCATGGCTTGGAAGCTCTCTCTCAGCTCTCTTTCTCCGCCTTTGAAGTTTGTCCCGTGATCAGACAACAACGTAGACGGTTTTCCTCTTCGCGCTGTGAATCTCCGGAAGGCCATGAGGAATGAGTCCGTACTCATGGTCGGAAGGAGTTCTATGTGTACTGCTCGGGTGGTCATGCACTTGAATACAATGCCCCACCTCTTCTCTGTCCCTCTTCCTTTCTTCACGTAGAGCGGGCCGAAGCAGTCCACGCCCGTGGAGTGAAAGGGCTTCTCGCCGAGTCGGAGGCGACAGGGAGGCAGGTCGGCCATCATGGGTATACTGGGCTGTGCTCGCCACTTGCGACAGTCTAGACAGGTCCGCTGGAAGCGTCGTACTGCTTCTCTTCCTTGCAGTATCCAATAACGACGTCGGATCTCAGCGAAGACTCTCTCTGCCCCAGCGTGGTGCACATCCTCGTCGTATTTCTTTATGATGAGCTCAGTGACCTTGTGTCGGCTGTTGAGGACTATAGGAAACTTGACATCATCCGTTAAGTCCGGGGCCCGTCTCAGACGACCACCCACCCTGATGAGGCCATGGGTGTCGCGCTCAGGGGTCAAGGGGAGCAGTCTGCTGTCTGACGGGATTGGCTTTGTTCCCTGCAGGCAGTCTAGCTCATCGGGGAACGAGTCTCTTTGGGCTCGCTGTAGCAGAAGGAGTTCTGCCTCTGCATAGTTCGATGCGTCAATGTCGGTAGTGGGCGGAACCTCAGGGTGGTGCCACAGGAATGTTTTTAGCTGCGCACTCTCAAAGGTGAGGCAGTCGTCTATGTTAGGGTCAGTGGGGACTGGGATGTGCGTCAACCCACAGAACATAGATTTCTTGATCTCTGCCTCCTCTTGACTAGCCTCCCGTGGGGTGGGGGTAAGCCACTCTTCCTCCGGGAGCTTGAGGAACTCAGGACCGTCACTGTAGATATTGTGACGTGTGAGGTCATCTAGGGACATCCCCCGTGTGATGACATCGGCTGGGTTCTGTTTCGTGTCCACGTACCTCCAGCACGCTGATCCTACCAGGTCTTGAATCTCTGTGATTCTGACTCCCACGAAGACCTTGTATCTACAAGAATTGGACTGGATCCATGTGAGTACGGTCATGGAGTCTGACCACAAGATTGTTCTTTGCACCGGGATGGTGAGTTCACGTTGGATTAACGTGGCGAGTTGCGTGCCTACCAGAGCTGCGCAGAGCTCTAGACGCGGGATCGATTGTTGCTTGCGGGGGGCTATCCTTGAGCGAGCCAGGATGAAGGCTGTGTGTATTTCTCCTCCCTCCTCTCGGGCCCGCAAGTAGGCCACCGAGCCGTAGGCCACTTCCGAGGCGTCACTGAAGACGTGCAGGTCCATCTGGCACGTCTCCAGCCGCACTGTGGGTCGGAAGTAGCTCCGGCGTATGTTCACATTTTGGAGCGAGCTGAGTTCTCTCTCCCACTCTCTCCAGGTGGAAGCTAGGTGGTCGGGTATGGGGTCGTCCCAGCCTTGTTCCTTGTCCCACAGCTCTCGTACAATCATTTTCACCCGAGTGGTGTAAGGTAGGATACACCCCAGCGGGTCGTATTGACTTGCGAGTGTTCTGTATACGCTCCGTCTGGTGGTCGGTAGAGGGGTCGACCTTCCCTGCTCCGGGGTCAGGGGTGTGTATTTGTAATGGAGCGAGTCTGTTTTGAAGCGCCAGACTAGGCCCAATGTCATTTCCTGTGCTTCACCTGGGGTGGTCGCCATCCAGGTCTTGCTGCTTGCTGCCTTTGTCTCTGGGGAGAGGCTGCAAAGTACTTGAGGGTCACTGCTGGCCCACTGCCGGAGATCAAAGCCGCCTTTGATCAGTGAGGCGCGGAGCTTGAGCAGGAGGGCTTCGGCTTCTTCTGGCGTCGAGACGCTTTGCAGACAGTTGTCCACGTAGAAACTCCTCTCTACACTTTGTCTGACCTCCTCGTCAGCTTCAGGGTCTTCTGTCACATGTTTTTGAAGTGCGAACGTAGCACAGCATGGGCTGCATGTAGTGCCGAAGGGGAGGACCTCCCATTGGTAGATGGATGGTTGCTCATCTTTGATCCTCTCTCTCCATAGGAACCGCAGCAGGGGCTTGTCCTCCTCCACTAGTCGCACCTGCAGGAACATCCCTTTGATGTCGCCGCTGATGGCCACCTTGTCTTGGCGGAAATGTAGTAGTACGCCGAGGAGAGAGGGGCCGAGTGTCGGGCCGGGCAAGAGTTCTTTATTCAGATTCTGTAGTCCGATCTGGTAGCTGCAGTTGAATACAATGCGATCCTTGCCGTTGTGGTGGACCTTGTGGTGGGGCACGTACCAGGATTCAGTCGTCTGGTCGGCCTCTTGAATGTCAATTTTCTTTATGTGTCCCGCTGTGATCAGCTTGTCGATCTCAGCCCGGTAGACCGTGGCTTGAGTGGGGTCTTTGGCTAGACGCCGCTCGGTGTTCAGTAGATATCGCTCTGTCGCTTCTCTTGAGGCGTGGAGGGTGGGCATACCCTCTCGCCTCAAGAGTGGAGTTGCGTATCTCATCACTCCGTTGACCTCGACTCTCTTTGTCTTCTGCTCGAGGAGGGCTATGGCATAAGTGTCTTCCTTTGAGCGAACAAGTTTCTTTTCATTCTTAAAGGGCATCGCGTCTAATGTCCATAGCCTCTCGACGTGCTGCAAGAGGGTGGTGTCGTCTTCGTTTATCCTCGTGTAGAGGCAGCGAGTGGCTGTCGGTCGGTTGGAAGACCCGGAGAGGGGGCCTTGTAGTGTCCAACCCAGGCGGGTCTCGACCGCTGCTGGACAGCCTCTGGGCCCGATGTGGACCCGGTCCGTTGGGACGATGAGGTGTGCGTGGTCGGATCCTATGAGCAGGGTCGGGGTGGCGTCGTCGATGAGCGGTATAGGTAGTTGACGTAGGTGCACGTATTTCTCCATCAGCTTTGGGATGGGGTAGGTGTACTGTGACAGGCCTATGTCGTGGCTGGTGAAGGCGTTAGTGATGCTATACTGCTTCTCGGGCTGCTCGACCGCTGCTATCGTGAAGGAGACATTTTCACCCTTTATGGTCTTCAGGTCTCTTCTAATGGTACGGATTGTCATTGTTTCTTCGCTCCCCCGCAGACCCAGCCGGGCTGCGGCGGATGTGAGGAGGAGAGTCTTTTCTGACCCATCGTCTAGGACGGCGTAAGTGTCCATGACCTTGTCCTCGTAGCTTAAGAGCACTCGGACCACCTTCAAGAGCACTCGGGAGCTCCCGCTCTTCGCAGGGTCTATGTACATGACGTTCACTCTCGAGCTGCTTGGGGGTACGGGTTTCTTCTTGTTGCTGTCGTGTAGGACCTCCAAGTGGGCGCCGTCGCACTTGCTGCATCTTTTCTTTAGGCGGCACTCAGCTGCCATATGGCTGCGCGCGCAGCGGAAGCAGCGGCGGTTGGCTTTGATCCACTGACTCACCTCGTCAGCGGTCAGCTTCTTGAAGGTGTCACATTGAGACAGTCAATGTTCATTTTCACAGTACTGGCATACAATCTTCCACTTCCCCTTGGTCTGGGGGGTGCTGTGGTTCTTGTGCTGCGGCACTGACTCGGCCTGGTGCATAACTGTCACTGACCGGCGGTTATCGTTGGACCTCCGAGGTCCATCTCTTGGGCTAGATCCACTCCACACGAATGTGTCCAGTCGTAGACTGCTAACTTCCCTTGCGAGGAAAGCAGCCAGGTCTAGGAGGGATGGCTCTGGGCCGTTGGGGTCACGGTGGTCTCTCTGCCGCCGAAAACGCTCTTGGCGGGCTGGAGGGAGCTTCTCCAGTATTCGCTCCACATTAGAATTTGCATACAGTTCATATCTCCCCTTCTCCTTTTGGGACCCCAGCATCCCCACGAGGGATGGTACCTTGATAGAGAGGTCATCCAGTGCTCTATTGTCTTTGGCTGGGGGGAGGCGGTCGATATCCTGTATTTCTTGGATCACGTAATCCCATATGCGTCCATAACGCTGGTCGAGGGCCACCAGAGCCGCGGAGTATGGGGTGCTTGAGTTGGTATATGCCAGCGCTATGTTATGCGCTCTGGGCACCTTGAGATGCTTGAGGAGGATGGCATATTTGTACGACTTGTCGTGGACATCGGACATCATAGTCTCCAAACACATGCGTAATTCCGTGTACTGTGCTCTGTCCTCGCGCGTAAAGTCTGGGAACGTCGGTGTGCCAAGGTACGATGCCATGGATGGCTGGTACATTGGTGAGCGTAGGGGAAGAGGCCTCCTGGGCGAGTCTCCCCGTACGTGTGGTTGTGGGTTAGTACTTGGTGGGTACCAGAGGCCGGGTCCCCAGGTGCTGTTCCTCGGTGCTGACTGTACGTCAAACTCACCCGTGAGTTGGGTCGGGGGTTTGTAGTGCAGTGACTCGGGGCTGAAGTCGGGGCTGTACTGGGCCTCCTGGTCCAAAGTATGTTCGTGCTGGTGGGCTTGATATTCCTCCTCTTCCTCTTCTAGGTCTTGGAGTCTTCTAGTTAGTCTCTCGGCGACGTATGCCGGTTCTTCCCGTTGGCTGGGTCTCGTATGGACCGGTCGGGGAGGGGGCTCGGAGACGTAGACAGGTTCCTCCTGTTGGCCGGGTCCCGGGTAGCTTTGTCGGGTAGGGGAAGGTGCCCTAGACCCTTGTCGTGATGATCTCCGGGAGCTCCGTGCGGAGAGAGGGGGTGTCGCCCTGGCGATCAATTGTTCTATCATCTGCGCCTGCAGCCGGTCGCGCTCTGCTTCGCGCTGCGCATTGGCGGCGTCGCGCTCGGCTTCGCGCTGTGCATTGGCGGCGTCGCGCTGTGCATTGGCGCGTTCTCGTACGATGTTCTCTTCCGTCTGAAGGCGCCTCTCCTCCAGTCCGATGCGTTCAGTTGCAGAGTGTTCGCGCTCACTAAGGTCTTGCGCTTGGAGTTGCGCGTGAAGGCGCTCTCGTTCCGCTGCAGAGTGTTCGTGCTCGCTTAATTGTTGCGCCTGGAGGCGCTCTCGTTGTTCACGCTCGCTCATTTGTTGAGCCTGGAGGCGCTCTCGTTCCACGGCAGAGTGTTCGCGCTCACTTAATTGTTGCGCCCGGAGGCGCTCTCGTTCTGCGGCAGAGTGTTCGCGCTCACTAAGGGCTTGCGCTTGGAGTTGCGCGTGGAGGCGCTCTCTTTCCGTGGCAGAGTGTTCGCGCTCACTAAGCATCTTTGCTTGAAGCCGGTCGTGCTCACCCTGGAGTCGGTCTCTTTCGGTTGAGGCTGTCAGCGTGGCGATCAAGGCTTGCGCCAGTCTCTGGTCCGCCTCGCTGGGGGATGACACTGACGGAGGTGATCGGGTGCTGACAGGGCTTGTTGGAGATCTGTTCTCCTGGCGCGCTCCGAGGTCTATCTCCTGAGCGCGGTACTCTTCTCTTGGTTGTGTGTCGGGTTCTATCCCTGGAGCGCTTTCTTTATCCTGGAGCGCTCCGGGGTCTATCCCGGTGACGCTGTCTGGAGGTATAGTCACGTCATGTCCCACTTGGTCCCCCCCGTGAGCTAAGTCAGTTTCGTTTGAACCCACTGGGGTCTCTACTGGCAGGGTCGCCAAGTCGATAGGATTGGACATGCTTAAACTATCCGATTTATCCGTATTTAATGTCTGTTTAGATAAGCTAAGGGGTAGAACGAAAGCGAAGTCCTCCAGATATGGAGGTAGCTGACGTTTGCGCTGCGGGCGTTCTAGCTTAGGGGAGCCGCTTGGAGAGTGTTCACCGCTGGCCATGTCAATACCAATATTATATTAAATATTACACTGATACCCTCCGGCTCGAAGGACCAATTGTAACTGAGGGGTTACAAAACCCTGACTGTATTAAAGATTGTGATAGATTAAACCACTGCTAGTTATGTACTTTAATTACTGGCCAGACAGTACATCAAATATAGATGGTGAACACCCACAAGAACACGGCATTGACAAAGAAATAGTATTTGAGGGTATTTTATTATTATTATGCAACATTAGGTTACAGAATGAGAATTAGGGTTGCGCTTGTATGGCGAAGAATATGCGCAAAGTCAGTCAATAGCATGAGTCACTAAGAATAGCAGGAATCCTATGATGGGTCTAAGTAGACACCACCTGTCGTATAATAGCAACTATATAAGGCAACACTGGTACCGCCTGGAGACAATGGGTTCCCTCCGGGGGTGTAAGGCCTGGAGGGTAGAGGAATGTTCGGGTACTCAGTCTGATTCAATGAGGAATAAAGAGACTCCAGGTACAGGAGTCGGTCCTTGTAAATCCCTCGATCAGCAACAAAAGCAATAACTGTAATCCAAATGCTCGATAGCATTGATGACAGTTAGCCAGCCTCCGTCCACGAGGCCAGCCCGAGTTGTAATCCTCACGAGGTTGAATCCCAAACGATAGTGGAAATCAACGATGCTCTTCTCCGGGTAACACGTTCCAAATCAATATAATCCAACCAGTAATGGTTCTGCAATCGCCGACGCCGATTCTCCTGTGTACATGTCCAACGGTTCTCCGCCTAGGACTCCTCGGGTGTGGGCGACGTATTTAGGCCACACACCCTGGCTAAGTACACTAGCTAAAGACACGACGAACCGCTGGGTAATGCTACACACGAACGAACTGTGGCCGCATGATATACAATAAATGAACAACTATTTACTTCACATTAGATTAGGTCGAACTCGACGTTACTGCATTAAACTCTGACACTTTACTATTCTATTCGCACGTGGTTCACTTCACTGCACGTTGACTTGGGATGAACAACAACTCTGCGCACCTGCGCCGTTATATACTTAAGTGACTATCTAGTCCCAAACCGCAGTCTTTGTCTGGTATCAATACGCTGTCTCCGGGCATGTCCTGACATGCCTGAACTTGTCTTTGAACCTGCCGTTGGGGGCCTGCGCGCTGGCGCCTAGGGGCGCTGTCCAATAAGGGAGAGCGAATATTACTCTGGTTTGAACGCAGGTAAAGGGATATTCCGTGTACTGTATATATATAAATAATATACAGAGTATATCAAACAATAAAGGTAGATTCTCAGTTTAATCTGGCCCTTCACAACACACGCATTGGCGAATATTATCACCATTGCCATCGATCAATATATGATCACAGTCAGTCAAATGCAACCACGTTTCCAATAGCCCAACACAAACACGCACAGCTCTCTCTCTCTCTCTCTCTCTCTCTCTCTCTCTCTCTCTCTCTCTCTCTCTCTCTTTCTCTCTCTCTCTCTCTCTCTCTCTCTCTCTCTCTCTCTCTCTCTCTCTCTCAGATCCATTCAGCCTGGCTGGGTGGTCATTAAATAAATTGAAATTGAATTGAATTGAATTGAATATGTATATATTGTCATTTTAAACAAGTTACCATTCATTGTCTGAGTGGTTATGCCCCACCCGCAGCGAAATTAGAGAGAGAGAGAGAGAGAGAGAGAGAGAGAGAGAGCGAGATGAGAGAGAGAGAGAGCGAGAGAGAGAGAGAGAGAGAGACGAGAGAGAGCGAGAGAGAGAGAGCGCGAGCGAGCGAGAGAGCGAGAGAGAGACGAGAGAGAGAGGAGGAGAGAGAGAGCAAGACGAGAACGAGAGAGCGAGGAGAGGAGGAGAGAGATGAGAGAGAGAGAGAGAGAGAGAGAGAGAGAGAGAGAGAGAGAGAGAGAGAGGAGAGAGAGAGAGAGACAGAGAGCGAGCAGAGAGAGAGAGATGAGAGAGAGAGAGAGAGAGAGAGAGAGAGATCGCAACTATACCTTGTTATGTTGAAACGCACAGTGGTCCAGCAGGGCAGAAGGGCTTGATAAAGTATATCCACTCCACTGTCCAGACTGTGTTGATGTCCATTGTCCATGCATGTCCAGTTGTCCACACTGCATCCATATAGCTTGTTGTTAACCAAAAAGTACTGTGAAGAGCTGTGTCTTTGCCAATTTCCTCGTCAAACAGCCTGCAAACTACCTGGCGTTCTATCGCCCTGCTCTAAGACAAACTCTAACCTTAACCAACTTTGAAAGAGTGCCTAAGCTTAACCGTCGAAAGAACTTGCCTTCACGCTCTAAGACAAATAGCTGCATCACAACAACACAGTCTACCAACCTAAGAACCAACCTAGAACCTAGAAACTGGCGCTGGCCAATCAGAGAGAGCGTCTCCGCGAAATGCGGCTACGGAAAAAAAATGCTGCTATGGAAAAAAATTATAGACGCTGCTGCTTAGACCGCTTCAAATCGCGCCCGGCTTCCATCATAAACATCATATTTCAACGCACAGCGCGTTACGCACTGATTGGCTGCGACGGATACAGCGATGAAACAGTGACGCGCACTCAGAGCGCTAGTGCGTCTAGCCCGGGCCGAGAAATACGGCTAGGAGAAATGCGGCAGGAGAAATGCGGCAGGAGTGAGTCACTTCCTGTTCAGGAAAACGAGTATTTTTTATTTTATATATTAACGTTATATTGTGCATTGGAAACACAAACATACTTAAAATTAGTAAATATTATTCATTTTAAACATGTTTATATTATTTATAGGGCTATAAAACAAAAAACAAAAAAATTATTTTTCTTGTTCTTCTCTCATATAACCAGGGGGGGCGGCGCCCGAGCGCCCCTAGTGGCGAGCCGCCACTGGCTTCAACAACTCTTTTTCATCATTGGGAAGCTAGCTCTATTCCATATTATTCTATTATATTTCTGTACAGAAATCCAATCTTTGCAATTTACTGGCAAGAACGTGCACATGGTATTTAAATGTAAATCTTCCGCCAACCCAAATACCCAGTTATTTGTATTCTAGGACTCTTTTAATGTCAGACCCATCACAGTAGATATACAAAGGTCAACAATATACATTTTGTTTTACTAGCATTTAGTACCAATTTGAGACTAATAGGTGCATTTTGTAAAGCATTAAAAGAGAGTTGTAGCTTCTCAATGACTAGTCCAGCTAAAATTACCTCAATAATTGTACAGCTACTTGAGTAAATACACTCAGTGACACTCTCCATCCCTGGCACTGTACGAGATGCTAATGATCCAGAAGTATTTAGACAGACCCAGACCCATCAATCATCTTCAGCCTTGGGACAGCCCCAAGAGTTGTGCACAGTGTGTCGATGTGTGGATGTGCCAGCAGCCTGTATCGAGTGTGTATGTGTGTGTGTGTACATGCGCTGACAGGGGGATGGCATATGACTGCCAGTCTGCCACACATCTCAGCAGGTCGTCTGGAGCAGAGCCAGCAAGGTGTAGCCTAGGGAAGCAAAGGCCTCATCGGGATCCAAGGCTTGGAGCTCAACATGAACCGAGGGTGGGTTGAAGTGTGTGTGCATGTGTGTTTATGTGGGGAGGGGGGGGGGTCTGTTGGGATAAATGCCCACAGAGAAGCATTGCGTTGTTTAGTTGATGATGATCATCGACTGGCACATCCTAATTTGCTCAGAACAGGGTAAATCTGCATTTCGCTATGATGCCTGGTGCCAGTGTATGGCAGCCATTGAGCCTGCATAGCCCAAGTTGGGTGCTACCAGTGGTGGTGAAGGAGGCAATTTCCACCCTACATTGTGGGGAGCGCTTTGAGTGTATAGAAAAAGCGCTATATAAATGTAATCATTCATTCATTCATGCCCCTAACTTATTGAATGAACTCCAACAATCCTCAAAGCTTGAGATTCTCCCCTCTGTTGCAGTGTTAATGACCTTGATCTCCAACCTTTGTCAATCAAGTTGTATGTGTTTTAATTGATTTGTTATGCTTGCTTTTGTCTACCCTCATCCTGTTGTCTCATTGTTATGATTTTATATGCTGTGTGATTATTATCAAGTTTAAATAAAGGTTTGAAATAAAAATTTTATCTGGCCAAAGCGTCCCATCCATCCAGCAGAATATAAAATAATTTAAATAAATGTGAGGAGAAAATACGTTCTGGTATTTTGCACTACATTTACGACTTACACGTTTTGTACAACAAGACAGCAGGAAGGGTACAACTCTATCAGCTGAGTAACAATGTTCATCAAAGTGTTGAGTGCTATAGTGTTCGTTAGAATATTAGGACAGTAAGGTTAGTTAGGGTTAGATAAAAAAAAATCATTTCAGATAATGATTGAAGAAGTGCGTCTTTAGTCGATGGCGAAAGATTGGACGGGTTTCGGCTGTCCTAACTGTGGTGGTAAGTTCGTTCCACCATTGTGGGGCAAGGACCGAGAATAGGCGACTTCTCTTTGATGACCCTCCCGGAGCTCGGATAGGAGTAGATCTGAGGCGGCCAGAGGATGCAGAACGTAGGGGTCTTGAGGGTGTGTAGTTAAAGACCATTGACCGGAGGTAGGCGGGAGCCGTTCCCTTCACTGCACGATATGCCAGGTCGAGGGCCTTGAAGCGGATTCGAGCGGCCATGGGGAGCCAGTGCAGGTCCCTGAGAAGTGGGGTGACATGGCCTGACTTCGGTAGGTTTGAGATCAGGCGGGCCGCTGCGTTCTGAATGAGTTGAAGAGGCTTGGTGGCAGTGGTTGGAAGGCCAGCAAGCAGTGCGTTGCAGTAGTCGAGGCTGGAGATGACTGTTGATTGGACTAGGAGTTGGGTGGCTTCTTTTGTCAGGAAGGGGCGGATCCTTCTGACGTTGCTCAGTGCTCAGGAGGAATCTGCAGGGTCTGGTTGTCGCTGCGATGTGAGGGGAGAAGTTCAACTGGTCATCAAGGACAACACCAAGGTTCTTGGCGGTCGGGGACGCGGCCACAGTTGAATTCTCGACTGTGATGGAAAGGTCGGTCAGGGGGGAGGCCGGCAGGTGAAGCAATTCTGTTTGGCTTAGGTTCAGTTTGAGGTGGTTGGACGTCATCCAGGCAAAGATGTAGGACAGACAGGGAAGGAGAGGAAGAGTTGAGTATCATCGGCATAGCAATGATACAAGAAGACATAAGACGTGATAATGTTACCCAGAGATTTAGTGTAGAGGGAGAAGAGAAGGGGTCCAAGGACCGAGCCCTGGGGGACACCTGTCCGCAGGGGGCAGGTGGCAGACAGGGTCCCTCTCCATGACACTTGGTAGGAGCGGTCATTGAGGTATGATGTCAGCCATGTCAGCGCAGAGCCAGCCACTCCCATTCCTGCGAGGGACGTGAGGAGGATCTGATGGCTGCAGATAGGTCTAGGAGAATCAGGACAGAGGAGAGGCCTTTCACTTTTTGCCACTACGAGGAGTTGATTATATTGTTTGCCCCTTCTGTTTAAAGGGGAACTATTTTGCTATTTCTTTCACTATTTGGGCAATTTTACACTATTCCTGTGAGTCTATGGAACACATCTGTAAGGTTTTTTTCAATAAAATTCATTGTTTTGTATTTTTAATCAAGTACTTTGGTGCACCACTTTCTCCCCTTACAAAATCCAAGCTGTTTTTGGCTGGGCTCCGCCCATACTCGCAATGCGCTTTGAGTGACAGTCACCCACCTGCACTGGCAGATACCTTTGGGGGAGAGAGAGAGAGAGAGAGAGAGAGAGAGAGAGAGAGAGAGAGAGAGAGAGAGAGAGAGAGAGAGAGAGAGAGAGAGACTAATTAATTTAGCTGCGTGCGGGGATAATCCCATGGGACAATGCATTGGTAACTTGTTTCAAATGACAATATATATCCTCGTGAATATTATTGCACAGATTGGAATACGGGCGCGCGCGTGGGAGATTTTGCAACAGGTTGACGGTGATACAGCGAGTGCTGATACGAGAGAGTGTGAGAGAGAGCTCCCCCCAGTCCCATTACCTCCCACCCGTTTTATCTAGTTATCTTGTGTGATTCACGGTGTGTGTGTGTGTGTGTGTGTGTGTGTGCGTGTGCGTGTGCGTGTGAGTGTGTGTGTGTGTGTGTGTGTGTGTGTGTGTGCGTGTGTGTGTGTGTGAACAGCTGAAGGTCTCTGCTAAATAACCGCTTCCGCATTATTTCCACTCGCTGCTCATATAAATGTATCACAGTAGATTGTGGGCGGGCGGTGGCAGATCAGCGCCTCAACATGTCAGAGAACGAGTCAATTCTGAATGGCTTGGTTTAGTGGGGGAGGATCTTGTCTCATCTGAATTGGAGGAATGGGACTGAATGAGAATTTCACATCTAGTCAGTGTTGGTACAACCCCACATTGCTAGAAAACAATGCAAACCACTGGAAAAGGCCATTTATAAGATATGAGACCTTTAAGCTTTATGTGTCGACAGAAAAGTAACAAAAACAACTAAATAATTGTCCAAGATACATGTGACAATAGTTTAGCTGTTGTTTCAGAACCATGGACAGTGTGCTGTTGTTTCAGAACCATGGGCAGGGCTGTTTGTTGTGTGTAGGCCTTGGCTGCGTGCCTAGGATAGGTGAAGCTTAACCTCTCACAATGGCGCCCAACCACGGAGATCTCCGCGTTTCGATTCCACCCGTTGTGGACAGAAGCACGGATATATCCGTGGCAAGTTGTTATTGCTTTTATTCCATTTTAATAACCTATTCAAGGTCGCCGAGCGGCACTGCAGATTTACCCTACTCTTTGAATTTGCCAACGTGCAATACCGGCCAGATCCTCTTAGGGGCGCTATCACAATAATAGAGTGTTCCCTGTGGCAGAAGTTGTCTTTTTTTTTGTGGATCTCTAATGTAGTTTTCTACTCATCTGAAGCGATAGCTATTGTCTGTTGCACGGGATACGTTTTGAATTGCGGATTTCACTATGCAATAAGGGGCTTTATCATCAGCTCATGGTAAGATCTTTTTCACGTAAATTACAGCCCGATCGAGCCTTGTTACGATACGATACGATCGGCCTATGTGGCTACTTAGACGAACACGGTTATTGGTAATCAATAATAAGAAACGACGTCCCCCGCCCCCCCCCCCCCTTTCATGCATACATGCTTGAGGATCGTGCCGATCATATGCAGTTTGAGTTTTAACTGTAGCATCTGTATAACGGAAATGCCATTGGATATAACGTTAGTAACTATTAGCCCTTTATCTTGCCTCCCAGGAAATATACTAGACCAAATCCCGTATAACGCTTATATTCACGGTGCTATAAAATTAGAACGTATCGATGAAAAAATTATTTCTTTAATCCATTTTGAAGGGACGGTTTATGGTCCCAATTGAAAATGAGAATGGACAGATAGCAAAACTATAAAGTATAGATTTAGCTCTACAAACAGCCCCACGTCTGTTTACATTTGCCGGTCCTCTAGAGATTGGCCCCGAATGTGTTAACCTCTTAGCCAGAGCCCTATTTTCTGAAAATCTGCCAAAAAATACATACCTACGTAAATGGAAGATTGTTCCACTTCTACAAGGTCCATTTGCATGTTCTTGGTATCCAGGGACGTGTCTGTTACTAGGCTTGAGTAAATTGTGATGAACCAAAGGAGAATATACATTTTCTTTTTTTTCCTTTTCTTTTTTCCTTTTCGACAGTGAATAACACCATGCATAAAATTACCAGACATGAAACATTTTATGAATAAAGGGAAGATGATTAAACAGGAGATTTTGTAGAGACAGTACTGAATTCTGCCATCCGGACACATTCAATTTGAAATATGATTATAGAATACAGAATATCAGGCCTATAAATGATGACCTTATTATGGCCAAGTCGCACATCTATGGATCGGGCCAAATCTCCCCTTTCCAATGGCAGAGTTCAATCTGGATTTAGTATAATCAGGCGTGATTCACAAGCCATGAATGAAATCTACTGTAAGTACAGTTAGTACAGTACATTTCTCCGCCATTATTCATCAGATTGTAATGCCATTTTTTGCTAGACGTTCACAGAAAGGTAGAGGAACTAACTGCGTTCTGTTTTATGGCAATAACGTTCAGGTTTGTGGGAGATAGGAGAAATAAAAAAGTCAAACCAGAAGATTGACAGGGACTGGCATGAGCTAGGAAGTGTAGTTTTTTTTATTTATTTGAAAACCCATCGAAAGTCCTGGGTCTCCTCTCCTCAAAGGACTACAAACAAAATGGCGGTGTCATTTCCTCGTGACAATATTGGCCTTTTTCCGACAATATTTTGACAACTCATATTTCACTAATAACACTTAAAACCATTGGTAAACACACATAGTGCTGAAAATATACACTTTGACTGCTGTTTTGACAGGGTTAGGGTCTTTACTCTTGGCAAAAAAAAACGGACCGCTTGGGCTTAAGAGGTTAAAGGATAACTTCAGTATTTTTAAACCTTGACCCTATTCTTCTGCTGTGTGGGGTCTAAATGAATACTAGAGACATTAACATTTTGTAATTGTTCGGTTATTGAGGGAGATCGCTTCAGTCGGCAGCTGCGAAACGGGCTGCAATGTAATCACACAGGGTAAATGTGCAGGTCAAAGTACTTTTTTTGCCACTGACAGGCTCAGATTGAATGAATGACCATTGCATTTATCCAACTATTTTCTAAAAACTCCTACTTTACAATGTAGGGTGGAAATTGCCTTTTTCACCATCACTGTAGCACCCAACCTTGGGCTAAGCAGGCTCAATGGTTGTCATACCCTGGCACCAGGCACATATCACACTACACAATGGCTGAAAGGCAGGGATTTATATCAGCTAATTAACCTGTTAAAGACCCAACAACCAATAAGTGTCGGTTTTGGCTGGCCCTGAACGGACCACTCACCTCTGACGGTGAAAATGAAATGAAATTATCAGGCTGATTCCTATGGTAAGGGGACAGAAGAAGACGGGGAAGTTGTTTGTTTTGAGAATTCCTCAATTCGTCCATCCAAATTAATTGAGCGGTCTGCCATTTTGGACAAATTATTACCGATACGAACATTACAAAAACACCTGTAAAACACAACATTTTCGTTGAATTGTTATCAACTTTGGACCTGTACTACATAAGGCTATGGAACCATTATGTTTTCCAACCTTTCAGCTGGAACTTAAAAACAGGCATCTGGCAACCAGTACAAATAAATGTATTATTGTAAATGTAATGTATGAGTACACGCAACTTTTACTTCAATGTGTTCAAACCTCTGTTACTCTATTTCATTAGCACTCGAAATTTTACTTCAGAATGTTACCTTTCAAAAGAGACCAGACCCATGCATGTGCTATAAGTATAACATATAATAAATCGCAAATTACTTTGGGTATACAATACAAATATTTTTCTTAATAAAATCTAGCCCACTTTTTGCCCGATCCTTAACTCTTTCAGCGCCGCAGGTCTAGCCCATCTTTGTTCCTACTGCGGCACCGCTCTAAGAGATAGGGATGCGTGGCGGTGTTTGCAGGGCTATATCTTTCTATATTCTATATTATAGCTATGGATACAATACTATGGCTAATTTGACATCAACTATCCATCGTTCAATATGTGAAAAAGAATAAATGTTGTCATGTATACGTTCGCGTGTTATACTGTGGTGAATATAAGTATAGTTTCAGAGTGATCCTGGCTAATTCCAGAAAACGGCACTATGGAGCAATACGTGAATTTTACTAAAAACGTTGGCGTTGCTCGCCTGGACACGCTACTATTTCCAAATATCAAATGTATATAATAGGTATTATGTTTCATCATGAATGCATGAAAGGGGGGGGTTGTTTTTTGATGCTTTGATCGTCACCAACGGCATACGTTTTGGAGTATGTTACACATGGTCATTGCGATCGATGTGAAATCATGGTTGGATCAAAGCAGGATTGATGGCATATAGTCCTTACCTTCACTAGGAGGTACCCCAAAAAGAATATTCCAATTGTCTGATCGCGATTTCCAGTATTGGTGTCCACCGTGTCGCCAACATAATCCACCACAACACATGCATCGGGGGCATTGGACACGTTTCAATGTCATCGAGTGAGCCGCTAGACTTGCCTGACCAAAAAAACTGCGCCCGGAGTGAATTAAATGTAACACCGGGTGTGAAAAAAAGGTTTTGAAGTGTGGGTGATACTGCCACCTTGGATAGTTGTCACACTTTTTACTCGAGTGTAAATTGCTCATCATCAAAACATCTTTCAATAGTCATTCCTACATTAAATTGAATCTTAAGATGTTGGCTTGAAATGTGTATCCCTCTCATTTCCCAACGTATTGTAACAAATCACCTATCAAAGACACATTGTGACAACCAACCCCATCATGGGGATGGTTGTCACACACTATGGGGTTGGTTGTCACCATGTGTTTTAATGGGAAGAATCTTAAAAAGAAGACAAGACAAGACTAAATTTGAAAGTTTAATTGCATTGACAAGTTGACAAATACATAACTTAATGCATCTTAACATGAACATAAACAGGAAACACATCTTTAGGCCATCCTATATAACAAAATAAGAACACAATAAATCGGCCTAACAATAATAGCCTACACAACATGTGACAACCAACCCCAAAGAAAATGTGACGACCAACCCCAACTGGAATGTCTTGATAGCATCAAGGCTAACAGCCATCTAACAACTAGTTAGCTAGCTAACACCAATCTAAACTATAGCTATCCCTTCACACTTTTTAAGGGTAATAATTGTTTCATTATAAACCAATTGTGTAAAAGCCTAGAAGAAAAATACTGAGGAGCGGAACATTTACAAATGGACATGAAAAACACGAAAAGTCCTCTCACCTCAAGTCCAGCTGTTTCACTCCAAAGATGACAATGTAGGTGAACTCTGACCCCAATTCTGGACATTTAAATACCAAAATATGGGAGACAGGACCCTCTGGTGGTGAAATATAATGAATGTGACAACCTACCCGTGTGACAACGTCCCCCGTTCTCCCCTAGTACATGTCCTAATTTCATTAAGATCCATTCAGAAATGAGTGATTAGGAGTGATTTTGGTCAACTGTGTACAAAAGATAAACTGAGTTTTCTCATAGACTTCAATTCATTCGGCTGTTTTTCTCTTCCTGTTTTCGCTCGTTCGTTTTTTTTTGTTTTTTTGATTCATACATCCCCATGTGGTGTTTCATTGGTAAGCCACACTCATTGGCTACAACGATCCACAATCATTTTCGAGATCGGATCTAGATTGACGGAACTACTGCGCCAAGAGTCGGGAGTGGTATTTTGCGCAATACCGTGTACACCCGAGTCACTACGGGTCGCCAAAGTGCCGGTGGGCAAATCGTCCTAAAAACGTCCCATATGAGGGACGTTGCATGCTAAGAGGCTATGAGAGATATATTGAGTATAGTTCTAGAGTGACATTCACTGCCCAGGCATAGGGCCGATCCCCTCCTTTTTGCATGTGGCCGTGAAGTGTAGTGTGTCCCGATTATTTCGTAGGTCTAGGGTAAGTGATCATCTAGCCCTCTAACTGGCCCTCCAAACAGAGTGTTTTCGAGGACAAAAAGAGTCCTGGATAATAGTTAATTTGCTTGGAAATCTTATGGAAACAGGGATCTAGAACACTTTTTCGAGAGCAGGGAGCATGGGACTCCCTGCACTCCTGCAGCACCCAGGGACCAACTTCAGTTCTGATGCCAGCGCCTTGGCAATGCCAGGAGTATGTACCTATAGAATGCATGTCTCCTATGGTGTGGAGGAAACTGGAGTACCCGGAGGAAGCCCACAGGAACACAAGGAGGACATGCTCCACACAGAAAGGCATCTTGCCAGGGTTCAATCCCAGGACCTACTTGCTGTGAGGCAGCAGTGCTGCTAACCACTGCACAACTGGAGGAGAGAGGGAGGGATGGTGAGAGTACAAGAGAAAGACAATGACAGTCTGGCAGGCTTTTAGCTCAGATCTGCAAAGTTTGCCCTGTTTTGAACTTGTTGCCCTGTTTTGATTATAATATTAATTTGGCTTTAGAATGTAAGGTCACAGCACATGCAGAGATGGGAATATGCACACTCACACATACTGTGCAGACGCACACACATACAGTCACAAGCATGTGCACACACACAGTTTCAGTTGCTTTCAGTTTAAATAACCAATAGCATCATGGACATGACTGGTGCCTATAAATGAACACACACACACACACACACACACACACACACACACACACACACACACACACACACACACACACACACACACACACACACACACACACACACACACACACACACACACACACATATCAATATAAAAATGTTTGCCTCTAGTGTTAGGCCTCACATATTAATACTAAATATAGCTGTTAAGTATTATGTATAAATAAACTGTAGGTATTTTTTGCTTTTATTGGAGCCTCTGGCCCCTTGCTGTCCGGAGCCAATGTGTCTGGACACACAGACTCGGGGACAAATTGCCCCAGGCTCCCCGATGCTACACACACACACACTCACACATGTACTGTACATGCAAAAAAAGCGACATTTGTTCTGCCAAACCCTCAGCGTATTGTAAAGTGCACTTCGTTTGATCACGGAGGAGAACCCGATATTAGTCAAAAGTATCATTAAAAAAAACACATTGATTTTTAAACCTTTTCATAAGAGGAAGGTGCATTATAGTAACATGATGCCTGTTGTTGGGCTCCGTTCCTGTGCCATGTGATGAATGGATGGTTATGAGCCACTCTGTCATCTGAGTGCCCGCTTACCTTTCACACGCCACGTTTCAAAGGCAAGTATGAAAGGCAAGAACATAAGAAGACGATTATGTGAAAACATATCCAACAGAATTTCCTTTGTAAAACAACTTGCTTTGAATTAGATTCAGATTTTTTTCACCCAAGTAAGACTGAATTATGTATCGATGTCCCCTAATATTCGAGCTGAATACATTTCCGATCTTATAGTACCTTGCAAAGTTCTGTTGTGTGGGATCTAAATGATAGAGACAACATTGGTTGTAATTGGTCCCGTATTGAGGGAGATTGCTTCAGCTGGCAGCAACAAAACAGGCTGTGATGTAATCACATGGGGAAAATGTGCATGTCAAAGTAGCCTATGTCCACTAAAAGAGCTTTTTTCTTCTGCCACTGACTGGCTCAGACTCTTCTTTTACTAACAGAAGTCTCGCTCTGAAATCCCGCGAGGCGTGAGTTGTACAGCTGGAGACTGAGTTGGTGAGGACGATTCATTTGTCTCTTGTTGGAATACAGAAAGCGTTGCATTATCTATTATCTAAAATATATAAAACAATGGTACTAAGAATTGTACCAAGAAAATGTTGAGCCACACTTTGTGCAGTTGTCATAGACTACCTTTGCTGGATAGGGACATGCTGAAGTTGTCACTAGTTATGCTACAAAATAATAGATAAAAACACTCCTGAGCCTTGCAGACCATCAAGTCTGTAGCGGACATTTTGACCCTGATGACTACTGCAAGTCCAAGGGAAGAAATCCTATATCAAAGCACTTTTTCCTAAAGAAAAGTAATGTTCCAAGAGCGGAGAGACCTGCAGACAAAGTAGAGGTAATGTTATTAGCTAAAGTTATAGGGAGGTGTAGTGGTTAAGTCATTGTTGTTTCCCGCACGGTCCACCTCACTTGAAATTGCAATGTACAGTATTTCCAATGGACACATTTCTAAATCGGCTTGTTTAAAACAAATAAAGCATGAACATTGGCATGGTGTACCTTTCTGTTTGTATCCAGAATCTATAGCTCAACATGAAACAATTCGCAATTAATCGTAAAAGTAGCAAAATAGCAATGTTAAGTTTTTGTTCACTGAGGAACTACACTTCACTTTGGCGCTGCTGACTGACGTCACCACAGCGTAGACTCCTGGCAGACCTAGGATCATATTTCCTTTACATTCCTGTTACGATTCTGGTTCCTGACTACGGTCGGGAACCACCCACCTTCTTTGTCATCTGTCACCTGACTGCTGTCACTTTTTCCCTGTCATTTAGTGCTGTCACTTAGGGGTTGGCTTCTGATTGGCTGTCACGGGGGTGTGTGTGGAATGTTGGTATTTGGTGGCTATTTAACATTCCTTTCCTCTGCTTGTCATTCGTCAGGTCTTCACTATAGGCGTTCGGAGATAACGCGGCCGGTTCCAGTTCTGGACCACCACTAAGCTCCATTATCTATTATCTCATTCCTTTGCCTTTGGCATAGTATACTAATATTACTCTTCATGTTCTTTACTATTAAAGTCGAACCTGTTCAAGAGTATACCTTCTCCGTCTCTGTGATTGCCTACAACAATTGGAACTCACCTACCTCCATCCTGACACATTCCATAACCTTAACAATTCGTACAATGGGAAAATAACTGACCCTGAATCTGTGGCTAGTATCTGTTTCACCCAACACTAGTGCTCTGATGATCATAAACCACCATTTTTAAAAGCCACAACCATGTTACCATATTTGTATTTATCATTTAAATCGTATAACGTTAATTCGCTGCATATTAAATCACTGTAAATACTAATGTAAATCATTGTTTCGTTGTACATAATTGTATTGTGTATATAGTTTATAACATTATTGTTTTTTACATAATGTTAGTAGCTAGCTAGCTTGCTAGCTGGCATGGTGCAGTGCTTTGCCCCAGAGTGTAACGACTGGTAAGTGTAGTTCTTTTTTAAGGACAAATTAAACATATACTAATTTTATTTCAACCAAAAATGCTTAAACAATAATGTTAGTGATAGAAGGGAACTCATTTTGTGCAAAAATGGAAAGCTTTGCAATGTTCATGATGCAGAATTATTACAATAGCCGATAATACATTTTCCCAATGATAAATCCCTATACGTGTATACCTTCCGAAACGGAATTCGGTTTCCGGGTTCCTCTGATTGGCCGCGACCGCCACGTGACCCGCCCCCCTATCCAGTGATGCCGCTGCCGCTCCCGGCGCGGCAGAGAGACTCGCTCGCTTCCTCAATTTATACGCATGGAAGTATTGACTGAATGAATGAATGAATGAAAACTTTAGTTAACAGATTGCAGAATGGGTACAATACAGTACGGCTCAATACACACAATTGTTAAGGGGATGCAGACCTGAGAAAGACGTTTGTCTTGTTTACATCAGGGTCCCCCATTTTCAATTCATATAGAACGACTACGCCGTAACAAATCATTAAATAAATATACCGTTAACTGGAATATGTTGTGCCTTTACACATATGTTGGATTATGTAATTGGTTTGTCATGACAAACAAATAAAAAAATCGCAATTTACCCGCTGGCTATACAACACTCAGTGACTGCAATGATAATAATCCATGTATGTAATAACCTGCTTCTCCACCTTTGGCCCTGCGGCAATAAATCATCTGAATTGAATTATAGTTCTGTTTGTCCTGACTACACGTTTATTCCTTGCTGGCTATTGGAGCCAGATGAGGACCATTCTTATCCTTCTCTTCTTCTTCTGTCCAGCTTAGCAAACCTGTATGCACTGTGGTTTATCTAGAAATGTACATAGATATACGACACCTCACAGCAAGAAGGTCCTGGGTTTGAATCCTGTCGTTCCAGGTCCTTTCTGTGTGGAGTTTGCATGTTCTCCCCGTGCCTGCGTGGGTTTCCTCCAGGTACTCCGGTTTCCCCCACCATCAGAAAGACATGCACTGTATGAATGTGGATTGGTGTGTATGATTGATTTCTGGCCACTCCCAATGAGCAGGCGGCGCCTTGCATGGCGCCTGCCACCATTGGTGTGGGGAAAATGTGTGTGTGTGAATGAGAGAGCGGTGCTCTGGGCCAGTGTAACTACCGGAAAAGAGAGCGCAATACAAATGCAATTACCATCAATCAGTAGAAATAGAGAGGGGTCCGGAGTCACTGCACAGGACAAGCGAGATGGTCAGGCAGGCCTACGCTGATGTTGATCCGAATGTGGCGTAGCTGCAGGCTTTACCTCTCACTATGGCATAGGGGTGTGCATCGACCTGCTGACTGGTCTCGTCATAGACTATGAGGTATTGTCCACTTACTGCCATGCCTGTATGCTGAAAACAAGTGCTGTCAGGGTGAAAAAGATGACAGAGCAGGAGTTTGATAGCTGGAGAGAGTAGTGAGGGGAATTCCGGCTCTTTTTAGAGAGCCGGTTCTTTTGGTTTGGCTCACTAAAAAGAGCCGGCTCTTTCTGCTCCCAACCGGCTCCTCAGATTTTTTTGTTGCTTAAATTAATTTATTACCAAGATTATGTAAAATGTATTACTAATGTAAAAAACATAAATTATATAAAATGTTTATCATTTATATAGCTTTATTTACATACTCAACATGAAGCAGAGTGCTACAAAAATAGTGTCATAGCTAGTGTCTAGGTGGTTGTGGTGGTCAGGCATGCAGTGCTCATGGGACGGGGTTTGCGCGGCGTACCAAACTATGGCCTACCAAACTTCTTTGAGCAGGAGCATGCGCGTGCACATGCACGGATGTGCACGCACGTGCACACAAGAATGCATTTCACTCAACTCTGCGCCATGTACCCACCTGGCTACTTTGCATAACAATAGCTCAGGACGTCAGGTGTGTTCAAATACTACAGTTGGACCATTCAACACAAAACCGGTGAATGAAATGTGTTACATTCCATTCCTAGAGGTAATTAGGCATAGTCTTTATTTGCGAGGGAACATTTATGCGCATGCGCGGGATCACGTGCATGCATGCACCGTCATTAGAACACAGTGCATGAAATCTGGATGATGCTGTAGAAAATATTGCAGCAGCAGCAACAGTTGCAGTAGACACACTGGCACCTTCATTAATAGCAGGTTCCCTTGTTGTCTTTTATTTTCCAATTGCTAAGTGTACTGCTTTTCCTGCTGTCACTAATTTTCTCACCTTTCCACTGCCAGCGTGTTGTCTCTGTCTGTCGCACTGGCTAGTGCATGTTCTCTCTCTCTCGCCGTGTTCTCTCTCTCTCGTCTCCCTCCCACCTCCTGTTTGTGTGCACTACGCTGTGTGTGTCTGTAACCCCTCCCCTCCCCCTTCTGCTCAGCGTGGAGACACAGACGCCACCACACAATATTGACCAATCACGTGCGGCTTTAAAAACAAAACAAAAAAACACAAAAATGACCGGCTCCGGTCGTTCACTTCAAAGAGCACATCACAGGATCTAAGAGCCATTTAGTTCACGACCGACACATCACTAGGGGAGAGGCACACACAGACTTTCAAGGCTCCAGTAAAGCTATGGAGCAGAAGTCCGCTAAAAGGATGTCGGCATAGGCGGCGCGTATATAAGGCCAGGGGAGGCTATGCCGACCCAGTCTGCGCATTATTATAGGCAGCCTAGTCTACGATATTGTGTGCGTGTGGGCTGCTGCAGCCCGGTGGTGACAATACGCAAAGGGTCGGCCAACCAAGGTGTCAATGGCAGTAGGTGTGGTGGCCATTTAACATTCCAAACTGCGGGCAGTAACCAATCACGCCGCATCACCAAACTAACCGATGCCAGTCTTGTCTTCAAAACCCTCCAAGGTCTAGCCCCACCCCCACTTTCCGATTGTTCACCTCCAGGTTTGCGTGTAGTTTTTTACCAACAAACTTGCAGTTCCGCGTTCGGGTTCAGAACTGTTGTACCGGGTGGCGTCTATTCGCATCCTAACACTAATTTCCATTAAGGACAAGTACATTTAGCAAATCAGCCCTCTCCGTGAGAGCTGCCAAGACCTGGAACTCCATTCCAAGTTACATGCCGCCTGGGCATAACACTGGATCACCTGAGGCCAAGGGCTTGCTCTACGAGGGCATGATGAGACTGAGTCAGAGTTAATCAAACCGTGGAAACTTTTTAGAGCTACTATGTACATTGTTTTCTTTTTTTTAAACTTTGACCAGTCACCTGGTTCTTTTAGCGTTTATCGCTTTTTCTTCGCATTCATACTTGGTCAAGTTCGACCGACAGAAGCAGGCTGAAAGGGTTCAGATGGGGGGAAAGACACTCTGGGAAAGGCACGGCTGCCGTCCGGGATTCGAACGCGCTCAGCCCCAGATCCGCGTGAGCGAGGTTGTCCACGGCGCTGAAATAGCACTCGCGGTACGTGGTGAGCTACTGGAGCTCCCTTGTACATTGTTTTCAAAGCATGATGAGATCCAAATTATGGAAAACGTTTCCTTCATTGCCGTCGGCACCGCAACTTGTGAACGGCCTTTCCCAATGAGGCGCATCTGAAACTTTTGTAAGGTAAGACAATGGTTAATCATATTGGATGCCTTCATTTGAACAATTAATTTGCACTATATGAAATGAGTGGGGCTCGCTGTAGTAGCCTAGATGTGGGTGTGACATCAGAACCTGGACAGCACCGTTTGCGTGCAAGCAAAAAAGATTAATTTTGCGCGCTACTCGCGAGTTCCATCCGATCTATAGCCTACCCTAATGTCCAGCTCACCCGCCGCCTATGGATGTCGGGCAGGTCTGTGAACTGCCACCAGGTACACTATACACAGATGCTGAGTGATGGGGATAGTGCAGGATTTTGGGAGGTGTTGCCCTGAACCCCTACCCAGAGATTACTGTAGAGCAGTGGTCACCATCACCAACCTTTTTAAACCCAATATCACTTTTCTTTTTTGGTGAAGGCAAGATCTACATATTGAAGCGTTGAGAGAAAAAGACAGCCAAGATTGTACATTAAACTAAATGACTTTTATTTGCCTGTATTCTAATTACATGCAATGCTTTTGTCCAACATTAAAACGTCAAAGTACTTTCTCAGTCAGTGCTAAGTGCAGTCAGTGCTAAGTGCAGCATCACTTTTCACATCAAAACAAAAGTAGAACTGTAATGTGGACTCTCAGGGAAAGATCTACAGGGAAAGTCTCAAAGATCGACCAGTCGATCGCGATCGACGGGTTGGTGACCACTGCTGTAGAGAAACTAGAATGCATAAATCATGCCCACAAAATAATGGGGACTGCACTGAGGACGCTTAGTTCACAGAGAAAGTTACGAGGGAAGGGGGTGGGGAAGCTCATGGCCAAGAAGTGCAAAACACTTCAGCATTATTACAGAGGTCTATCGACCATACAAGATAGTAACTGGGCAGGTGGTACATGAGCAGAAACAACCCCCTCAGTAGAAAAATGCTTTTTAAACAGTCCCGGGTAGGCAGATAGTAAACAAAGACGTTTTTCAAATGGTAAATTATGTTTTATTGCAATGTGGGGGTTCCAACCCACGGCCTTTTCCCAAAGGGAAAAGGGATGTTGTCAGTGGGGATTTCAACCCACAACACACACAAAGGGAAAAAGGTATGGGAGGACAAACAAGACATACATATGAGACAACTCAAACAAACACTTAGTAGTCACGATACTACCTTGGGCCCATCCCAGGCCACCACAGCTGTGGAGTCTAACCCACACTCCATGCAAATAAGATGGCACCGTGCCACACAGTGTTGTGCTTAGGCCATAGATAAGCGAGACAGCAGCCTCCCCACTATACCATAAGGCAAGTGACTCCAGCAACGAGACTCCCTTGTGTGTGTGCTGTCAGCTACTTGTGCACCCGCCCCTCTTGATGTGATTGCCATCAGCTGTCCTTCCTTAGGCAATCAGCACCCTTCAGTATAGGGACGGGCAGCACCTGACAGGAAGAGAAGAAGAGATATCATTAGCTCTCATGTTCACACACACACACACACACACATACAAACGATACTAATCTAATGTTCACATGGTCTTCCAAATACAGTAATAATGATAATGACCAACCCACGTACGTCACAGGGGCCATTGTCAGTAATCAGAGATCTGTTGATGGCATGAAGGCAGCGATATGGGCGGATCTCCTCCACTCTATGTCGAGTGACAAAAACCCCATGCACAACAGGTGCAGTCCATCATGGTGCTGGTATGAGAAAGCAAAGGAGAATGGGGATGAATCAGTCACAGCCAGCACAGTAAGACATTTCTGACCAAGGAGGTAGGGCAGAACATTTTCCCATGACGAGTGACAGCCTACTGCAGCACGAAGCCACACAAAACACGAATGAGTGCCTAAATTCTGTCATATGGGCGTGGTGTCAAAAGACTGTTTTCGTGGGCAAAAGCAGGATCGAGGCCGCAGCAGGTATTGGACATTGCTACCTTTAATGAAGGTGCCTGTGCCATGCAAGGTGTAATGGGGAGGTTGTGGCTCCAGAGCACAGTTGCTACGAGGGAGGTAGATCTGCTCAGAGTCTCAAAAGCAGAGGCCATCACGAGTGCTGCTGTGAAGTACTGCAACAAAACTCACCAGGCATCAGCAGGAAATGGATAAAGGGAACACAAATGGAGCGCAGTGTTCATTTTGGCAGCTATTTTAATTTTAGTTTTAGTCTTAGTCATGTGTCAAATGCTCCTTTTTCGTTCTCATCATATTTAGTCACCTTCATTTATTTTTAGTTTAGTCAGTTTTAGTCAACTACAGGTCTGAGCATTTTAGTCTTAGTCAGTTTTTGTCTTGATTTTGTCTTTTTAGTTTTAGTCTAGATTTAGTCGCAGAAAACGGATGAGATTTTTGTCTAGTTTTCGTTAATGAAAAAAAAGGCATTTTATTCTCTTGTAATGCAATTCTATGTACCACTACAGTCAGTCAAATTCACATACATTTCTATTGGGATCATAGAATCATGTAGACGCCCCTCTCCCCACTCCCCCCATAACGTAATGAGTTAAAGATGTAAACAGTTAAAGACCATCACCAGTCTTAAAATAACAAAAACAGTAAAGTGAACAGTGGCGAATCCTTATGGAAGCCAACGGAAGCCATGCCTCCCTAATATTAAAATATGAATTAATATCAAATATGAAATATGAAAAAGAGAAAAAAAATATATATATATATTTTTTTAATATAGTTTACATTCTTTTTCATCTGTGCATCTGTGTTATAATTTTTTATTTTTTTTTAAATGTCTCCCTCTTCTCCTTCTCACTCCCTCTAACACACTGTCAGACTCACTGTGCTCACTGCAGCTAGTATAGGAGAGAGGCAGGGGGTAGGTCTCTTTCTCCAGGCTTCCAGCATTATAGAGTCCAAATCCGATCCTAGCCAATCAGATTCGAGCTGACTGCCACACCCTAAAAGTTTAAAACGGGGCTGAGAGGAAGACACTCAGCATATTTTCCCCTCTGCACTCTGAACATTGTATTAACCCGTAACTGTCCCCACGGGCCGAATATTGCCCCGATCCTCGCGAGATTAAATCCACGGGGACCTCTCGGCGTGCCGAAGCTTTTCCTAAATCACTTCCATCATCGAAAACGAGGGGAAAAGGTCGGCTCGCGACCCTGAAAATGTCACGTGATTTTAAAAACGCTGTATTAAGTGAGCCTATTATGGGATCCACGCAAGCTTTCTATCGTGGAAACATCTGGGCGTCCCGCAACTTTTACTCATTCACATGTAGCCCCTAAAATGCTTAGAAAAGGAAAACAGAAAGCGTGGAATAAACTCGCCGAAACGGAAAAGTGTCCCACGGGCGCGCCGTGATTCTGATCCACGTGAAAATATTCACGGCCATAGAGACCGTGGGAGACCTTTTTGCAACCGAATATGTGTCTCGAATTTGCTCCCGCGCGGCGCGCAAAATCGTGCAAGGAAAAATCTGACCAAAAATGAACCAATGCTCCAGCAGTATTAATGACCCTGATGTAAACAAGACAAACGTCTTTCTCTGGTCTGCATCCCCTTATACAATTGTGTGTATTGAGCCGTACTGTATTGTACCCATTCTGCAATCTGTTAAATAAATAAAAAGAAAGTTTGACTGGCCGCCGAGCCATACTGTAGTGTACATGGTGACTGCTTGACTTAAAAAAAAAAAAAAAAAAAAAAAATTAATAAAAATATTTAATAATTTTTTTTTTATAATTTTTTTTTGGCTTCCCCTGTTATTTTACCCACGCGACGCCACTGAAAGTGAACTGAACATTTCCACAGCCCATGTGAAGCAGACATGACCCCTGGTTGTACAAAAATAATATTATATATACATATAGAGCATAGAAGTGCTCCACATAAATACACCATAATACATTATCAAACCAATAGTTTTAGTCTTAGTCATGTGTCAAATGCTCCTTTTTCGTTTATCATATTTAGTCACCTTAATTTATTTTTCATTTTAGTCTTAGTCAGTTTTAGTCAACTACAGGTCTGAGCATTTTAGTCTTAGTCAGTTTTAGTCTCGATTTTGTCTTTTTTGTTTTAGTCTAGATTTAGTCAGGGGAAAAAGCTTCGTTGGTGACCATATTTAGTCATCATTTTTGTTGACAAAATTAACACTGGGAGCAGGCATGGCTAAATAGGCTAGGATGGTTGGTAGACTGAGTTGTTGTGCGTGTGTGTGTGAGTGAGAAAGAGAGAGACAGTGGTTCTGTTCAGTCAATACATGCTGTGTTACAATGTTGAACATATCATGAACAGTACACACACTATAGCCTAGAGTTTTAATTTGGCAAGTATTTTGTGTGAGAGAGAGTGATTCTGTTCAGTCAATACATGCTGTTTCAGTTATCAGATGTGTGTTTAGATTATTGTTACTACATTGCGTATGTAGCCTGTGTGTGGTTCTGTTCAGTTCAGTTCAGTTCAGTCAAATAAAAATGTATGGCATTTTACAATACAGAACTTTGAGGGCGTTTTCCCACAAATGTGTTTGTATGCATTTTTCTTACAGGTAAGAGATTAAATATCCATTTCCCTAGCACCGACACACACCATACTGTCCACATTTCTTCCTGCTGTATCTATACCCTGTTTATTTTTACAGAGGGGTTTGTTGATATATCATTCATAGCCTGATTATTAGTACATTTATACCAAAAAACCTGGCGAAAACAGTATTTCCTGATTTATGGGATAATAAAAAGGCATAGCCACAATCCCTTCTGGGTAAATAAAATACAATTAACACCAGCAAACTTTTTGATTCTGAGATAAAAAGGGCAAGTGCTCAGGCACCCTTTGGGGCGCAATGTGTGCAGGGGACCTTTAACTTGCAACACTTTTTTCAATGCAATGTTTCGGTCATAGGACCTACACTTGGCATGAATCAAATCAAATTTATTTGTAAGGCCCGACAACACACGTTAATGTCCCCATGGGCCGGACACGTCTTCTTGAAACAAGTCAAGAAGAAACATCACAGAGTTCCAAGGCGGACAGGTCATGATATTTCCCGACTTCAGTGCTGACCTGAGTGGCGCAGGGCTGGGTTAATTGAGGTGAAGAAGATGCTCCGGGGGAAAGAAGGGGTCCGCTATGGCCTCGTATATCCTGCCCGTCTCCGAGTATCCTTCCAGGGGAAGGAGAACATGTTCGACACCCCGCAGGCTGTGAAGGATTTCATTGCAAAAAAGATGTAGCCGGCACCCAACCCCGGGCTGAACAGAGGTGCAGGTTAAATGCATCCCACAATGCGTGTGCTGCCATCCATACTCCCTTAGCCGTTGTAAACGTGAGAGACTAATGTTATTTATTTCTGGTTAATAAATTCCACTCTGTTGCCCTCGCCGTCAACTGGACAATAACAGAGGACATACCAGTATGGCTACTGAAACGGCTACCTATGTTCATGTTTTAAACCTGCCGTAAATGTATGTTCAGGTGTAAGCCTGCCTTAACTTCGTAAATTAAGTGTACTTATTACAGACAGCCCGTTGGGTTCTGTTCATTGTTAGCATGGAGCTAGCGTAGCTCGCACTGTGCTACTTTAGCTGTGGTGACTTGAAACGGCAGGCTCATTGAACATTGAAGCAATGTTTTTATTTATTATTATTTTTTTTTTACCAACGGGAATGTGGAGGACTGGGAATGTTTAGTACACCTGCCGTCTGTTTTGTTTTAGCTCTGCCTTGAGTTTTTGAAAAGTTATATTTTATAGTATCTGTGTCACATGGACACAGAAATATCGGAGCTCGAGTTAGCCTCATTAGCACTGTGCTACTTTAGCTGTGGTGCCTTGAAACGGCAGGCTAATTGAACATTGAAGCGATGTTTATTTGACCAAAGGGGAATATGGAGGGCTGGGAATGTTTCATATACCTGCCGTCTGTTTTATTTTTGCTCTAAGTTTTGATGTTAATGGTGTTACATGGATACAGAATTGTCGGAGCTTGAGTTAGACTCAAATTTAGCTTCAAATCTATCGGCGGGGGTTGTTTGTTTTCCGGGTTGGAGGTTAACGTTCTTCTTCTATGGAGGAGGTCAGCGTTAACGTTCGCCGGGTGCACTCGTTTTCTATCACCGAGTTGCCCTGGAAGACGGCGCTTCTCTCATGTAGGGGAGCGCTGATTTTCAGGCTTTGGGCAATTGGGGGGGGGGGGGGGGGGGGGGGGGATTTATATATACAAATTATAATTATTTTATTATTATTATTTATTATTATTTTTCTTTTTGTGAATTTTTTATTTTATTTTTATTTGACGCCGGTCATGTTGTCATGTGATCAACTGTTCTAGAATGTCTATAAGGTCGCTTTCACATATAGTTTTGGTGGACTCGGTGCGGTTCTGGGGGTGAAGTTGCAACATTGTTGCATTCTTCATTTGGTTCGCCTGCATTCACATAGAAATCTGTCAGGCGGACCGAGACCTTCTGAACAATGTCACGCGGTCGAAAAGGGCGCTTGTCTATTGGACAGTGGAAATGTGTGTGTGGCTGCGATCCTGTGTGTGCGCGCGCGCGCGTGTGTGTGTCTGTGTGTGGACTGCGGAGCCCTCCAGATCAGCGGAGCCGAGTTTTGACATGGCATTGATCCATTGTTCTATTGAAGCACATTACCACCATCCTCTCGCTAAACAACTTGTAGACCACTGTGTTTTTATAAGTGCCCACAAGTAGCTGTTTTATTAATAATATAATAAGCCGCGCTCGGTAATAATAATAAGCTGCGTTTTTTCTTCCTTCTTCCCAAGATGCACAGATATATAGATAGATAGATAGATAGATAGATAGATAGATAGATAGATAGATAGATAGATAGATAGATAGATAGATAGATAGATAGATAGATAGATAGATAGATAGATAGATAGATAGATAGAGAGATTATATGCAGTGTGCTTGTTTTGCAGTGAGTGCTGCGAGCAGTGGTAATAATAATCACTTCCTATATTTGGTTCGCGTTTGGTTCGATGAAGCCGAACCGAGACCGACGTTTTCAGGCGGACCAGAGTTCGACTGTTTGGTCCGCGAACCGAGTTCGACGCGCATTCACACAGACCCGAAAAACCGGACTATCGAATTCTGGTCCGAAAGTCCGGACCAAACAGCCCCTGTGTGAAAGCGACCTAAGTGTCAGTGTAAGGGGAGGGACCGTTCTCTTCTTCTTCTTCCTCCCTTTCTGACCGGCGCCGGGTTTCATATCAATTTGGTTCTGTATTACCCCTGTTCTGTATTACTTCTGTTCTAAATCAATTCTGTATTCTTAAACCAATGCTTTAAGTTGAATAAACTTCTATTTGATAATAATTAAAGACCAGCCTCGTCTGCTTTTCCTTTAGAAGCCCATTCTCCTTCACCCAATATATGCCAAACGGTGAAGTATAATTATTCCGGATTCCTAGATAGGATCACAAATGACTTCGGCAGGTGGTCAAAATTTTTAAACTCATTACAGGCCAGAGAATCAATAGTTAAGATGGATGTATTACCCAGAATTAACTTCTTCAGCTCGATGTTGCCGTTACCCCCCCCCCCCCCCCCCCCCCCCCCCCCCCCCCCCCACCCCCCCCCCCCCCCCCCCCCCCCCCCCCCCCCCCCCCCCTGTTGGTTACTCGCAAAAATTACACTCCGCTGCATATAAATTCATTTGGAACAACAAACCTCCACGAATAAAAATATCCACTGCACAGAGAAACAAAGCCGACAGGGGTTTAGCATTTCCAGACTTCAACTATTATTTTAAAGCGTTCTCTTTAAGACCACTGATCACCTGGTTTGATTCTCAAGCATCTGCATCCTGGAGACCATTAGAGGAGAACATAGTGGCACCACATAGACTGCAGGATATAGTGTACACCAACTTATCAATTAAGCAATGCAACTTGAGATTTGGCCCTCTTATTACACATGTGATCAGGATATGGCGTGACACACAGAAAAAGTGTACAAACCAACATAAATGGCACAGTCATTCTCCCCTATTTAATAACAATTTACTCCTTATTGCACAACAACCTATCAGATTTCCTAGATGGGAAAAGAAAGGTATACATACATTGGGGGATATCTTCTATGTCCATGGTTTCTGAAGTTATCAAGATATATCTAACAAATTTAACCTCACCAGCTCCACTCATAATTTCTATCTACAATTAAGAGCAGCTTTAAAGGCTCACGGAGTCCCATTAAAAATTCCACTTGAGCACCACAGATTTTACAAATTATTTTATGAAAAGGAGACATCGAGAGGCTTTGTCTCTGACTTTTATCGTCACTTACTTACTTCTTCTTCTTCTTTCGTGTAACGTCAGAGGTCCAACTCCGTATCTTGTAGCCATGCCCTTAACTCTGGTCCCACATCAAAGAGGCTGGCTTCCGAGGGTGGTTTGTATAGGGGGCAGATGGTCAGGATGTGGTCAACAGTCTGCTCAGGGTCTCCACACTCACATGCAGCGCTGTCTGCCAGGCCCCACTTCTTTAATGATGCTTTAAAGCGACCAACCCCTGATCTTAAACGGTTCAGCAGAACCCATTGCCGGCGTGGAAGATCGTCTCCTGTGGCGCCATCTCCTGGATCCCAGATGTGGTGGTGGATACGGGTTGGCCCAGCACTCTCCCACTCTCTCTTCCAGGCTGCCGCCAGCCATCCATTTCTGGATAGGTCCTCAGTGGTGGAACGGAGCATCTCTTGTGCCACCTTGTTGTAGGGGTGGCGGGACTTGAGTCTGCTCATAGGTGCTGTTGTTGTTGTGGTGTTGTTTGATTGGGATGAAGTCTGGGCAAACGTTCGGCTATCATCACGCAACCCGGATCACCAACAGATTAATCTTAATTTTGTTCATAGGACTTACCTGACTCCTAGACGTTTGCACCTAATGGGGCTTAGACAAGACCCTCGATGCTCCTTGTGTTTAAACGGTGATCTTGGTACATTTATGCATATGTATTGGGAATGCCCTCCTGTTAAGATATTCTGGGAAAAAGTAACCACTCAATTATCAGAATTTTTATCTTTGACCATACCTATACTGCCATCTGTATTGTTGTTGAATGATGTTTCTCAGAAGGTTCCTCAACCTCTGTACTGTCACGTTCCTAGGCCCGGTCCTGGCTGGACTGGGCAGGATGGTAACATTGGACAGTGCCCTCCGCCTGACATTGGCTCTCTGCCTCCCTCTAGGGACCTAAGCCCCATGGTACGGGCTGTTATCATAGGTTGGTTACACATTGTTTAATTTGTAATGTTCTGTTGTCCTGGGCCACCCCAGGTATATGTGTGATGTCACCCCCCTGTTGAGTTGTTGTGTGTCATTGCCTTAGTGTCTTGTTGTGTTTAGTTTGTCATTGCTTTGGTGTCTAGGTTGTATTGTGATTCTGTGTGTTGGCCAGGTGTTGTTAATTATTAATTAGTATGGGTATTTAGTTGTCTGTCTGTGCTCATTTCCTTGTGGTGTCATTTCCTCCAAGTCCTCAGTGTTACCCTACTCGTCGTGTCCCCTGTGTTCTCCCGTACCTTGCTGTGAGTTTTAAGCACTTAGTAGATTAGTCTTTTGTTTTGTTGTTGTTTTATTTTCCGTGTTTTACTATTCAGTTCTCTGTTTCTAGCGCCAGCTCGGCTGTGCCGTTTATGTTTTCTTTTGTACAGTCGTGTTCAAGTAAAGTCTGTTTACACGCTATCCTGCCGTCTCTGCCTCCTCCATTCTGGTCCGCAACCTGAGTTCACATCGTCTTCCCTGTACATCCCATTGCCGTTGTGTCCTTGGGCAAGACACTTAACCTACTTGCCTCGTATGAATGTGTATGCATGTGAATGAATGTTGGTGGTGGTCGGAGGGGCCGTAGGCGATGATTATTCGCCACGCTTCCGTGAGTCTGCCTCAGGGCAGCTCTGGCTGCAATTGTAGCTTACCACCACCGGTATGACTGTGTATGAACGAATAATGGACTCTGTGAAGCGCTCTGAGTCAGAGAAGAGCGCTATATAAATCCAATCCATTATTATTATTATTACCCCACCTATCGTAACACTGTAAAGAGACTAATTTTGTCCGGTCTTACGGCTGCCAAAAAGTTGATAGCGTCAGGCTGGATTCAACCGGATAAAATGTGCCGGAAGGTATGGGTTCTTACCTATCTCCAGGGCCGCCTCAGGGGGTGTGCGAGCAGTGCGGTACAGGGAAGGGGAAGGAAAGAGTGAGGAAGAGCGAGCAAGAGCACATGTATTGTATTGTATTGTATTTATTATTTTTATGTCTTTTAATCTACATTTATTTTGATTTAATTACTGGACTGTCATTATTGTTATTATTATTTCTGTCATTGTCCATGTTTACTGTTACTGTATTGTTTGTCTAGTTTTATGTTAAAAAAGGGAAAATAAAAAACATTTGTTCAAAAAAAATATATATATATTTTTTGAATTATTATTATTATTATTTTTCTTTATTATTTATATATAAAAAAACTAAATTCTCAAGGCACAATAAGATTTTGTGCTATAATAATGGTTAATTTTTTTTAATTTATTTATTATTATGTTTTATAAGCTTTTTTGATAACATTGTTATTTGTTTATTTCGCTCTCACTTTATCTTGGGTGTGGAGAATACTTGTTTGGTTGCAATGTTCAAATGCATGGGGTATAACTTTGGACAATACTCCTTTAATTGTAGGACCAGGGTTCCATTGAGTGTTGTGGTCTCGAGAGAAGCTACAAAAGCTTGGGCTTTTTTGGTTGTCCTAGAGATGACATGGGGGGATATTGGGGAGGGGGGGTCAATGTTTTGTTATCTATGTTCTGGTTTGTTTTTTTTGTCTCTGTTTCGCATCTTCTCTTGCTCTGAGGTCATACAACTGTTATTTTTTTCATACAGTCTATCTGTGCAACGTGTATACAGGGTTTTTCATATTTTCCTCAGTGATTCAGGATGGTGACACCCTCCACTACAACCTCAAAGTTAAGGGTTGCCAAGTCAACCTTATCAGTTGGAATGTCAAAGGACTGAACCGTCCACTCAAGTGTAATAAGGTATTGTCTCATCTTCTGCACCTTAAGGTGAATATAGCTTTTCTTCAGGAAACGCATCTGAGAAATGCATCCCACTTGAGTATTAAGAGAAAATGGGTTGGTCAATTGTTCCATTCAACATTTACCAATACAGCACGGGTGCTGCGATTCTCATTCATAGATCTACCCCATTTATTGTCTCAAGTGTAAACACTGATCCACAAGGTCGCTATGTGGTAGTGGTGGGCTCGTTATACAATACCCCTCTAATTTTGGCAAATGTATACGCCCCTAATTGGGATGATAGTATATTCTTCAAAAAATTCCTTTACTCCTTGCCCAATGTAGATACGCATCAGCTGATCCTTGGGGGAGATATGAATACCACAATGGACCCGGTGTTGGATAGATTCTCGATAAGATCCTGTGTTATATCAAAATCCTCTGTGGTTCTAAAGTCCTACTTGGAGTCATACAGTGCTGTTGATGCTTGGCGATCTCTCTTTCCATTAGCTAGACAATATTATTTCTTCTCTCCTGTTCACCAAACGTATTCACGGATTGATAATTTTTTTGTTGATCAAAAACTCTTTCCTAATGTTAAGACCTGCACATATAATGGCATAGTAATTTCGGATCACAGTCCCCTTACTTTAGAGCTCAACTTTCCAAACCAGCACTCGGCTTACACGTGGCGCCTTAGTCCTCTACTACTGTCAGATAACGGTTTTGTCCAACATATCTGGGAGCAAATTGACATTTTCCTTGAAACAAATATGACTGCTGATGTAACATTCAGCACTATTTGGGAGAGCTTAAAGGCATTTCTACGGGGCCATATAATTTAGTATTGTTCGTTTATCAGAAAGCAGAAAGAAAAGCGCTTAACTGAACTAGCAGATCTCATTAAGAAGCTGGATCAGCAGCACTCAATGGCACCGTCGCCAGACCTTTATAAACAAAGACTAAACTTACAAACGGAATTCAATCGACTCTCCACTAAGCAGACTGAACAGCTGATGCACAGATCCAGACAATCATGGTATGAGCATGGGGACAAACCATCCAAGATTTTAGCTCACCAAATTCGTAAATCGGAAGCTTTGCACATGATCCCTGAAATTGAAACCCAATCTGGACACCCCTCTAAGGACCCTAAAATAATAAATGAGAGTTTCCAACATTTCTATTCTAAACTTTATAATTCTGACTCGTTGTGGGGACCTGGTGTTTCCAACTTTGGGGGACGATGACAGAAGTGAACTTGATCAGCATATCACCTTAGAAGAAATTAAATTGGCGATCAAATCAATGCAGTCTGGTAAATCACCCGGTCCAGATGGCTTTCCGGTGGAATTTTTTAAGGTATTTAGTGACAAACTGTCTCCGCTCTTGCTGGACATGTACTCGGAATCCTTCGACTCGGGGTGCCTGCCTCCTACTCTCCAGCAAGCGGCAATTTCACTTCTGTTAAAATAAAACAAGGACCCATTGCAATGTTCGTCGTATCGCTCAATATCACTTTTCAATGTCGACTGTAAAATACTATCTAAAACTCTAGCTCTCAGATTAGAACATGTGTTGCCTGAGTCTATGATATCCCCGGATCAGACAGGATTTGTAAAGGGCAGACAGGGCTTCTTTAATCTGCGTAGGCTATTTAATATTCTATACACCCCTTCATCTTTGACACCTGAGATTGCTCTGGCACTAGATGCCGAAAAGGCGTTCGATAGGGTGGAGTGGGATTATTTGCTTTTTACTCTTGGAAAATTCGGTCTAGGTGAAAGGTACATTTCGTGGGTAAGGCTCTTGTATAACTCGCCCATGGCCCATGTCAAGACAAACGATGTATGCTCCCCCTATTTCCCACTGAATCGTGGAACCAGACAAGGATGCCCAAGTTGTTAGCCGTTAACAGTTAAACTGAGGAGATCTCATTTGAGGCATTTCAATTTAAGGTAGCGGATTATCTGACTTATCTAGGCATCAAGGTCACTCGCTTACATACAAATCTATACGAGAAAAATTTCGCACCACTCCTGGAGCGTACTAAATCAGATCTTCAAAGATGGAATAGGCTTCCTTTATCACTAATTGGTCGTGTTAACGTTGTTAAAATAAATGTCCTGCCCAAATTTTTATATATCTTTCAGTGCGTCCCAGTTTATTTACAGAGACAATTCTTTGACACATTAGATAAACAGATCTCAGCATTCATTTGGAATGGCAAACTTCCAAGGATTAGGAAGCAATTTTTACAAGAGGCGAAACGGTCAGGGGGGCTGGCCTTGCCAAATATTTTTTATTATTATTGAGCAGCAAACACACACAATATTCTTTACTGGATGGGGGATCGGTCGACTGAGACTCCAGCGTGGTTGCATATTGAGTCCTCCCACTGCGGAAAAACCTCATTGCAAGCTTTGATTAGTTCAGCCCTTCCGTTGAAATTAGATGCTTACCGATATAACCGGATAGTGCATCACTCTTTTAGAATCTGGATACAATGTAGGAAAAGGTTCGGTCTACAATCAATGTCGTCTCGGGCACCAATCCCTTGCAATCATATGTTCCCACCGTCCCTATTGGACTCTGCCTTTAAGATCTGGAGCGATAAGGGTATATCTAGTTTTAAAGATCTGTATATTGACAATGTTTTTACCTCTTTTACTCAGCTGACTCAAAAGCATGACATTATTCTGACTGATTTCTTCTGTTATATGCAAATTCATGACTTTGTCCGCAACAGATGTCCTCAATTTCCCAATATGCCTGAAAAAACTACTTTAGATGCATTTCTAGATGTTAATGTATACAGAAGGGGAGCGATTGGAGTATTGTATGATATGTTGTCGACCCTATATTCCCCCTCTCTCACTATTATTAAATCACATTGGGAGGATGATCTGTCTGTAGAATTTTCAGATGAACAATGGCAATCTATTCTCCGGAACGTTCACTCTTCCTCAATATGTGCCAGACATGGGCTCCTACAGTGTAAGGTGTTACACCGTCTGCATTTCTCAAAGGAGAAGTTGGCTAAGATTTATCCAGGGACAGATCCTTTGTGCAATAGGTGCAAGATGATGACGGGTTCTTTCGTTCATACATTCTGGACATGTCCAAATTTATATAACTATTGGACATCTAAATTTGATACTTTTTCTGTAATATTTGGAACCAAAATTGACCCTTCCCCTATAATCACAATCTTTGGAGTGGCACCAGAGGATATGCCTATTCAGATAAATTACTCGAAAATCATTGCTTTTACTACCCTAATTGCTAGGCGTTTAATACTTATGATGTGGAAGCAGGAGGCCTCTCCCACACATGTCCAATGGACCAGAGATGCAATGGGGTTCCTGCACTTGGAAAATATGAGATGCACCTTAGGAGGCTCTACGGATAGATTCTATAAGACATGGCAACCTTTTTTGACGTATAATGAAAGGATGTGTACACTTCCATAGTTGACTCTATGAGACTATGTTGAGACCTCGGGGGAAGTTGAAGATGTGAATGTGTTTTTGTTTTGTTACTGTTGACAGAATCCGGCTATGGGGCGACAATAATGTGGTCAAGAGGCATGGTTTGTATCTTTTTTAACTTGCATGGTTTATTTATTCACATGGTATGAGCAGCAGTTCTAGAGTTCTCCTCTCACTGAGAGGCTGGGGGGAAAGAGGTAGAGTAGGAGGAGCCATCTCTATTTATACTCGCCACCTGGTGGTGTTCTTGAGTGGCTCCGCCTAGAGCACCCTCTAGTGGAAACAGTTATATATGCAGTTAGACAGTTACTAACAATCCTACATAGAACCTCTGACTTCAACAGTTACGTTTGCATTTGACTTATTTCTGTTAGTTTAGTGTTTGTCAAATGTGAGTCTGAGTTGAACCTGGGAGGGTGGGGGGTGGGCTGGTGGGAGGGAACTGGTGGGAGGGAGTGGGGGTGAAAATATTTGAAAATACCCCAAAGTACCCCAAAATACCCCAAAGTACCCCAAAATACCCCAAAGTATACCCAAAAATACCCCAAAGTACCCCAAAAGACCCCAAAGTATACCCCAAAATACCCCCAAAGTACCCCAAAATACCCCAAAGTACCCCCCAAAAGACCCCACAGTAGCCCAAAATACCCCAAAGTACCCCAACATATCCCAAAATACCCCAAAGTGCCTGGAAATATACCACAAAGTACCACAAAATACCTAAAATGAAAAACTAAAATGTGCACATTTTGTGTAATAGTGTGTAATAGTGTAATAGTGTAATAGTGTAATAGTGTGTAATAGTGTAATACTGTAATAGTGTGTAATAGTGTAATAGTGTGCTAGTGTAATAGTGTGTAATAGTGTTCTAGTGTGCTAGTGTAATAGTGTAATAGTGTAATAGTGTGCTAGTGTGCTAGTGTGTAATAGTGTAATAGTGTAATAGTGTGTAATAGTGTAATACTGTAATAGTGTAATAGTGTGTAATAGTGTAATAGTGTAATAGTGTGTAATAGTGTAATAGTGTGTAATAGTGTAATAGTGTAATAGTGTGTAATAGTGTAATAATGTGCTAGTGTAATAGTGTGTAATAGTGTGCTAGTGTGCTAGTGTAATAGTGTAATAGTGTAATAGTGTGCTAGTGTGTAATAGTGTAATAGTGTAATAGTGTAATAGTGTGTAATAGTGTAATAGTGTAATAGTGTGTAATAGTGTGTAATAGAGTGTAATAGTGTAATAGTGTGTAATAGTGTAATAGTGTGTAATAGTGTAATAGTGTGTAATAGTGTAATAGTGTGCTAGTGTAATAGTGTAATGGTGTGTAATAGTGTAATAGTGTGTAATAGTGTAATAGTGTGTAATAGTGTAATAGTGTGCTAGTGTAATAGTGTAATGGTATGTAATAGTGTGTAATAGTGTAATAGTGTGTAATAGTGTAATAGTGTGTAATAGTGTAATAGTGTAATAGTGTAATTTTGTGGAATAGTGTGTAATAGTGTAATAGTGTAATAGTGTGTAATAGTGTAATAGTGTAATAGTGTTTTAGTGTGTAATAGTGTAATAGTGTATAATAGTGTAATAGTGTGCAATAGTGTAATAGTGTAATAGTGTGTAATAGTGTGCAATAGTGTAATAGTGTAATAGTGTGTAATGGTGTAATAGTGTAATAGTGTGTAATAGTGTAATAGTGTGCTAGTGTAATAGTATAATAGTGTGTAATAGTGTGCTAGTGTAATAGTGTGCTAGTGTAATAGTGTGTAATAGTGTAATAGTGTGTAATAGTGTAATAGTGTGTAATAGTGTAATAGTGTAATTTTGTGTAATAGTGTGTAATAGTGTAAGTGTGTAATAGTGTAATAGTGTAATAGTGTAATAGTGTGATAGTGTGTAATAGTGTAATAGTCTACGGCTGCCCAAGACACTAAAGTCCCGCCACAGACTGAGTTTCTTCCCCTCAGCAGCTCGCCTGGTAAACGAGTCAGGTGTCCCCCTGCTCCCCCCCCCCTCGATGGCGAGCTGCTAGGGCTGGTACTTCTGGACTTGAACTTGTGTTGCACTGTATCCATGTCCCCAACCACCGCACTTTCACAGTCTTATTGTTGTCTCACTGTTCTGTCCTGTCTTGCACTTTACTTAAAATTATTTATTTACTGTTGTATTGTTCTTAATTGTGAAAAAAGTATGCACTGTAATGTCAAATCACGTTCCATTTTGTACCTGTATAAAATGGCGAATAGAGTAATCTGAATCTGAATCTGAATAGTGTGTAATAGTGTAATAGTGTGTAATAGTGTGTAATAGTGTAATAGTGTGTAATAGTGTGTAATAGTGTAATAGTGTGCTAGTGTAATAGAGTGTAATAGTGTAATAGTGTGTAATAGTGTAATAGTGTGCTAGTGTAATAGTGTAATAGTGTGTAATAGTGTGTAATAGTGTAATAGTGTGCTAGTGTAATAGTGTAATAGTGTGCTAGTGTGTAATAGTGTAATAGTGTGTAATAGTGTGCTAGTGTGCTAGTGTTATAGTGTAATAGTGTGTAATAGTGTAATAGTGTGCTAGTGTGCTAGTGTAATAGTGTAATAGCGTAATAGTGTTTAATAGTGTAATAGTGTAATAGTGAAATAGTGTAATTGTGTAATAGTGTAATAGTGTAATAGTGTAATAGTGTGTAATAGTGTGTAATAGAGTGTAACAGTGTAATAGTGTAATAGTGTGTAATAGTGTAATAGTGTGTAATAGTGTAATAGTGTGCTAGTGTAATAGTGTGTAATAGTGTAATAGTGTGTAATAGTGTAATAGTGTAATAGTGTGTAATAGTGTAATAGTGTGTAATAGTGTAATAGTGTAATTTTGTGTAATAGTGTGTAATAGTGTAATAGTGTGTAATAGTGTAATAGTGTAATAGTGTGTAATAGTGTGTATAATCTTGTGTAATAGTGTGTAATAGTGTGTAATAGTGTAATAGTGTAATAGTGTGATAGTGTGTAATAGTGTGTAATAGTGTAATAGTGTGTAATAGTGTAATAGTGTAATAGTGTGTAATAGTGTAATAGTGTGATAGTGTGTAATAGTGTAGGACGATTGAACAATGGAGCAGGCAGTCGCGCTGAAGTTTGTGGAAGCAGCAGTCGCGCTGAAATTGCCAGAGTTCTGGGAAACGCAAGCTACTGCATGGTTTGTGCAGGCGGAGGCGCAGTTAGTTAGTTAGTCGCTGTGCTGGGGACTAACACGGCAGCCAGAGTGGTGAGTTTACTCACAAACCCTCCGGCGCACAACAAATATGGCACGCTGAAGGCACACTTGTTGAAGTGTTTTGAACTGTCTGAGGTGGAACGAGCTAACCGGCTGTTTTCATTACAAGGTCTGGGCGATAGTAAACTGTCCGAGCTTATGGATAGGATGTTGGCGTTGATGGGAGAGCATGAGCCCAACCACTTTCTCTTCAGACAGCTGTTCTTACGCCAGTTACCGGCTCAGGTAAGGGCCGCCTTGGCAAACACAACAATAAATGACTGCCGTATGTTAGCCGCGGAGGCGGATAAGTTCTTTTTGGCCAGCCAGCAGCAACACTGTACGGCCGTGTTCTACCATGACCAACCCTCTTCCTCTCACCATGGGGATTATACCGTCGCTGCTGCGGTGGCAGCCCCTCGCCAGCGAGGGAGAGACACTGGCTGGTGTTTCTTTCACACCAAGTATGGAGCCAGGGCTAGCCAATGCCGTCCCCCAAGGACTTACAAGGGGCCGGGAAACGCCCGGGCCGGCGCTCAACAGTGGCCATGAGCATTGGTGGGGCCGGCAGGCTACTGTTTATTCGGGACAACATCTCAGGCAGGCGTTTCATGTGCGACACAGGGGCACAGAGAAGCGTGCTGCCTGCGTCAAGGGTGGACACCCTGGGCGACGGGCATGGGCTCCCTATGGAAGCTGCCAATGGTACTACGATCCGCACGTATGGCAGTAGGCTAGTGGAGCTGTGTTTTGGTGAGCGGCGGTTTAGCTGGGATTTCATCACTGCTGATGTGTATGTGCCCCTGCTGGGTGCTGATTTTCTGTGTGCTTATGGATTGTTGGTGGATGTCAGGAACAATCGCTTGATCGACGCCACCACCTTTTGTTCATTTGAATGTACTTTGTCTAACATGTTGTCTATTAGAGATGAGTTTCACCAGCTGCTAGCCGAGTTCCCTGTCCTTACCCAGCCCACTTTCTCGTCCTCCACCAGTAAGCACGGTGTGGAGCATCACATCGCTACGGCAGGTGCGCCAGTCTGCTCCCGGGCTCGGCGCCTAGATCCTGCCAAGCTGGCCGTTGCCAAGGCCGAGTTTTCCAACATGGAGAACCTGGGTATTATCCGTCGTTCTGACAGCCCATGGGCCTCACCCCTTCACATTGTCCCCAAGGCTGCCGGCGGGTGGCGCCCGTGTGGCGATTACCGCCGCCTTAACGAGGTAACCACACCGGACCGATACCCGGTTCTACATATTCAGGATTTTTCCACCCACCTGGCCCGGAAACTCATATTTTCAAAAATAGATTTAGTTCGAGGTTACCACCAGGTGCCAGTCCACCCAGCGGACATCCCTAAGATGGCGGTGATTACTCCCTTTGGTTTGTTTGAGTTCTTGCGCATGCCATTTGGGCTTAAAAACGCAGCACAGACATTCCAGCGCTTGATGGACCTGCCTTTTTTGTTTGTCTACCTAGATGACATCTTAGTCGCCAGTACCACCAAGGCAGAGCACTTGTCCCATCTCAGGACCCTTTTCCACCGACTCAGTCAGCATGGGCTCATAGTTAACCCAGCTAAATGTCAGTTTGGGCTGTCTAGGATCGATTTCCTCGGGCACCACGTCACCAAAGATAGGGCAGTTCCCCTCCCATCTAAGGTTGATGCCATAGCAAATTTTCCACTGCCACCCACCATCAAGGCTCTGCAAGAGTTCCTTGGCATGGTACATTTTTACCATCGGTTTGTCCCCCGGGCTGCTCAGCTAATGCGACCTCTGTACGAGGCTCTCAGGGGTAAAATCGCCAAACATGTGGTGGACTGGACGGACGAGAGACGCAAGGCGTTTGTCGATACTAAAACCGCCCTGGCCAATGCAACCAGGCTGGCACACCCACTTCCCAACGCCCCTGTTGCCATCACCACTGATGCTTCAGACTATGCTGTTGGAGCGGTATACGAACAGTGGGTGAGTGGGGCTTGGCAGCCACTGGCGTTTTTTTGCCGACAGCTTCGTCCTAATGAGTGCAAATATAGCACTTTTGATAGGGAGCTCCTCGCCCTCTATCTGGCCGTGCAGCATTTCCGTTCCCTGCTGGAGGCTCGTTCGTTCACGGCATTTGTAGACCACAAGCCATGGTCTGCCCGTCAGCAGAGGCACCTGTCATATATCTCAGAGTTTACCACGGATATTCAGCACGTCGCAGGCAGGGACAATCTAGTGGCAGACTGTCTCTCTCTGGCCTTGGTCGGGGGCCGTCCATGTTGGTTTGGACTATGCACGCATGGCCTCAGACCAGGTTTCCGACCTGGACGTTCAGGCCTACAGGTCGGCCATCACAGCACTGGAAGATGTGGCATTTAATGAGGCTAACGGCACACTCCTGTGCGACGTTTCCACGGGACGGCCGCGACCGGTGGTGCCCAGCAGTTGGAGACGTCATGTTTTTGACATCATACATGGTCTCTCTCACCCCGGAAACAGGGCATCTCAAAAACAGGTGGCAGCCAAGTTCATTTGGCACGGGCTGAAAAAGGATGTGAGCGGGTGGGTTAAGACCTGTGTGATGTGCCAGCGCGCTAAGGTACACCGCCACATTAAAGCTCCTTTGGCCCAGTTCTCCGTGCCCGAAAGGAGGTTTGACCATGTGAATGTGGACCTGGTGGGTCCATTGCCCCCATCGCATCTCACGATGGTGGACAGAACCACTCGGTGGCCAGAGGCCGTTCCGCTGTCATCCACAACGTCCACTGATGTGGCTCGGGCGTTTATATATACGTGGGTGGCCCGGTTCGGTGCTCCGTCTGACCTTTCGTCGGACCGCGGACCTCAGTTCACCTCTGAGCTTTGGTCCGAGATTGCCAGAAACTTAGGCGTGAGACTGCACCGCACTACCGCTTATCACCCGCAGGCTAACGGTTTGTGTGAGCGGTTTCACCGGTCCATGAAGGCCTCTCTCCAAGCTACCCTTAGCGATGGTAGTTGGGTCGACAGGCTCCCGTGGGTCATGTTGGGTCTCAGGACCGCCCCCAAGGAGGATCTCCAGTCATCGTCGGCTGAGCTGGTCTATGGCCAACCGCTGCGGGTCCCCGGGACGTTTTTACCTGACACCACAGACCCCTGGTCTGCGACCCAGCAGCGCATTTCAAACTTGGAGAACGCTAGGGCTTTTGTGCCGGCCCCCACCTCGCAACATGGTTTGCCACAGACTCGTGTTCCACCCGGCCTCAAGGCGACGGAATATGTGTTCATACGGCACGATGCCCACCGCGGGTCCTTTCAACCTCCCTATGATGGCCCGTTTCGGGTCCTACAGACGGGAAGTAAGACCTTCGTGGTGGACATTGGCGGTAAACCGGAACATGTCTCGGTGGACCGGCTTAAGCCAGCTCACTTGGATGTGGATCACCCCGTGGCACTCGCTCAGCCCCCGCGGCGGGGGCGACCTCCCCGTGTTAAACCTCGTCACCCTAAATCACTTTTTGAAAATATGAGTCCCTCACCGCCCAATAGGCACCTTGCCCAGTGCCCTCCCAGCCACCGCAAGGCCCCAGGGGGTCCCACGGTAGCTCATATGCCGGCTCCAGTTGTTCGGAGCCGTTATGGTCGGGAGGTCCGTCTACCGACCCGTTTTGTGAGTTAGTAGGGTGAATTCTGGGGGGACATATGTAGTGGGCACTTACTTGGACACTTACCTGGATAGGACATAATCCACCTACACTGTCACTTTAAGGACATGGGGCATTGTGGGTAGCTAGAGCGGCCATATTAACGCTTGGCTTGGTTTGTTGTGGTTTCCATGGCTATGCTAATAAATGATGCACACTGATGTGTGGTCAAAGAAACTTCACTCTCTTTGGTCGTGATTTCCCGTCTCCTACAATTACACACTATTACACTATTACACTAGCACACTATTACACTATTACACACTATTACACTATTACACACTATTACACTATTACACACTATTACACTAGCACACTATTACACTATTACACACTATTACACTATTACACTATGTTACGACCCCTGTGAGTCTAAAGGTAAAGGGCTGTAACATAACAGTTGGTTGACAGAAAAGATGGACCACGTTTGTAAACAACAATGATATTTATTGAAAGATGCAAAGGAAGCACATGTAGCTCAAGGGTGAGCCCAGGCCAAAACAACAAACAAACACCACTATACTCCAAATAAACCCAATCTAATCTATGGTAAAAGAAATTACATTACCTAAACTACTCTTACCTAACCAAAACAGGAGAAAACAATATCCAAAGGAAATGGCAGCTCACCCCATCTGTGCTTCCTGAGAAAGAGAGAAAAACACATTGATACATAAAACAAAGGCAGAATATATACAAAAACAAACTATAACTAACAATGCTCTCTCTGTGGCCATACACACACAAGGCAATTTCCACTAAGCACCAAAGGCCAATAAACTAAATGCAATATTGTCAAAGTTACAGGTTACAAAATCACACTAGGCCTAGCCTCATGCCAGAGAGAGAGAGTGACTGAAGTGAGAAGCCATGTTTTAACAGGTGTGGGGTGATCCATGATTGGGTGGTGTTGATTGAGTGTTGGAGTCTGGAAAACCATCCACCAATCGGTGCTGTGTTGCTATAATGGAAGGGCAGGCCTGGCAGGGACCAATGGTGGAGGGAACAATGGCTGGAGGGAGGAAACAAAAATGGAGAACACACACACATGGAGACACACACTGGGGAATATATACATTGGGATGTAACACCCCCATACATAAGACAAAAACATGTTTGACACATAACACATACCACCAACAAAACATGTTTTTCTTTAACAACGAGATCCCCATCTCCGAGATAACTTGTACTCCAAAGTAAAGAGCTATGAAAAAAACAAAAATAAGCCGTCGGTACAACAATGAACCAGTCAACAAACAAGTCGACCGCACGAGAGATTTAACTCCGAGATAGAGCATCCGCCAACACATTCTCAGACCCCTTCTTATGCTTTATGCCAGGGCTATTCAACTAAATTGTTCAGGGGGCCACATTGTCAGAAACCCAAGGGGCCAGGGGCCGGACTGCCACGGCGCCTCCCCGTGCTATGAATATATGTACACTTGACACAACACGCAACCACATTTTCACAACTTTTATTTAACTACATTGCAAAAGTAGTATACTTTTAAAAAAAAGTGCTTCATTTATGTGCCACATCTGCAACATCTCCTGCAAAAAGTGCTTCATTTATGACTGTGCAACAACTGCAACATCTCCTCTTCAACATTTCAATATAAAAATAAAATAAAAAACAAACAAGTGCATGATGTGCATCTGAACATTCTAACATCAACACTTGAACAAAAAAACACATTTATAGTGCAGCTGAGCTTATGAAAAAGTGCTTCATGTCTGTGCAACAACAGCAAATCACAGCATCTTATTAGCACTTATTGTCCACTCTTAACTCTCAAACATCAGGGGGGTGGGGGGCAGACAGGCCTAGCCTACATACTAGGGCTGCAACTAATGACTAATTTGGTAGTCGACTAATCTGCCGATTATTTTTTCGATTAGTCGACTAATCGAAAACCAATGTAAACAACAACAATTTTTTTTTTTTTTTTTTTTTTTAATTACCTATCTTTGTGAAAGTGGCTTCTCAGCTCTGGTCCAGCTGAAGACAGAGCAGAGGAACAGATTGGACATTGAGCATGACCTCAGAGTTGCTTGTCTACCATCACCCCAGACTTTGAGACTCTTGTCAGGACCAAACAACAACATCATAACATGATGATCCCATAGCAAATTAAAATAATGACTCATGAAACATTTGAATTTGGATCTTTAAGCCACTTTAAATGAAAATGTATTTGAAGAACAATACAGCAATCACTCATAACAAGATAAATAAATTAAATAATACAAATTAAAGTGGAAGTGTACTTTAAATAACTTTTGTTTGCTGTGTGTGAGAGGAGTCTGTGTGTGTGTGTATGTGTGTGTGTCTTACTCTGATCGATGTGTGAGTGAGAGGAGTGTGTGTACTGTGTAATTTGTGTGTGTGTCTTACTCTGATCGCTGTGTGAGTGAGAGGTGTGTACTGTGTAATTTGTGTATGTGTGTGTGTCTTACTCTGATCGCTGTGTGTGAGTGAGAGGAGTGTGAATGTGTGTGTGTCTTACTCTGATCGCTGTGTGTGAGAGAGAGGAGTGTGAATGTGTGTGTGTCTTACTCTGATCGCTGTGTGTGAGTGAGAGGAGTGTGTATGTGTGTGTGTCTTACTCTGATCGCTGTGTGTGAGTGAGAGGAGTGTGTATGTGTGTGTGTCTTACTCTGATCGCTGTGTGTGAGTGAGAGGAGTGTGTATGTGTGTGTCTTACTCTGATCGCTGTGTGTGAGTGAGAGGAGTGCGTGTGTAATGTATTGTGTCTAGTCTGATCATCATCTCCTGCAGGGGAACAATGTTTTCAATGTCCAAAATTTGCTATGGGATCATCATGTTATGATGTTGTCTGGAACCCTGAGAAGCCACTCTCACAAAGATAGGTAGTGCGCACAAAAAAAAAAAAAAAAAAAAAAAATTAAATAAAGTATTTTATTTTTTTTTTTAATGACTAATCGACGCAACAATTTCTCATCGACGATTTTTTATAATCGACGTCGTCGATTATGTCGACTAATCGTTGCAGCCCTACTACATACACACATCTAATGAGAGCGATTGCACTTCTTTGACTGAGCAATGGCAGAGAAAGAGGGTTCATAGGAAGTGAGGGCTACCCGCAAACAGTGATGCAAATGCTCATTTGTCAAGGAGGCACGGTTGCTTGTTTTAATGGCATTCATGTGAGAGAAACTGGATTCACAGGTGTATGTTGAGCCAAACATTGTTTGTTAGCACAGATATTGCCAGCGTTTTTATTTTGGGGAATGTCTTGACATGAATACACTTTATCCAAAATGTTGTGGTGGATTCATTCTCAAGTGCCTGCTTCAGAGCAGATGATGCTTGCATGTCAATTATTTCAAGTTGCAGGAGACCTTCATCAATGTGAAGTGATGCAAGGAACTCTTGTCCTTTTGTGGAAATAGCAGCTACATTGGCAAATGGGTTGCTCACAAAATGCATCAATTCTCTGGACATGTCAAATTCATCAAATCGACTTGCAAAGTTTTCCCTCAATTTATCAATGAAATCTGTCATTAATTGAGTGACTTTTGGCTCAATTGTGCGTGTTAACGTTGACATGAAAAGAAAAAAGTAAAAAATAATAATAATAATAAAAAAAACATTAAAAAAAATAAAGAAATAATATTTTTTTAAATTTTTTTTTATTATCATGTAATCTTTGGCGGGCCGGTCAGAATCATCCCGCGGGCCGGATCTGGCCCGCGGGCCGCCAGTTGAATAGCCCTGCTTTATGCTGAGGTTATAATTTTGCACTATGAGCGCCCAACGCATGAGGCGCTGATTGTGGTTGTACATCCGCGACAGGCTGCTAAACGAACAATGAATGAACACTACACAACAACAACCACCAAACGCACATAGCACACACATCCACACGCACACACCCACTTTAAACGAACACACTGTAGCACCCACTCCACACACTTTATAGCACACACCCACTTTAAACAAACACACTGTAGCACCCACTCCCCACACTTTATATTTATGGATGAAGGATTGCACTACAACTCGTACACCTTACTGTAAATTGTACCTAAAATTGTACCTCATCCCATTTCTGCTTTGCACTAGATAGTACTGTACATTAGTACACTGCATAGTATTGTGTATTGTATATTATATGGTAACTCAGAACATTGTACATATGTCTATACCGAACACTGTGACCTCATTTTCTTCTTCTAAATTCATGCTATATTATGTTATTATGTTATTTGATACTATCTTGTCTAGCACAGTCTCTGGAGCGTAACAGTAAGAAGCATTTTGTATGAAAGTATTCTGTACTTCTGTATGACAACTATTAAAGAACTTGAACTTGAACTTGAACTTGAACTTGAAAACCAATGGGTTGTGGTCGGTGTATACTACCACTGGTAATACGCTCGAACCGACATACACCTCAAAATGTTGCAACGCATACAACATACAGTAGCCAAAGTCTCCTTTTCAATAGTGGAATAGTTTAGTTGATGTTTGTTAAATTTCCGGGAAAAATAACAAACCGGGTGACTGACACCATCGTGATCTTCCTGTAATAACACCCCTCCAGCTCCCACCCCGCTGGCATCCACCTCCAGCTGGAACGGCAGGGAGAAATCTGGAGCAGAGAGAACAGGGGAACTGCATAAGAGAGCTTTAACACCATCAAATGCATTTTGACAATCAGCTGTCCAAATGAATGGTTTGGACGGGCTACACAGGCTAGTGAGAGAAGTGACGACAGAAGAAAAGTTTCGGCAAAAACCACGGTAATACCCAGCCATCCCAAGGAATCTACGCAATTCCCGCCTAGTAGTAGGCACTGGAAAAGTTGTGATTGCAGATATTTTTGCATCCACCGGACGCACTTGTCCTTGTCCTACCTGCTTACCAAGATAGGTAACCGTAGCCTTGCCGAACTCACACTTGGCAAGGGTAAGGGTCAGGGAGGCTCCAGCTAAGCGGTCAAAGACAGTTTGTAAGGTTGTCATGTGGTCACGCCAGTTGGTCAAATAGACAACCAGGTCATCGAGATAGGCATTACAATTTGGAACACCAGCCAGGACTAGGGTCACCAGTCGCTGGAAAGTGGCCGGGGCATTACGCATTCCAAAAGGCATTACAGTATATTGCAAAAAATTGTCAGGAGTAACAAACGCCGAGATTTCCGAGGCACGGGGGGTCAAAGGGACCTGCCAGTAACCCTTTAACAAATCTAGTTTGCTAACATAGGTGGCAGATCCAAGGTTGTCAATACAATCTTCCATGCGGGGCAGTGGGAAGGAATCAGGCACGGTGACAGCATTTACCTTTCGGAAATCAGTACAAAATCTAGGAGTTCCATCCGATTTGGGAGCTAACAAGCAAGGTGAACTCCAGGGACTGCAACTTGGCTTGGCTAAACCATGTTTTAACAAATAGTCAACCTCCTGTTGCATCATGGCCCTCTTGGTGATGTTAACACGGTATGCATGTTGCTTGATAGGCACAGCATTGTTAACATTAATATCATGGGCCAATACAGAAGTACAGGAGGGAACATCACCAAACAGAGCCATGTAGGCCTGAATCAAATTTGTGATGTCCTCTCGCTGCTCCTCAGGTAAGTGTGCTAAGTGAGTGGGCAGGTTCAATAACATCTCAGTGTTGGACAATCTAGCACCCTGATGGGCTGCATTGCGCAACTCTAAGCCATCTACATCCTCACCACTAACGTCAGGAGAGTCCGGAACTATTGGAGTTGAGGCAACAGCAGAGACGGCCAGTCCGGCTGTCTGGTCTGAGGTCTTCACCTGCACACTATCTCTGGAAAAATATGGTTTAAGCATATTGATGTGGCAAACACGAGAGTGACGTTTACGATCAGGGGTGCGAACCACATAGTCTGTATCACTTATCTTCTTGTCTATTGCATACGGTCCGGAAAAACGAGCGGAAAGAGCAGAACCAAGGATAGGTAACAGGACTAGAACCTTATCACCTGGCTGGAAAGATCGAGAAACAGCTTTCTCGTCATAGTGCCGTTTCATAGTTCTCTGGGAAGAAGAGAGCGCTTCTTTTGCGAGAGAGCACGCCTGATGCAGTCGCTCTCGAAACTGGCTAACAAAATCTAGAACATTAGTGGGTGTGCTGGCACCCTTTGACATGAACCGTTCTTTAAGAACTTTCAGAGGCCCTCTAACAGTGTGCTTGAAAACGAGCTCAGCAGGACTGAAACCAAGAGACTCCTGTATGGTCTCTCGCGCAGCAAATAGAACAAGGGGGACACCCTCATCCCAATCTTTCTCTGTGTCTAAGCAATATTTACGCAACATAGACTTTAATGTCTGATGCCAACGTTCTAGAGCCCCCTGAGTTTCAGGGTGGTAGGCACTGGACACTATATGTCGGATACCCAGGGACTGTAACACTTGCTCAAATAACCTAGACAGGAAGTTGGTGCCTTGGTCCGTTTGTACTACCTTAGGCAGTCCAAACGTGGAGAAGAACTTCGTCAAAGCCTTAATTATTACAGGCGCTGTAATTCTGCGAAGAGGGATAGCCTCAGGGAAACGGGTGGCGGTACACATTATTGTCAACAAAAACTGATTGCCGGCTTTGGTCTTTGGCAACGGACCAACACAGTCAACTATGACATGTTCAAATGGTTCACCGACCGCTGGTATAGGACAGAGGGGAGCAGGTGGAATTACCTGGTTTGGCTTTCCGGTGATCTGACAAGTACTACAGGTACGACAGTACTGTGCTACATCGGACTTCAAACCGGGCCAAAAGAAATGTTGAAGTATTCTGTTGTATGTTTTAGTGACTCCCAAGTGTCCAGACCAAGGGTGGTCATGGGCCAAGAACAGTACATGCTGACGATAAACTGCAGGGACAACAATCTGATAAACAGTGCTCCAGTCTGGCACCTGATCTGGTAGCCCTATCTCCGATTGTGCATGCTCTGCCAGTCTAGTACCATGGGACCTCCATGTACGCATCAAAACTCCTTCATCCACAAAATAAGAATGCAACTCTCTCCTCTGTTCTGTTTCAAGAGAAGAGAAACATTTTGCAAGAGAAGGGTCAGCCTTCTGGGCAGTAATTAGCATTTCACGAGTAACGGGTAACTTCAATGCGTCGGAACTAGTTACAGTTGTCTGTGGGGGTACCTTACTATGAGTCGGTGGTTTGTCAGCGGTATCAGAAGTTGGAGCCAGCAACTCCTCCCTGACAAAGGCTGAAGCAAAAACAGAGTCAGACAAATTAATTTCATCACCTCTCTTTTTCAATTGAGCCCGAGTGACAACACTTGCAGAAAAAACTTCAGGGAAGTTCTGTGACAAGTCATCAGGCAGAGAATCTGTGTCTGGGTGATCCAACACTTCCAGCACAGCGTTCACCTGTCCTCCAGCTAAATCATTTCCCATGATAAAGGAAATGCCTTTAACTGGCAAGGAAGGTCTCACCCCTATTTTAAAGAAACCAGTGACCAAATCAGATTGTACATGAATACAGTGTAACGGGGCTGGCACGAGACCCATCTCAATACCTTGAACTAGGACACTAGAACCACAGGAAGATTTCTCAGACAGAGGTAGTACATCAGAGAGGATAAAGGATTGTGAGGCTCCAGTATCTCGTAAGATCTGAACTGTACACTGATCTTTTGGATCCCCTGTCAAGGAAACTAAACCCTTGGAAGTAAATGGCCTGAAACAAGGATCGAGAACATCCTGATCATTGTGCATCTGTTGATCGGAATCAGGTGCCATTTTAATCAGACCAACCCCTTTGGGTTGTCTAAAGTTCTGAGAGGACGGTTGCTGCTTACGTTTCAATGTTAAACAGTCAGAAATAACATGACCAGGTTTATGACAGTAGTAACATGTCCGCTCCTCTTTTGAGCGTGGAGGTGACATTTTTGGTCGGGGGTGTGTGAATTCTGGATGGTTGGGGACAGAAGGTCTCTGAGAGAAATCATGGGGGAGAAACGAGTCACGCCTATCTACAAACACAGTTTTATGGGTTAGCGCAAACTCATCAGCTAATACAGCAGCTTGCTGCAGAGTGGACACTTTCTGCTCACTCAGGTAAATTACAATACGCTCTGGCAAATGATTCTTAAACTCTTCTAATAGAATGAGTTCTCTGAGAGAGTTAAGATCTGAGGCCTTGCTTGCTGCACACCATTTATCAAAGAGAGTTCCCTTCTCTCTAGCAAACTCTACAAAGGTCTGGTTGACAGCTCTCTTGTGACTGCGAAACCTCTGCCTATAAGCTTCGGGCACAAGCTCATATGCACGAAGGATGGCAGCCTTCACAGTATCATACAGTAAACTATCTTCTAGGGAAAGTGTTGAACAAACCTCTTGGGCTTTACCAGTCAATTTGCATTGAAGCAACAAAGGCCAGACCTCTCTTGGCCAGCGCAATGAAGCAGCAATACGCTCAAACACATTAAAATAAGTATCAACTTCTGTCTCTTGGAACGGAGGCACCAAAGCAATGTGTTTACTTATATCAAAAGTGTGTGATGAATAAGCTGTGGAGGAGGACATACCCGGGCCTTGTGGAGGAGTCGGTGTAGCAGAGTTGGATCCACTCCTTTGGTCTCCCAGCTCCAACTCCCGCAGTCTGAGCTCTTTTTCCACCTCAAGCTCCAACCTACGGATGTTAACAGCCCTTTCATTTTCCGCCTCAAGCTCCATTTTACAAAGCCGATACTCCGCCTCACATGCTTGTGCCTTCTCCTGAGCCTCCATCTGGAGACGGGCTATTCTAACCTTGACCTGGGCCCCTTCTCGAGACCCAGATGACACAGGAGAGGCCAAGTGAAAATGTGGCAATGTGACATTCACACCTGCCTTCTCAGCACCATGAGCTTGCTCCTCAGAAGGCTGTGCTTCCGTAGGTTCACCAGGAGGACTTGCATGTTCATCAGAGACCACAGGTAAAAAAAGCGTCCCCTGCTCCAACAGCTTATCTACCACAAGACACCTGATATCCTGCTTAAGATGCTTTTGTTGAACCGAGAGTTTAAAATGTGTGGCAATCTCTACTAAGTCTGCCTTGCGGCAGCTATCTAGCGCTTCCCAAGTAGGATTGCTCAAGAATTTCCCCAGATCAAAAGTACTAACTGCCATTATTTTTTTTACACAAATGCCATTTTTACACACAGATTAATTAATTATTATACAAGTGTAAACAAACACAGTTCACCAAATCCATCAACCAACAATTGAACACGGGTTACAAGATCCAGGCAGAGCCCCCATTTATGTTACGACCCCTGTGAGTCTAAGGGTAAAGGGCTGTAACATAACAGTTGGTTGACAGAAAAGATGGACCACGTTTGTAAACAACAATGATATTTATTGAAAGATGCAAATGAAGCACATGTAGCTCAAGGGTGAGCCCAGGCCAAAACAACAAACAAACACCACTATACTCCAAATAAACCCAATCTAATCTATGGTAAAAGAAATTACATTACCTAAACTACTCTTACCTAACCAAAACAGGAGAAAACAATATCCAAAGGAAATGGCAGCTCACCCCATCTGTGCTTCCTGAGAAAGAGAGAAAAACACATTGATACATAAAACAAAGGCAGAATATATACAAAAACAAACTATAACTAACAATGCTCTCTCTGTGGCCATACACACACAAGGCAATTTCCACTAAGCACCAAAGGCCAATAAACTAAATGCAATATTGTCAAAGTTACAGGTTACAAAATCACACTAGGCCTAGCCTCATGCCAGAGAGAGAGAGTGACTGAAGTGAGAAGCCATGTTTTAACAGGTGTGGGGTGATCCATGATTGGGTGGTGTTGATTGAGTGTTGGAGTCTGGAAAACCATCCACCAATCGGTGCTGTGTTGCTATAATGGAAGGGCAGGCCTGGCAGGGACCAATGGTGGAGGGAACAATGGCTGGAGGGAGGAAACAAAAATGGAGAACACACACACATGGAGACACACACTGGGGAATATATACATTGGGATGTAACACACTATTACACACTATTACACTATTACACTATTACACACTAGCACGCTATTACATTATTACACTATTACACACTATTACACACTATTACACTATTACACTAGCACACTATTACACTATTACACACTATTACACTATTACACACTATTACACACTATTACACTGTTACACTATTACACTATTACACACTATTACACACTATTACACTATTACACACTAGCACGCTATTACATTATTACACTATTACACTATTACACACTATTACACACTATTACACTATTACACTAGCACACTTCTACACTATTACACACTATTACACTATTACACACTATTACACTATTACACTAGCACACTATTACACACTATTACACTATTAAACTATTACACAATATTACACTATTACACTATTACACTATTACACACTAGCACACTATTACACTAGCACACTATTACACAATATTACACACTATTACACTATTACACACTATTACACTATTACACTATTACACACTATTACACTATTACACTATTACACATTAGCACACTATTACACTATTACACTATTACACACTATTACACTATTACACACTATTACACTATTACACTAGCACACTATTACACTATTACACAGTTACACACTATTACACTATTACACACTATTACACTATTATACACTATTACACTATTACACTATTACACACTATTACACTATTACACACTATTACAGTATTACACTATTACACTATTACACACTATTACACTATTACACTATTACACACTATTACACTATTACACAAAATGTGTGGTACTTTGTGGTATATTTCCAGGCATTTTGGGGTATTTTGGGATATGTTGGGGTACTTTGGGGTATTTTGGGGTACTTTGGGGTACTTTGGGGTATTTTGGGGTATACTTTGTGGTATTTTGGGGTATTTTGGGGTACTTTGGGGTATTTTCTGGTACTTTGGGGTATACTTTGGGGTATTTTAGGGTATTTTGGTGTATTTTGGGGTATTTTCTGGTATTTTCTGGTACTTTGGGGTATTTTAGGGTATTTTTGGTACTTTGGGGTATTTTGGGGTATTTTCTGGTACTTTGGGGTATTTTGGGGTATACTTTGGGGTATTTTGGGGTATTTTGGAGTATACTTTGGGGTATTTTGGGGTACTTTGGGGTATTTTGGTGTACTTTAGGGTATTTTCTGGTACTTTGGGGTGATTAGTAGGACCCCTCACAGGGAGACGGGACAGGCGTTAGACAGTTCGCGTGATTGTGATGGGTGGTAAGCATATGTGAATAGAATAGATATATGTAGTAAGCATATTATGTGAATAGAATAGAAGTACTTAACCCAGCAATGAACTCCACGTCTAAACCACGTTGACAGACCACGGACAGAAGACGGTAAGAAGCTGATCCATGGCCTCGGTGGTGCACGTAGAACAGTCACTGCAATCTTGGCCAAGACCCCGAGACATCCACCACCTTGGTCAGCACTACAAGAGAGCCACTCAGAGAGAGGGGGGGGGTTCGGACAGGGGTTAGAGAGTTCCCATGTTTGTAGGGGGCGGATATGGAGCAATAAATACATGTAGTGAGCATATGCATACATGGTGACAGTAGAATCATAGTATATAAGAAAATTGTGAAATTGAGTAATAGATAGAACTACTGCAAGCGTATGGATACAGGATGAGATACAAGACAATAGCTCAGGGCCGTATGCCCCTGGGGGGCAGGAGAAGCCACTCAGAAGGTTCAGCACTGCAGGCCAGACAGAGGCGTTATGAAGCTGTTCCATGGGACCGGTTGAGACAGAGACAGAGGTTAAAAAGGTTCTCCCATGTCTGCAGAAAAGCAGACATGGGAGCAAATAGACATCCTAACTAAACTAGACAGATTAATCTAAGGGTCAGTCCCCGACCAGGTGAGATCAGGGTAGGTTGAAGGAGAGAGAGAAAAGATGGGTCTTAAGCAGGGATTTAGGGAGGGAGGGAGCGCGGTAGACAAATGCTCTGTGGCCGGCGGATTTCTTTTTAACCCTAGGAATCAATAGAAGCCCCGCATTTTGTGAGCACAGAGCACGAGCGGGCGAGTATCGAGAGCTAAGATTGGAGAGCGGTGCGAGCCCATTTACAATTTTGTAGGGAGGAGTAGCACTTTAAAGTCAGATCGGGCTTGAATAGGAAGCCAGTGTAGTGCGGCATGTAACACATACACTTCTCCGAATGGCTTTGTCTTTAATTTGACTAGTTCAAAGTACAGTATTTATTCACCAGCTTTCCAGTGGGCAATGCCCTATGGCTGAGCTAAGTGCTCTGGTCTCTACATATTCATGAACACTCACCAACATATTTCAACTGATGTGCATACCTACCTTTATAAATACTTCTCCTATAGGAACACAAAAACCCTTTCGCCAGCAACAATCTAGTTGAAACTAAGATATTTGCCATAAACTAAAAAATAAATCTCCACTACAGTTATGAGTTAGCAGCTATGGTTGGAAACTATAAGACACATCCAGCACTACTGCTCGCTTGCCTCAGAAAGTGTATCGAGGTGAACACAAAAGGGCCATGCCTGTGAACCACCACTAGGGGCAGATCAGTCGACCCTGAGTGTACGAGTGGGAGAGTTATCGAAATCCTAGGTCTTTGAGTTGCTTTGCTTCTTAAAATGTAGAGGGAGGAAAGGGAGATAAGAGTATAGGGAGACACAGGAGAGAACAGCTCTGGTGGGATTTGATCTCAGGCAGGTCTTAATAACCACAGAGAGGTGAGACCTGTCTTTAAACCTGCCCAGAAGATGATCTCTACAGCTTTTTCCTTCCAGCGGCATATGGTGAGAGGAAGAGGGAGTTCAGTGTGAGAGAGAGACAAAGCTCACCACTAATAATAGAGTCCCTTGGGTTGGCAGTATTCTTTTTGCCTCCATCTCTTCTCTTATCACATGCTCTCACCTCTTTGGATCGACGTGATAATTGTTCTTTGCACCTTCAATTCTGCAGACTAATAAGTGGTTCAAATCCCCAAGCCTGCCACCCAGTAAGGAAAGTAGGAGCTGGTTTGTTGCCTGACTGAGTGTCTTTTGTAGCACGGTGATACCAGAGACATTTCAAAAGGAGACTTGACTATAGGTCCTTCTCACTTCCTGTTGTTTGTCATGTGAGCTACACAAGCAGCCCAGTGTCACTCAAAATGTGTAAATAAAAAACGAATCGACTGCAGGAAAAAGGTACATCATATTAGGTTCAATTATAGAATTTCAATAAACGTACAAAAAAACACCAGCCAAAATAAAGGGCACTTTTTTGGGCAGGGGCTCAAGCCCCCGTTAGACCCTATCTGTGTCTGCCTCAAAACCAACAAGACTATACAACAAAATGCTCCAGTGTTTGGTTAAAATGGACCAAAGCACCCTAGTTTAACCTCTTAATTAAGCCTGACGGGTCCGGTACCGGACCCAAGCCATAAATCTATCTTTAGAGACTGTATAAATAAAGGTTGCGTTTTTATTTATTTTTGCCAAGAGTAAAGACCCTAACCATGTCACAACAGCAGTCATAGTGTATATTTTCAGCAATACGTTTGTTTACCAATAGGTTAAAGTGGTATTAGTGAACTATTCGTTTTTGGAATGCATTAATTTACAAGGGATTTTGAATCTGCGCCGCAATTCTGTTTGTAGTCATATGAGGAGATGAGACCTTGAGCTTCGAATGAGTGTTGAAATTTTGAAAAACAACATTACCCAGCTCATGCCATGACTTGGGGATGAATTATTTTAATTTCTCTGGATTTCTTTGGATTATCTACCACAAAACTGAACGTTATTGGCATAAATTAGAACGCAGTTAGTTTTTCTACCTTTCTGTGAACGTTTAGCAAAAATCCGCATTGCAAACCGATTCAAAATGGCGGAGCAGTTTCCATTATAAAGAAATAACTATTTACAGTAGATTTCATTCACGGTTCTTGCTGCACGCCTGGTGATACTAAATCCAAATTGAACTCTGCCATTTGAAAGAGAAGATTTAGCCCGATCCATAGATGTGCAACTTGGCTATAATAAGGTCATTTATACGCCTGATATTCTATATTGTATAATAATATTTAAAATTGCATGTTGGATGGCAGAATTCAGTACTGTATCTACAAAACTTTCTGTTTAATCATCTTCCCTTTATTCATTTACTTAGATTCTTTGTACATGTGATCTCAAGAGGATGCTGAACGAGCTCAGTGGCAGTTTCTCATTCCCTGAGATCCATATATGTCCCTAGATACCAAGACCATGCAAATGGACTTTGTAGAAGTGTAGCAATCTTCCATTTACTTAGGTATGTATTTTTAGGCAGATTTTCAGAAAATAGGGCTAGGGCTTAAGAGTAGGGATGCACCGATATGTTCAAATAACACAATCGGCCGATACCGATATTTGTGACCTGGCAATTTAAAAAAAAAAAAATTATGAAAGTACTGTATATTTGTATGTCTCTAAATGTTTTGATGAATTGAAAATGGAGGACCCTTATGTAAACAAGCCGAAAGTCTTTTTCTGGTCTTCATCCTCCAGTCTTAGCAGTTGTTGTATTGAGCTGTACTGTATTGTACCCATTCTGCAATTTGTTAATAACATTTTCAATCAATCAGACAAAATGTATGTATAGAAAAGCTTTTATAATAACATTATTTCATATAACAAAAAATTATATTATTGTTTAATTAAGAAAATGTTTTAGCCCTATGCTTTACTATTATTTTAGGCATGGCAACAAATAAAATAATAATACAATTAATAAATAAAATATTTACTCATATATCACTCAAAAACTTTGGTGATCGGGCCTTCTCTCGCACTGCACCCCGACTCTGGAACTCCCTCCCTCAGTCCCAGGGCCGTAGCCAGGGTTTAGAAATTAGGGAGGTCCATTTATTTTTTTGGCCCAGACCGGCCCACCATAATCGGTCGGACACCACCCACAAGTACACCATCCTTGCGGTCCCCTTAAATATGCGTACCTACTGTCCTATTCCCCCAAACCACTACAAAGCTGGGTAGTAAGTGCCATGGACAAGTGGACCAGTGTACTCACTCGTGGCTCTTGTTTTGGGTGGTGATGTAAAACACCTGCATCATAGCAGGCTCAGGATGGGCAAAGTAGTCTATAGCCTGTTCATCCCTGTCTCTCTCCTCCACAACCTGGCTTGACTAGACATAAGGAGAGAGAGAGAGAGAGGTGATTACAATTAACTGGTACATTCAGGTCCAGAATTGTTGGAATTCCCTGACAAAGATGTGCAAAAAGCTGTGCAATTTAAACAATACCATACTGGTAATGAGCAAATTGTTGTTTATTCAATTAATGCATGGAGCTGTTCCATCTTATTTCATTTGATACTAACTACTCAGTTCATACAGATTTCAAGTATCCAAATATCAATGATGAATATTGCATAAGGTTTACACAATAATATATCACCTTTTTGTTTTATATTCATGTTCAGAGAGGAGTAATAGTTAGATCTTTGTATGTGTGATTTATATGGCAATTAAGGGGAGACACTGCAGGTGAATAGGGTAAAAAAATTAACTAATAGATATCACAATGAAACTTCCCCAGTTGATTACTTATATTAAGACAAGACTTTTTTGTATTACAAGTTTTCTGAAATTGTATGTTTAAATATGCAAATGAGGCATGATCTACTTAAATATGCACTAATTTGCATATAATTCCAGGACAGAAATCTGAACATTGGATAAAGCCATTTTCAAAATTATAGTTTCATTTTGTTGACATATTAGAGCCAAAGGTTATTACAGAGGGGATTTTGGATAACTCTTTTTATCACTCCATAAATCAGAAAATACTCCATTCAGTCCATTTTTATGGTAAAATTCCATATTTCGCCATGTTTTTAGGAATAAAATGTGATATAAATCAGGGTATAAATGCGATATCAACAAACCCTCCTGTAAATACCTTCAGAACATAGATATGAATAGAACTGGAAGTTTTGGTGTATGTGAGTGCTACTGAAGTGGAGATTTCTGGCTCAGAGTATGAGGAAAAACTCTTAAAACTCATTTTCGGGAAAACGCCTTCAAAGTTCTGTATTGTAAAATGCCATATTTTTTTTTTTAAACAGATATTTACAAACACAATACCTAATCAAACCATTAGTAATAGACAACCTAAACACATGCCTGATAACTGAATAATAATAATAATGATGTTATTGAACTGAACAGAACTACACACAGGCTACAAACAGTGTAGTACAGTGTAGTACCCCCTAATAGGCAAAAAATATTTGAATAGATATCACTATGAAACTTTCCCAATTTGTTATGTACATATAAACTAAGAAAAAATATATTGCAAGTTTTCTGAAATTTATGTTTATATATGCAAATGAGGCACTTCCCCATTAAATATGTGCACATTTATGGATGCAATAAGGCAAAATGATGTAAAATAAACAACTAAATGTGTGTTGACATTTTATTGTCACTAGTTTCATAGAAGACATGTTTAGGAAGCAAAATATAACAAAATCTCAAAATCAACAAAAAAAGTATATTTGACTATTCACCTGCAGTGTCTCGCCTTAAATCAATGGTGTGCTTGTTTGTTTGGGGAGTTTGACCTACAGTTAATGTGCCTACCACGTGAAGGTGCATGCTCAATGGACAGCACAAAAACAATTTGTGTAGGTGGAGACTAGAGCTACCACAGATAGTAATAAGTTATAAGAGTAAGTAATCCATACCATATGTATCCTAATAGTTACCTTATTACCATACTTGGCTGAAAATTTACTTTGCTGCCTGTTGTGAATGTGTTTTTCCATGTAGGCTAATACATAAGTAGGCATACATTTTAGCAGTTGAGCAAAAATTTGCAGTTGAGTAGGCTACAGTATATGTGCTGTGTTTTTATGTCTTCCATTGAGGACCACCTTGGAAATAATTGGTTTAATGAATATTTGCTTTTTTACCGATACCGATATTCCGATATTGTCCAACTCTTAATTTCGATACCGATACCGATATCAACCGATACCGATATATGCAGGGTTTCCCCACAAAAAAACGGAATAATTTCAGGTAATTAATAATTTCACTGGATGCATTCAAAAGGCTTTCTAAATGTAAGCATTATCTGTGCAAAATATGATAATTAAAAAAGTAAAAATTAACATTACTTATCTCTTGTTGTTGAATTAAACCAACATGCATACTTTTGACAATAAATAAAATAAGAATTGGTTCTTACTTGCTTGCCTGGGTAAATAAAGGTTAAATAAATGTAAAAAAAAAAAAAAAAAAATAATATAGTTTTTTTTTTTTTTTTTACCGATACCGATATTTTCCGATATCACATTTTACTGCCGATATCGGCCGATAATATCGGTCGGCCGATAATATCGGACATCCCTACTTTTAAGTGATATCCACAGGAATACAAATTGGTCAAGATAATTCGTTTTTATGATGCGTTTTTAATTTCCAAATACAAATCTAATCAAATCAAAAAAGCTGTTTTTGCAGTTGAGCTACAGGTGTTGTATATTATACAGCCTTTTCGTGCATCTTTATCAAGGAAACCCTTATCCTAATGATTTTTTAAATAATATTATGATGATACGATATGGACCTAGTAGTTGGGTCATCTGTGGCACTTCGTTTCTCAATGGATTTGTCATCAGGAGGGTTAATAAACAAATTTAGCCGGGTGTATTGAAAAAAAAAGGCGGGACAATTTGTGAGAGACCAAAATCCAAAATGGCTGCCGTGGAACCAGCCAGCCCCCTCTCAGTCATGTACCAGCCTCTTCTCAGTCATGTACCAGCCCCCCTCAGTCATGTACCACAGCCCCCTCTCAGTCATGTACCACAGCCCCCCTCTCAGTCATGTACCACAGCCCCCTCTCAGTCATGTACCAGCCCCCTCTCAGTCCTGTATACCAGCCCCCTCTGTCATGTACCAGGCCCCTCTCAGTCATGTACCAGCCCCCTCTCAGTCATGTACCAGCCCCCTCTCAGTCATCTACCAGCCCCCTCTCAGTCATCTACCACAGCCCCATCTGTCATATACCAGCCCCCTCTCAGTCATGTACCAGCCCCCCTCTCAGTCATGTACCAGCCCCCTCTCAGTCATGTACCAGAGCCCCCTCTCAGTCGTGTACCACAGCCCCCCTCTTAGTCATGTACCACAGCCCCCTCTCAGTCATGTACCACAGCCCCCTCTCAGCAAGTACCACAGCCCCATCTCATTCATGTACCACAGCCCCCTCTCAGTCATGTACCACAGTACTAGCCCCCCTCTGTCATGTACCAGCCCCCTCTCAGTCATCTACCAGCCCCCTCTCAGTCATGTACCACAGCCCCATCTCAGTCATGTACCAGCCCCCTCTCAGTCATGTACTAGCCCCCTCTCAGTCATGTACCAGCCCCCCTCTCAGTCATGTACCAACCCCCTCTCAGTCCTGTATACTAGCCCCATCTCAGTCATGTACCAGCCCCCTCTCATTCATGTACCACAGCCCCCTCTCAGTCATGTACCACAGCCCCATCTCAGTCATGTACCAGCCCCCCTCTCAGTCATGTACCTGCACGACTGGTGGGGGGGTGCTTAGTAAGAGATGTGATTGGACCAGCCCAGTGTCAGTCAGTACCAATGGGCCGCTGTCCCAGCCTAGTAGTGGGCCGGTCGTTGACCAAACCTTTATTTAAATTTGTTTTTATAATAATAATAAATGTATAATACATATATATATATATATATATATATATATATATATATATATATATATATATATATATATATATATATATATATATATATATATATATATATATATATATATATATATATATATATATTTATAGTTACAAATAGTTACCGAGGTCCAGACCTCGATGACCTCATAGCTGGCTACGGCCATGCTCAGTCCATCAGAGACTCCCCTACACTCTCCACCTTCAAAGCTCGCCTCAAAACCCACCTGTTCTCCCTTGCCTTCAACCCCCCCCCCCACCCATAACCCCCCCTCCCTCCAACCTGATTGATGTCTGTCTCCTGCCGCTCTGTCTTTTTGTGCTATCTCATGCTGTCTACCCTGTTCCGCCCATGGTCTCATGTTCCTTTTGTTTTTGTTTCTTTGTTGTTTCTTTGTTTTGTTTCTTTGTTTTTACTTTGCTCCCGACTACTGTCAGCGACTTCGGGTCATTGAGAAGTGCTATATAAATTAAATTAATTATTATTATTATTATTATTATTATTATTATTATTATTATTATTATTATTATTATTATTATTATTATTATTATTATTATTATTATTATTATTATTATTATTATCATCATCATCATCATCATCATCATCATCATCATCATCATCATCATCATTATTATTATTATTATTATTATTATTATTATTATTATTATTATTATTATTATTATTATTATTATTATTATTATTATTATTATTATTATTATTATTATTATTATTATTATTATTATTATTATTAATGCTCATGATTATTGCTGAAGTCTGAGTCATACAATACTCACTGGCTTTCATAACCTAACACTAACTTGTCTTGCTCAAGACTTGTTTAGGAGTTTTAAGAGACAGCACTGTATCTCTCTCAACCAAAGCCCCATGTTCTCCAGACTTCCCATAATATCTGTTCAGGAAGAGACAGCACTGTATCTCTCTCAAACAAAGCCCCATGTTCTCCAGTGTTATCCCATAATATCTTAGTTTGTAATGCATGTGTCAGGTACCACAACAGAAACATTTTGATTGACAGTCGATTCTGCCAATTGATTGACAGTCGTTCTGCCAATTACGTCACACCGCTTGCAACCCCCTTCGCTGTTCTTACCACCAATCGGCAAGCGCTTATATTTTTTTTACTTCCGGAAAGTCCGCCATTAGGGACATGAGATAAACTACGGAGCTTGCACTAATAACGTTAGCTCCCCGCCGCCCACGAGTACCAGTGCTCCGCAGGAGGAGGACCAAACGAGGCATGGATTATTTTTACTGCAAATAATGTTTTAATAAAAGCTTTTCTATAAATGTGTCTGATTGATTGATTGAAAACTTTATTAACAGATTGCAGAATGGGTACAATTCAGTATGGGCTCTCTGAGCAAAGGAAGGAACTGAGAGATATGAAGAGACCAATGCTTGCTATGGTCGGGTAAATATGTTATTGAACGTGTAACTATATGTAACGTTAATGCCACAAAACGAATGCCTTTGTTAATCCTAACATTGATGCAGTAGCGTGTTTGTGTGTGTGGGGGGGGTTGTGAATGAATAAATTAATGAAAACTTTATTTAACAGATTGCAGAATGCGTACAATACAGTACGGCTCAATACACACAATTGTTAAGGGGATGCAGACCAGAGAAAGACGTTTGTCTTGTTACATCAGGGTCCCCCATTTTCAATTCATAGTGACATTTGATATGATATGATATGATACATTTATTTATATTGCGCCCCTCAACCAATAGTTACATCGGCCCTGGGCGCATCTCGGGAGAGAAAGAGAAACAACAAACTAAAAAGACAGGAACAAAACGAAAAACTGAAAAAATACAGGCAGTCCAACCAATCAGATAGAGAACAGACAGACATAATACACCACACATACAACAATAAAAAAGAAAACTAGCTCATGGATTGTTTATGGCGAATAGGTGGGTTTTGAGGTCCGGTGCTTGCAGATTTCAGGTTGAGTGGGAGCTTGTTCCAGAGGGTCGGTGCTGCGACTGCGAAAGCCCGGTTTCCCTTTGTCACCAGTCTTGTGTGGGGGATTTTTAGGCAGATTTGGTTGTTTGAATGGAGGGATCTGGAGCTGGTTGATTGGACAGGAGTTCTTTTATGTAGGCTGGGGCGAGACCGTTTATGCGGTTATGTCACGGCCCATGGGGACATTAACGTGTGTTGTCGGGCCTTATAAAACATTTTAATTGATTTGATTTGATCTATGGCTTTGTATGTGAACATGAGGATTTTGAAATGTATTCGCTGTTTTACCGGGAACAGTGTAGGGATACAAGGACTGGGGAGATGTGGTCCCTCTCTTGGTGCCCGTCACGAGCAGTGTTAATTTTGGCAGCTAATTTCATTTTAGTTTTAGTCCTAGTCATGTGTCAAATGCTCCTTTTTCGTTTTCATCATATTTAGTCACCTTCATTTATTTTTCGTTTAGTCAGTTTCAGTCAACTACAGGTGTGAGCATTTTAGTCTTAGTCAGTTTTAGTCTTGATTTAGCCTTTTTTGTTTTAGTCTAGATTTAGTAGCAGAAAACGGATGACATTTCTGTTTGGTTTTCGTTAATGAAAAAATTGCATTTTATTCTCTTGTAATGCAATTCTATGTACCACTACAGTCAGTCAAATTCACATTAATTTCTATTGGGATCATAGATTCATGTAGACGCCCCTCTCCCACTCCCCTCATAACGTATGAGTTAAAGATGTAAACAGTTAAAGACCCTTAAAGCTGGTAAGGGTGGTAATGGGTCTTGGCCCTTGCACCCACATAGGGAGGAGTCACTTTCCAGGAGCTAAACTGACTTCCTGTGGAGGCCAGAGTTAACCCAGCTCAGACTGAACATAGTGAACAATATTATAAACCAAAGGTCCCCTAGATACCTCCAGAACTACTTCACCCCGGTCAACAAATCCCACAACCACAGAACTAGAGCAAGCATAGCAAACCTGAAGCCTGCTTCTTTCCGATCCAAACTGGGCCAGTGCTCCCTTACTTTCTCTGGAGCCCAGGATTGGAACAAGCTGCCTCTCCCCATCAAGCAGAGCTCGAGCCTCCACAGCTTCAAGAGAAGCGTCAGTAAGTGGCTCATGGACAAACTAGAGCAGGGGTGGCCAACCAGTCAGAGACTAAGAGCCACAAAAATCAATGTGGTACCACAAGGAGCCACACCATATATCAGCGTTTCTCAACCTTTTTTTTCAGTCACGGACCCTTCATGTGTTTATAGGTCTCACCCTCTGGCCTCTGAAGTTGCTAATGTCTTTTTTATTTGGGCCTCACAGGGTTAAAAGTACCCTGTGGGACCCACGTTGCAAAATTACAAATCACTTTAGCCATTTAAAAAATAATGTTTATTTAAAAAAATGTAAGCACATATAGTCAATTGGTCCTGTTGTTCAGCCTCACAATGCTATTTGATAGTAAATGTGTTTATAGTCCCACCCTCTGGCCTCTGAAGTTGCTAATGTCTTTTTAATTTGGGCCTCACAGGGTTAACCTCTTAAGCCCGATATATACAGTAAAAGTGTTATTTTCAGCATTACGATAAGATAAGATAAAATAAGATATTCCTTTATTGATCCCCTTGGGGAAATTCAGGCATCATAGCAGCATGGGGGGAAGGGGGGGGGGGGTACAGGTAGTAAAAAACACACAGGCGGTGTAAACAATTAGGTCAATTTGGTCAATATAATTTACTATCTAACTAGCTGAAGAAAATTACGTTTGTTTACCAATTATTTTACTGTTATTAGTGAAATATAAGATTATAGAAATCTCAGGGCATTGAGTTGGAAACCGGCGCATATTGACAGGAGAAGTGGCACAGCCAAAAGTGAGTGTAGTCTTTTGAAGGAAGAGACTCGGGGCTTTCGAATTTCGAAATACGACCCTACCCAGCTCACACCAGCCCCTGTCAAAATCATCTGACTTCTGGATTTACTTTTTTATTTCTCTTATTTTTTGGGATTATCTCCCACAAACCTGAATGTTATTGCCATAAAACAGAACGCAGTTAGTTTCTCTACCTTTCTGTGAACGTCTTGCAAAAAACGGTGTTGCAATACGATGAAAAACTGTGAAGAAATTTACATTATAAAAAAGATGGCAGAATTCAGTACTGTATCTACAAAACCTTCTGTTTAATCATCTTCTCTTTATTCATTTGCTTAGATTTTCAGGTCTGGTACATTTTAGCATGGTGTTATTCACAGTCAAAGATAATTTTTTTTTTTTTTTTAAATAGATTTGATATTCTCCTTTGGTTCGTTACAATTTACTCAAGCCTAGTAACAGACACTATTTCTGACACTGATCCCTAGATTCAGATACCAAGAACATGCAAATGGTCCATTTAAAAAGAAATTGTAAATGTTTATTCTACATCCTTATGGAATGAGTGACATATATATATATTAAAAAAAAATAAGTAAAATTCTTTTTTTATTATAATAATATTTTTTTATTTTCTTTTTGTATGGATGGAAGAGCCGCACATTGACGGGCAAAGAGCCGCATGCGGCTCGCGAGCCGCGGGTTGGCCACCCCTGGAATAGAGGAATAGCCCCCTATAGTTTGAATGGGTTTCCAATCAGTTTTTAGTTATTGTGGGGTATACAATTTTTGCGATAGGTTAGTTTTCTAATGTTTTAAATGTATGTATTTTGTGTTATTGTCGTGTTTTTGTTGTGGCCTAACAGCCCTGGCATCATGACAGAAATAAGGGTTTTACTCTTTCTCATGTTATCCTTTGGATCCTTGTTGTGTTTTTAATCCATCAATAAAATCAATCAATCAAACCCTCACCAGTCTTAAAATAACAAAAACAGTAAAGTGAACCGAACGTTTCCACAGCCCATGTGAAGCAGACATGACCCCTAGTTGTACAAAAATAATATATACGCATAGAAGTGCTCCACATATACACCATAAGACATAATCAAACCAATAGTTTTAGTCTTAGTCATGTGTCAAATGCTGCTTTTTCGTTTTTCATCATATTAGTTACCTTAATTTATTTTTCATTTTAGTCTGAGTCAGTTTTAGTCAACTACAGGTCTGAGCATTTTAGTCTTAGTCAGTTTTAGTCTCAATTTTGTCTTTTTAGTTTTAGTCTAGATTTAGTCAGGGGGAAAAGCTTTGTTGACGACCATATTTTGTCATCATTTTCATTGACAAAATTAACACTGGTCACGAGCCTGGCGTCTGCGTTCTGGACGAGTTGGAGGCGGTTTATGTATTTGTCTGCGACACCAGAGTAGAGGGCGTTGCAGTAGTCCAGTCTTGAGAATATGAGGGTGAGGATGACCCTTTGAAGGTCGCTGGAGGAGAGGAATGTTTTTATTTTTGCGATGGTGCGCAGCTGGAGGACGCAGGACTGAGCCACTCCTCGCACTTGTCTGTTGAGCTTCAGAGTCAAAAAAAGACCCCCAGGTTTTTGACATACACAACATACATGACATCATGACATTGGGACATACATGACATACAGGTATACTGTTACATTTGTGACATATATGATATGCAAATATACAGTACTGTTACCCAGAGATCCTAACAGAAAATATATACATATGATGGGGAGGAGACTGTACATTAGGAGGGGGTGGGTGGGTGGGAGAAAATATATACATACGGTGGGGAGAAGACTGTCTATTAGGAGGGGGTGGGGTAAGGGTTTGGACATTTACGATGGCCAGTTTCGAATTGCAGTCTCCCGTAGGTGTGGTTTTGAATGTGGGTAGGGATTCACATTTTTTACGGCTGTGGGTAGGGCGTTCCACATTGTTGTGGCATAATTGCGAAACGTGTTTAGTCCCTTGTTTGTGCCGAATCTGGGTTGCACATGATTTGTGGAACTCCCTCTGGTGTTGTGGGCGTGGTATTCACTGACCTTTGGGAAGTATTTTGACATGTACATGGGTACCTGAGTGGTGTAGTGTATCTTGTAGACCAGGCTCATTGCAAGTTGCTGTACTCTGTTGTCTACTCTAAGCCATCCTAGGTAGTCAAAGTCGGCAGGGGTGAGGTGGGTTTTAGGAGTAAGGTCAAGTAGTAGTCTGACCATTTTGTTTTGTGATGTTTGTAATCTGTCCATTGTCATTGTCAATTGACACTATAAACTGCCCCTTCAATATGCCTTAAATAAAAAAAAAATTTCATCAATACGTTCCCATTTTATAGCCTCATGAATATGAACGTTATAGCAGAATGTTCTGGGGTATTTCCTGGAAGGCGAGTTACAAGGCGCTAAGCTAATAACGTTAAATCGAATGGCGTTTCGGCTATAGACAAGCTAGAGCTAAAACTCAAAATGCATATTATCGGTATCATGGTCCACCATGAATGCATGAAAGGGGGGGGGGGGGGGCGGGGGACGTCGTTTCTGATTATTGATTACCAATAACGGCATTAGCCTCAGTAGCCTCATTCGCTGACCGGGTGGATGGCTATCAAAGCAAGGCCCGACCAGGCTGAAATTGACGTCAAATCGCTCTTACCTGTCGCCGGTTGGACTGCAAAAGGGATTTCCCAGTTATTGATCGCGATCTGGTAGATCCATGTCCATTGGCTGATGCTATATTCCTTTACTGCATAATGAATTCAGCGTCCCAAAAACTATTCCAGGCGATCGGCTACACGCATAGCTTTAGGCTAACAAAAAAGTCCATTCATGATAAAAAATTAAAAAACACCGGTCTGTAACAGGGAACACTGCATTATCGAGACAGCGCCCCTACGAGGATCTGGCTGGTAATGCACTTTTCCGAATTCCAAGAATAGGGTAAATCTGCAGTGCCGCTCTGTGACATTGAGTAGGATATTACAATGGAATAAAAGCCAAAACAACCTTACCACGTATATACGTGGTTGGCCCTCAAGCGTTTGATTCGAAACACGTATATATAGGTGGTTGGCCCCGAATGTGTTAAGGTGCTTTGGTACCATGAGGTGCAAGCATAGTCGTAGTACCCTTGAATGAGGGCTCCTGCCAGAGTCTTCAGGGTATTCTTGTTTACCAGAGAGGAGATACGGTACAAGAATCTAGTTCGTTGGCTGACTTTTTTTATTACATTGGATGCCACTTTGTCACAGGAAAGATTTGCCTCTAGGATGGAACCCAGGTATGTAATTTCATCTTTCCTTATGACAATATTGTCACCCACTGTAACTGAGAAGCCGTCGGTCTTGCTGAGTTTGTTATTTTATCCGCAGAGAATGGACTCTGTTTTACCCATGTGTAATGATAGTTACAGCGAGCTTGGTGCAGATTCTGCCGAGTTCTGAGCTGAGGGTTTTTTCAACATGTAACTTGTTCTTGTCAGAGACCAGCAGGGCTGAGTCGTCCGCGAACAAGAACAAGTTCCAGTCACAAGCTGACGACATGGCATTTGCATAAATTAGGAAGAGTAGCGGTCCTAGTATGCTTCCTTGTGGAACACCACAGCTCACTGTGAGGGGGGGGGGGGATAGAGTACCGTTTACCTCCACCATCTGTTCTCTCCCCTCCAGGTAGGATTGCATCCAACTCACTGATAGACTATCAAAACCAATTGCTTTTAGCTTGTCAATCAGAATGGAGTGATTGACAGTGTCGAAGGCCTTTTGTAGGTCCAGCATGACCACCATGACGCAGTATTTGCCCGCGTGTCATAATCACAGCACGGGCATACTTCACTCCCCCTCCTTTTGCCCTCACGTTCTCCACACGCTCCTCTTCATCCCCCTCTCCATCCACTACACACTCCTCCTCATCCTCTCCTTCTCCATCCACCCCTCCATTTACCCTTATACGACCAGCATCACTTAACTTCACGCCACTTAGCCCGGCTGCACTCCATCCCCCTAATTCACACGCGGTCAGGCACCTCACTCTTCACAGCTGCACCCTATCCTCCCCTGATGAGGTGCCTACTTCTACTCCTCGACGCTGACCAGAAGTCGTTGTGGTATTACATACCACTACCCAGGTACGACGTCTCTACCTGAAGCTCTGCTGGAATCTACTCTTTGTATTGCCTTGCTCTAACCTGTTCTCTCCTGTACCCAGGACCGCCGTCCCTGCCTGGACGTTTCCTGTCCCCGAAGAGGAACACTTGCTCACCCGCTGCAGCCCAGCAGCCCCCAAGACAAGAACAAGGACCACTTGCTCGCTCGCTGCCGCTACGGCAGCCACAAGACAGAACATAACCCCGTTCTATCCCCCCCAATTCCTGTGTTGCTCATTTCATTAAAACCCTTGAAAACGCTCCTATCTCCTCTCCTGTGTATTCAGCAATTGGGCTGTGTCCCAGACCACAATCTCACACCGCGTCCACCTCTTGTTTGATGTGGTCGTTCAAATAGAGAAGGACTATTTTTTCCATGACGTTCGAGATGGAAGTAAGAATAGAAACAGGGCGGTAGTTGCCTTGGTCTAATTTGCTGCCCTTTTTGTGCAGGGGGGTCACTCTCGCAATTTTGAAGTCCTTGGGGACGTGTCACTGTTTTATGGAGAGGTTTATTATGTGTGTGATGACTGGGGTGATGGCGGCTGCTGAGTCTCTGAGGAATTTGGAGGGGATGTTGTCATGGCCAGTGGCCTTGTTAGGTTGGAGGGCGCTCAGTTTTTTTAGTACCTCAGCTGTTGTTACCATTTCAAGTTTGAAGTCGTCTTTGCGGACCCCTAGGTTTTTGTAGTAGGCTACTATGTGTTCTACACCAAAATGCCCTGATTGGGACAGTAGTTTATTAACCAGTGTTGTGGCTATGTTTGTAAAGAATATGTTTAGGTATTTGGCCACATCCATAGAGATTGAGAACTACTCAATAATCAGGAATGATAGAAACAAACATGGAGGTGGTGTCTGTATGTACATACACAAGGACACCAAATTCATCAACAGAAATGACCTGAATCATAAATCAATTGAAACTGTATGGGTGGAAATCCTATTCGAAAGGGCGAAATCCCTACTGGTTGGCACAGTCTACAGGCCGCCAGATCATAGTGGCTTTTATGATACACTGGATGGGTGTTTGGCTGGAGTTGAGGATGTAGACAAAATTCTTATTGGAGACTGGAACACGGATATGCAACGAAAAGATGCACCCGTCTTCAAGTCATTCAGTAGGTTTTGTGATCTGCACGGCCTCAGCCAGCTAATCACCCAACCCACACGTGTATGTGAATCAACTCAGACTACCATTGACCTCATTCTGACCTCCGACAAGTCCAAGATCTCTAATAAAGGGGTTATAGCATGCGGGTTAAGTGATCATTATATGATATTCTGTACCCGAAAAAAACTAAAACAAAAGGCTGGCTGCCACAAAACAGTCACATCTAGAGACCTAAAAACCTACTCTAGCGAGGCCTTCAACCTTGAACTGTAGAGTCTGGACTGGTCAGATGAACTCAATGGTACACTGGTTGAAGAAACATGGCATGGTTTCAAAACCAAATTCTCAACAATACTAAACGACATGGCCCCCCTAAGAACCACCAGGGTAAAAAATCGCGCTGAGCCGTGGATGCACTCCGAAATACTGGCCGCTATGAAAACCAGAGACAAAAAATGCTCTGAGTTTCGTAAAAGTCAGTCAAAGCTTACTAAAAGCACGAGCAGTGAACTCCAAGCCCACGTGACTGAACTCAAACTAGAAAGAAACAGACTAAGAAACGACGTAAACTCCATGATCAAAACTGCAAAAAAGAATTTCATCAATGACAAAACTGAGGAAAACAAAAACAAACCACGTGAACTTTGGAAATTACTCAATAATCAACTAGGATGCAGTAAAAAACTTAAAACCAGATTCTCAAACATAAACATAAAAACGGACAACACGCTCATCACAGACAAGCTGGATGTAGCCAATTACTTAAACATTTTCTTCACAAACATAGCCACAACACTAGTAAACAAACTACCCTCCCACTCAGGGCTTTATGGGGTAGAACACATAGTAGCTTACTACAAAAACCTAGGGGTCCGCAAGGACGACTTCAAGCTGGAAATGGTAACAACAGATGAGGTACTCAATAAACTGAGCGCCCTCCAACCTAACAAGGCCACTGGCCATGACAACATCCCCTCCAAATTCCTCAGAGACTCAGCAGCCGCCATCACCCCAATCATCACACACATAATAAACCTCTCCATAAAACAGGGACACGTCCCCAAGGACTTCAAAATTGCGAGGGTGACCCCTCTGCACAAAAAGGGCAGCAAATTAGACCCAGGCAACTACCGCCCTGTTTCTATTCTCACCTCCATCTCGAAAGTCATGGAAAAAATAGTCTACGAACAGGTCGAAAAGTACCTAGCGGAAAAAAATCTAATCTACGAATTCCAATCTGGCTTCAGAACATCCCACTCCACTGACACATGCCTTCTCTATTTGAATGACCACATCAAACAAGAGGTGGACGCAGGCAAATACTGCGGCATGGTCATGCTGGACCTACAAAAGGCCTTTGACACGGTCAATCACTCCATTCTGATTGACAAGCTAAAAGCAATTGGTTTTGATAGTCTATCAGTGAGCTGGATGCAATCCTACCTTGAGGGGAGGGAACAGATGGTGGAGGTAAACGGTACCCTATCCCCCCCCCTCACAGTGAGCTGTGGTGTTCCACAAGGAAGCATACTAGGACCGCTACTGTTCCTAATTTATGCAAATGACATGTCATCAGCTTGTGACTGCAACTTGTTCCTGTTTGCGGACGACTCAGCCCTGCTGGTCTCTGACAAGAACAAGTTACAGGTTGAAAAAACCCTCAGCTCAGAACTAGGCAGAATCTGCATATGGCTCGCTGATAACAAACTATCATTACACATGGGCAAAACAGAGTCCATTCTCTTCGGTTCAAATAACAAACTCAGCAAGACCGACGGCTTCTCAGTTACAGTGGGTGACAATATTGTCACAAGGAAAGATGAAATTACCTACCTGGGTTCCATCCTAGAGGCTAATCTCTCCTGTGACAAAATGGCATCCAATGTAATAAAAAAAGTCAACCAACGAACTCGATTCTTGTACCGGATCTCCTCTCTGGTAAACAAGAATACCCTGAAGACTCTGGCAGGAGCACTCATTCAGGGGTACTACGACTATGCTTGCACCTCATAGTACCAAAGCACCTCAAAGGCGCTAAAAACAAAATTACAAACATCTCAAAACAAACTGGTCAGACTACTGCTTGACCTTACTCCTAGAACCCACCTCACCCCTGCCCACTTTGACAACCTAGGATGGCTTAGAGTAGACGACAGAGTACAGCAACTTGCAATGGGCCTGGTCTACAAGATACACTACACGACCAAGGTACCCATGTACATGTCAAAATACTTCCCAAAGGTCAGTGAATACCACGATCACAACACCAGAGGGAGCTCCACAAATCATGTTAAACCCAGATTCGGCTCAAATAAGGGACTAAACACGTTTCGCAATTATGCCACATCAATGTGGAACGCCCTACCCAAAGCTGTAAAGGAATGTGGATCACTACCCACTTTCAAAACCTCTCTCAAGGGACACCTACGGGAGACTGCAATTCAACACTGGCCCCTGTAAATATCCTAACCCAACCCCCTCCAATGTACAGTCATTTACCTAGTATGGTTTTGTCAATAGTCCAATGTACAATTTTGTTTGTTTGTACAGTGTCTCCTCCCCCCCCCCCTCAATGTACAGTTTTACTTGTTTATACAGTGTGCCCCCCCCCCCCCCCAACCACCTCCAATGTAAATTACCCAGTATGGTTGTCAATATCCCAATGTACCCAACCCCCCCCACCCAACCTCCTCCAATGTACAGTTTCTACGTCAAATGTATATACTCCCTTTTCTTGACTCCTTCTGTATCACAAACAGTACTGTATTTGCAAATCTGGTATGTCATAAATGTATAGATGTAGCAGTACTGACTATCTGTATGTCATGTATGTCATATATGTCCTGATGAATTGAAAATGGGGGACCCTGATGTAAACAAGACGAAAGTCTTTCTCTGGTCTGCATCCCCTTAACAATTGTGTGTATTGAGCTGTACTGTATTGTACCCATTCTGCAATCTGTTAATAAAGTTTTCAATCAATCAATCAATCAATCCAGCTTGTCTGTGATGAGAGTGTTTTCTGTCTTTATGTTTATGTTTGTAAGTCTGGTTTTTAGTTTTTTGCTGTAGGCTAGTTGGTTGTTGAGTAATTTCCAAAGTTTGCAGGGTTTGTTTTTGTTTTCCTCAGTTTTGTCATTGATGAAATATTTTTTTGCGGTTTTGATCATGGTGTTTACGTCATTTCTTAGTCTGTTTCTTTGAATTTTGAGTTCAACCACGTGGGCTTGGAGTTCACTGTTTGAGCTTTTGGTAAGCTTTGTCTGACTTTTATGAAGTTCAGAGCATTTATTTTCTCTGGTTTTCATATCGGTCAGTACTTCAGTGTGCATCCATGGCTCACCGCAATTTTTAACCCTGGTGGTTCTTAGGGGGGCCATGTTGTTAAGTATTGTTGTGAATTTGGTTTTGAATCCAAGCCATGTTTCTTCAACTAGTGTACCATTGAGCTCATCTGACCAGTCCATGCTCTCCAGTTCTTGGTTAAAGGCCTCTCTAGAGTAGGTTTTGAGGTCCCTAGATGTGCTTAACGTTACATGTAAGTAGTAGAACGAATAATCTAATTCAGATTCAGCGAGTGCCAGAATGCTTGTGACAGTTCGCAGAACGTCAGAGGAGTAGGCAGGGTTTTAGTGTTGTTTTCAAAGTTTGAACGTGTGGACCAGATTGACGCGACACAAATTGACGGATAATTATCGGCCACTGACATCAGTAAATTGGAGCTTATCGGCCGACAGGCCGATTGCAGTCAACAAGGCACTTATCGGCCGATACCGATTCACGACGGATATATCGGTGCACCCCTACTTAACACATTCGGGGCCAACCACCTATATATACGTGTTTCGGATCCAATGCTTGAGGGCCAACCACGTATATATACGTGGCAAGGTTGTTTTGGCTTTTATTCCATTGTAATATCCTACTCAATGTCACCCTGCGGCACTGCAGATTTACCCTACTCTTGGAATTCGGAAAAATGCATTACCGGCCAGATCCTCATAGGGGCGCTGTCTCGATAATGCAGTGTTCCCTGTTACAGACCGGTGTTTAAAAAAATATATAATTATGCATGGGTTTTTCTGTTAGCCTAAAGCTATGCGTGTAGCCGATGGCCTGGAATAGTCTTTGGGACGCTGAATTCAGTATGCAGTAAAGGAATATATCATCAGCCAATGGACATATGGATCTACCAGATGGCGATCGATAACTGGGAAATCCTTTTGGGGATCCAACCGGCCACAGGTAAGAGCTTTTTCACGTAAATGACATGCTGATCAGGCCTTGTTATCAAAGCCAACCAGCTGATCAGCGAATAAGGCTACTGAGGCTAATGCCGTTATTGGAAAAAAAGATTTGTATAAGGCATATTGAAGGGACGGTTTATAGTGTCAATTGACAATGAGAATGGACAGATAGCAATAATATAAAGTATAGATTTTGCTCTACAAACAGCCTCACGCACAATGAAAGTTTGTTTTGATATGCTGGCCGTATAGAGTGGGATTAGACGGATCCCAATGGCCCCGAATGTGTTAAGAGGTTAACACATTTTCACTGTGAAGTAGCTAGTAGTTTGGCAAACTACAGTTTCAGAGTAGTTTCGTTAAACTCCAATAATATGCTCCATCCATCTTACACACATCACCTGTTACAAGTCGAGGTGAAATATGACAATACACTTGGGACTTTTTTCAGCTATTTAGATTCCATTGTATATATTTGTTATGAATTTGTTGTGGTTGTGATCAGCAGAGCAGTGACATCGGTTCATCAGCGAGTGGTTTTACCCAACGCTTGGAGAACAAAGTGACACCGATGCGATGCAGGCTCACAGTTTTGTTCTCAGTTTATTGAGTACATGGCAGATATTTCATTTACACATCATTGTTAAAGAATCTAATCTAATCTAATCTAATTGGCCATGTACACACTGAGTAATTAACACCCACAAAGGAAGTATGCTAGACAGGGTTTTTGCAAAGATAGCAATGATTATAGCTTTGAGACAGAAGCGTACTGAGCCTCCTTCGAAGTAACAGCCTGCGCCTCCTTTCGAAGTGTTAACCACAATGCACTCCTGACCCTACATGCAGACACAGGTTGATACATAGACAGGAAACCACCAAGGGTGGTCGTTGGAACAATGATGCAGGGTTCATAGAAACAAGAGGGTTAAAGGTCATGTCAAAGGCCATGGCAGGTGTACAAAATGTGTGTGGAGCACAAAATGGAATAAAGGTACATTACACAGGATTATAGTACCAAGTACAATTCCTAACAATATTCTTGTCATTTCTTTGTGTATATTGTTTTTTTTTTTTTTTTTTTTGTCTTTTTCCCCCTCCATTTTCCTCCGATTTTCTCCCATCCCAATGTTAGTCGTATGCCAATTCCCAGTCCCTTCCTGGTCGCTGCGCTTTACCCCCCACAGTCAGATCATTTGGGAGAGTGGAGGCTACCACGTGCTTCCTCCGACACACGTCCAGCCAATCACCGCTTCTTTTCACCTGGCAGCGCGGATTCTCATTGAGAGGGCGTAGCGTGTGGGAGGACCACACCATCCCCCTCACGTCCAATCCGCGCTTAGCAGGCGCCCCGACCGAACTGTAGGAGTCGCTGTTTACAACGACCCGGACCCACCCCGCCAGCTTCTCCCACCCTCTGATACAGCCAATTGTATCAGTGCAGACGGCCAGCCAAGCTGGTGACAACCCCGGAGCTGTGAGCTGGATTCGAACAGGCGAACCAAGCTCACAGCTCCGGGGCTGGTGACGAACGCAATCTCCGCTCGACCACCTAACCGCCTCTTTGTGTATATTGTAACAGGAGAGGAAGTATTGGAGCAAACACTGAGGGGTGGTGCAGATCGCTCCGCTCTGCGGCTCAGAGGCATATCAATGTCTCTGCCCTTGCGGATGCTGTATCACAATGGGCAGGAAATCCCTCCCCCGCCTATTGCCTCTCCCTGGGTGCAACCCGGTCGGCAGTTTAATTTTGTTGAAGTCTAGGCAGATTACCGCCACCTTCAGTGCTGCTGTCATGGAGAATACGGGCCCAGGCAGGCAGGCAGCGAGGATGGATGTGTGTGTGTGTGTGTGTGGGTGGGGTGGGGGCATCGATAAGGACAGCTGCTCTAGGGAGATTTCCCAAGAGAGAAACGCGGGGAGACAGGGCCGCCAAAGTATAGCCGACGTCAGGTAGGTCTAAGCATGCATGCCAAGGCCGCCATCATCGTGACGTGCTACCCACCCGCCCCACCCTCTTATTATCTGATAGACAGCTTACATGCTGGGAGACCATCAACTTTTGTTGGCAGAATCAAAGAGCTTATTTCTCACAATACTATTGCCTGCGGGAGAAAACATTCCCAGAGGCACCACCGCTAGCCGAGCTCGACCGCTTTTCATCTTAAACTCTCATTTCCATTGATGCCTTTTTGTTTATCTGACACAAAAAGCTTAAAACAAAATGGCATTTCCATATAAGTGAAAGGTAAAGTGCCAGTCGGTAACTCATATGAATACATTGCTTTTCATTGTGAAACGTGGCCGGCAGGGTAGAGAACACTGTCTTTTCCCCAGATCCCACAGGCTTTCCCTGACACAAGTGCAGTGATAAGAGACTTTGATGAGAAAATCCATGGTTCCCCACAGCCTAAATTTGCTCAGGCAGTTCAACCTTGGAGTTAGTGGAAGGTATGTGTACTGGTAAGGCCAGGACTGCCTTTGTAGCTATGGACCCAACCCATACCAAAGGCTGACATGTTGAAAGCAGCAGTGTTGAGGAAGTATGAAACCAACAGAGACACTTATTGTCAATGGTTCCGCTCCTATGACACATGAGCTCTACACCAGCCTCAAAGACTTGTTCTGTAGATGAGTGGGTTATGACAAAAGAGGAGATCATGGAGAAGCTGGTCCTCGAGCAGTACATCAAGGTGTTGTATCCAGAGGTTAAGGCCTGGGTGAGGGAACACAACCCAGAAACCGAACGGAGAACGGAGGCTGCAGCGCTCGTCAAAACATTTGCGACTGCACATAGAAGTGAGGGGCCACCGCTATGCTGGCTCACTACACCAGGCCAGAGGTAAGTCTGAGGGTGTTGGGAAGTGTGGTTCAGCAATTAAGTTACTCTCCTAGACAGCCCAGTCTAAGTCAGCCCTGTTTCAACCAGCCCAGTTCAAGCCGGAGTCAGCGTTGGGATCAATCTAATGGGAGGGCATACAGTTGGCTCACAGCACGGGGGCATACATTCCCATTCACTCAAACAGTGACATAAAATATAGGTTTCAGAAAAATTATTTCCCGCAAACCAACACACAAAACACACTAACCTCCAATCTCAAAACATGAGTGCATGTAACAGTCTCTCTCACACTCTCTCTCTCTCTTCCGCACACACGCATCAGTGAAACTACACACTGAGTAGCCTACTGTGCACCATACGCGTCAGAGCATCGGCAAAACCACAAGTGACAAGCCCTACGAATATTTAAGTAGGTACAGTACAACTATCACCATTGCCATCAATAAATATATGATCAGTCAATGCAGCCAGCTTTCTAATAGCGCCTACACAAACATGCACGCCCCGATCTCAAAACAAAACGTGCACACATAAGGTTTTGCTCAACGTTTAGCAATCTCATTTTAAATGGCGGACCTGTCTAAAAAAAATTAACTGACTGTATTTACAGTAGATTTCATTCACAGATTTGCTGCACGCCTGGTGATACTAAATCCAAAATTGAACTCTGCCATTGGAAGGAGTAGATTTGGCCCGATCCATAGCTGTGCAAGTTGGCTATAAGGTAATTTATAGGCCTCATATTCTATATTCTATAATAATATTTCAAATTGCATGGGTCCGGATGGCAGAATTCAGTAGGCTACTGTATCTACAAAACCTTCTGTGTAATCATCTTCCCTTTATTAATGTCCTTAGATATTTTGTACACGTGATCTCAAGAAGGTACTGAACGAGCTCAGTGGCAGTTTTTTATGTCTGGTCATTTTTAGCATGGTGTTATTCACTGTCAAAGAAGAAAAATCATAATTCATATTCTCCTTTGTTTCATCACAATTTAAGCAAGCCTAGTAATAGACACAATATTTCATTTCTTTTTATCCACTTTTTCTCCCATCCCAATTTCGTAGTATCCAATTATTCCCTCCCCTGTCTTGAACGTTGCTAGACTATGCCTCCCACTGGTCGGCTGTAGTGAGGACAGAAGCCTTGCATCCCGTGTCCCCTCCGGTACACGAGGAGGCAGCCTGTCGCATCTTTTCACCGCAGCAGCTCGAACTCTCAGTGGCGAGGAGTAACGCGTGGGAGGCTCACGCTGCCCCAGCTACTTCCTGCTTCCGCCGCACCGGTCTCACCAAACCGACCTGTAGGAGTCGCTGTCCACAACGTCCAATCCCCACCCACCGGCTTTCCCACCCTCTAACACTTGTTGCCAATTGTGTTAGTATGAACGACCGGCCAGCCGGTAGCAACGCAGAGAGCTGGGCTCGAACCCAGCGTCTCCTGCGTTAGTGGTGAGCGCCTTTCCCACTGCGCCAATCAGCCGCCAGACATAATATTTCTGATACTGGTAATACATTCACTAAGGTCCACAGGTGTCCCTAGAGACACCAAGAACATGCAAATGGACCTTGTAGAAGTGGAGCAATCTTACATATGTATGTATTTTAGGCGGATTTTCAGAAAATATGGCTCCGGGCAGGTTAAGAGGTAAACATTTCTTTTTTAAATGGAAGGATCAAGAAAAGAGGGCAGAGTTTGAGATAGGTCCATTTGTCAATGCATAGAGTGCATAGACATGCACATGTGTGGTCATAGTTTTTCTGTGTTTGATATGCATCCAATATAGCTTAGGGTAGGGGTCGGCAACCTGCAGCCTCGAGGCCGCATGCGGCTCTTTAGCCAATCAGCTGCGGCTCCCTGGCCCCCCAAAAAAAAAAATAAAAAAAAAATCTTTTTTTACTTTTTTTTTTTTAATTTTTTTCTCTTATTTTGGAGATCGATGTCATACTGTGACACTGAAATGAAAAAATATTTCATCAACTAAGATATTTAGTCAACAAAAGGCTTGCCTGTATGCCTGATATGTGGTGCGAAATTCTTTACGAAAAATGTACTTTTAATTTGATAGATTTTCCAAAAATAAGGGAATAGAGCTGCATAGTTCAGGGTTTTATTTCAAAGTAGGTCTACAGATGTCAGTGTTTTTTCTCCTTTTCTGTGTTTTATTTAAAAGTAGGTCTACACATGGTAGTCTTTTTTCAAAGTGGACTACTTTTTATTTGACAAATGTTCCACAAATAAGGGAAGGACTCAAATATACCTGAATAGTTCAGGGTTTTATTTCAAAGTCGGTCTACAGACACCAGTGTTTTGTCTCCTCTTCTGTGTTTTATTAAAAAATAGGTCTACACAGCCAGTATTTTCTCTCCTCTCCATAAGAGTTTGAGGTTTTCCTTTGTTATAACAGGTAAAAACAGCAATTTAAAAGTAATTTTTTTTCTTTTTGTTGCTTTATAATCCCATTAATGCAACAAACTGTGTGCTATAAGTATAAAGTATAATACATCGCAAATTACTTTGGGTATGCAATTGTCAGGCATTTTATGCTAAATGTGGGGTATGCTTGGGGATATATAAAACGTTATACACTGTGTTATCTTCATTTTAAGGGTAAATAGGTTGTGCGGCTCCCTGAGCATTTTATTTTGTGGGACGGGGGAAAAGTGGCTCTTTTGATACTAAAGGTTGCTGATCCCTGGCTTAGGGCCTACAGATATTTGAAAACACTTGAGGAATAAATCAAAACAGACTACCAATGTGTCATTGTTTCACTATTATTTCATAAAGATGGAAGAAAATGGAAATATGTATCTTCCTGTGTCTCCCATGTGTGACCTTTCTACTGTTTCTATAAACAGAAATAAAGGTAAAAGCACTGCACACTCAACCTTAACACTATCCCGCCCAAGCACGGAGATCTCCGTGTTTCGATTCCACCCGTTGTGGACAGAGGCACGGATAAATCCGTGGCAAGTTGTTATTTCTTCTATTCCATATTAATAACCTATTCAAGGTCGCCGAGCGGCACTGCAGATTTACCCTACTCTTTGAATTCGACAAAGTGCAATACCAGCCAGATCCTCTTAGGGGCGCTATCGCGATAATGCAGTGTGCACTGTGGCTGAAGGGAGCAATCTTTTTTTTTATTTATTTTTGGAGTTTCCAGTAGCTGGATTCTATGTGTAGCCTGTACCTTGGATTATGTTTTGCATCGCAGATTTCACCATGCAATAAGGGGATTTATCATCAGCCAATGGACATATCGATCTACCAGATGGCGATCGATAACAGGGAAATGCTCGGGGGGTCCCACCGGACCACGGTAAGATCTTTTTCACGTAAAGTACATCCCAGGCGTTCGGCCTATGAGGCTAAGGCGGTTATTGGTAATCAATAATCAGAAACGACGTCCACCCCCCCCCCCCCCCCCCCCCCTTTCATGCATACATGCGTGAGGATCGTGCCGATCATATGCAGTTTGAGTTTTAACTGGAGCGTATCTATAACCGAAATGCCATTGGATTTAACGTTATTAGCTATTAGCCCTGTATCTCGGCTTCCAGGAAATATACAAGACCAAATCCGGTATAACGCTTATATTCACGGCGCTATAAAATGAGAACGTATTGATGCATTTTTTTTTCTTTAAGCCATTTTGAAGGGATGGTTTATGGTCTCAATTCACAATGAGAATGGACAGATAGCAATACTATAAAGTATAGATTTAGCTCTACAAACAGCCCCACGTCTGTTTACTTTTCCTGGTCCTCTTGAGAATAATTAGACTCATCCCAGTGGCCGCGATTGTGTTAAGAATTATATATTCATTCAGCTCCTATTGATTCTAGACCCAATTTGAGGATGGAATCCTCAGGCACAGTATGAAGATTACCATGGGATTTATTTAATGAAAGCCAAAGGTTCTGCCAGGTGTAAACAGATTAGAATTGCAAAATGTGATGCTCAAAATGTTGTTTGGTAAACCAAGGTCATATTTGGCTTGTCATGTTTTTGGCTACTGGCTGAGTTGATAGACAGATGGACGTTTATGGACGTGTGCAAATAAAGGGAACAGCCCAATAGCCACCAGGTATTTTGTAGTCAAATGACTAAATGTAAATATAAATGTATGTGTTTATGAGATGTATGTGTGTGTGTGTGTGCGTGCACGGGTGCAGCCCGTGCGGGTGTATGTGTGCATGTGTGAGAGAAAGGGAAGCAAAAATGGGCACCCCTGGGTAAGGTTTCAATGTTATCATGTTTGCTATTGTGTTAACACTTTGAGTGCCACGCCCGAGAATATTCGGGTTTACGCCCCGACCGTTGAGTGCCACGCCCGAGAATATTGCATCACGCGAGCCTACCGTTGGAGATCCAGGGACCGCCGGCGCTCAGATCTGAAAAAAGCGCCCCCTATCGTCTCCCAGATGGTAAATCACCCTTTTGGAATGGACTCAATGAAAGTGAATGGGAGAACGGATTTCTGACTCCACATTTTACTTCTCACTGATGCAGTCGGGGTCTACCAGAGTTCATTCTGGAGCCTCTGAGCCGCGTGGATCATGTGTTTTACTGTATACACGGTTGATCAATACATTTATCGATTTTTTCGAATGGCGAACGGAAATTGGAATAAACCATTTGGATACCATCTGATCTCAGGTAAGGAAGCTACAGTATGTTATCAGTGTTAGGATAATCAGACTCGTTTTCACGGAGATATAAACGTTTCCACTATATGTGATATAGCGATTATCAGCGCACGAGCGTGCGTGCGCACACATATACTATCGATCATCTAGCGTTTATTTGAAAACGATTCATAAATAGGCCGACAAATGACAATGTTCTGGAATATTCCAGTAAAAGGCGATTATCATAGAATGTGTTGTTTATCCCCGGAAAACGGGTGATTTTCAAAATGCTATCAAACTGAAATGAAGCGATAAAAATACAATCTGCCTTGCCAATGTTGACTGGAAAATGAGTCTTTGATAAGCGACGGGCAGATTAGACACATAGCCATAATTTAAAACATAGATTAGGCGATATTAACGTTAACATTGGGAGTGGATGGTGGCATCAAGGGGGTAAAAAGGAAAACCCGGCGTGGCACTCAAAGTGTTAATAGTTGTGTGCATATACATTGAATAAATGTCTCAAAATGTATTGAAAAATTTGAAGGCTTTTTTCTCCACAATATGTTTTGGTGACATCCGATATGTAGTAGGGCATAACTCGCTTGATATCTTGAGTAGAAAGATGATATTTGTATCATTGGAAAGGGGTCCTACTAATCACCCCAAAGTACCAGAAAATACCCTAAAGTACCCCAAAATACCCCAAAATACCCCAAAGTATACCCCAAAATACCCCAAGTACCCTAAAATACCCCAAAATACCCCAAAGTACCCCAAAATACCTCAAAGTATACCCCAAAATACCCCAAAGTACCCCAAAATACCCCAAAATACCCCAAAGTACCCTAAAATAACCCAAAATATCCCAAAGTACCCAAAAATACCCCAAAGTACCCCAAAATACCCCAAAGTATACCCAAAAATACCCCAAAGTACCAGAAAATACCCCAAAGTACGCTAAAATACCCCAGAATACCCCAAAAGACCCCAAAGTACCCTAAAATACCCTAAAATACCCCAAAGTACCCCAGAATACACCAAAGTACCCCAAAATACCCCAAAGTACACCCCAAAATACCCCAAGTACCAGAAAATACCCCAAAATACCCTAAAATACCCCAAAGTACCCCAAAATACCCCAAAGTATACCCCAAAATACAACAAAGTACCAGAAAATACCCCAAAATACCCCAAAGTACCAGAAAATACCCCAAAGTACCGCAAAATACCCCAAAATACCCCAAAGTACCCTAAAATACCCCAAAGTACCCGAAAATACCCCAAAGTATACCCCAAAGTACCCCAAAGTATACCCCAAAGTACCAGAAAATACCCCAAAGTACCAAAATTACCCCAAATACCCCAAAGTATACCCCAAAGTACCCCAAAGTATACCCCAAAGTACCAGAAAATACCCCAAAGTACCCAAAGTACCCCAAAGTACCCCAAATACCCCAAAATACCCTAAAATACCTCAAAGTATATGCCAAAGTAACAGAAAATACCTCAAAGTACCCCAAAATACCAGAAAATACCCCAATGTACCCTAAAATACCCTAAAATACCCCAAAGTATACCCCAAAATACCCCAAAGTACCAGAAAATACCCCAAGGTACCCCAAAATACCCCCAAAGTACCCCCAAATACTCCAAAGTACCCCAAAATACCCTAAAATACCCCAACGTACCAGAAAATACCCCAATGTACCCCAAAATACCCCAAAGTATACCCCAAGTACTAGAAAATACCCCAAAGTACCCCAAAATACCCCAAAGTACCCTAGAATACCCCAAAAGTATACCCCAAAGTACTAGAAAATACCCCAAAGTACCCCAAAATACCTTTGAATACCCCAAAATACCCCAAAGTATACCCCAAAATATCCCAAAGTACCAGAAAATACCCCAAAGTACCCCAAAGTACCCTAAAATACCCCAAAGTACCCCAAAATACCCCAAAGTATACCCCAAAATACCCCAAAGTACCAGAAAATACCCCAAAGTACCCCAAAATACCCCAAAGTATACCCCCAACTACCCCAAAGAACCTCAAAGTTCCCCAAAGTATACCTCAATGTACCACAAAATACTGGCTCAGAGGTAGAGCCAGTCCCCTCCCCTCTGGAACTCTCTCCCACCCGAAATCCGCAACGCCCCAACCCTGGACACCTTAAATCCGCTCTAAAAACACACCTCTTCACCAAGGCTTTTCCCCATCAATTAGTTTAGATTAGATTAGGTCCATTATCCCTTACCTTCCCTCATCCCCCCCCTTCCCCCCCCCCCCCCTATTTTCCTTGCCCTATTTTTTGTCCTGATTGTGAAGCGACCTCAATTGGGTTCTATGAAAGGCGCTATATAAATTTGATCTATTATTATTATTATTATTATTATTATTATTATTATTATTATTATTATTATTATTATTATTATTATTATTATTATTATTATTATTATTATTATTATTATTATTATTATTAGAGCAGGTCAACTAATGATCATATGGTCAATGGTTTGGTCATTGGTTTGAATCCCAGCTCCTTCTGTTCATATGCCGAAGTGTCCTTGGGCAAGACACTAAACCCCAAATTGCTCCCAATGAGTCTGGCTGCCATTGCTCTGTGAGCGCATGTGTGAATTCGTGGAGGACAGGCAATTATAAAGCTCTTTGTGCAAGTAGGAAAGCGCTATATATGTGCAGTCCATTTCCCATTCCCAAAGTACCACATATTTTCAAAACAAATATTTATTTTAATATATTATAATCCCCAAATGTAATAACATCTGTATTGAACACTGAACAGTACAAAAAAAATTATCAAATCTTTTTTATTTTAAACTTTCAACAATAATTTCTGTTTGGAAGCCTGGGAAAGACTCCAGAGAATAGTGAATCATAGTTGTTGTCATCATCTTGTCTGAAATTGTTTAAGTTAACCATGTTGTCTTGGAGGTCAGGGTCACACTTCCTATTGTCATTGACTTTAATTGTTGTGTCATGGTTGTCTTCAGTGTTTGCATGTTTTCTGGTTGGAAGCCTTGGAAAGTCTTCTTCACTGAATAGTGAAGGTATGTTCATGCATGCTCAAAAGAGATTTGATTTTTTTTTTAAATATTTTTCTATATGTTTTTTTTTTAAGCTGACACAGAATGTAATGTAATGACAGTTAGAATGTCCTGTTTTGTTGCCATGTACAACATGTTGTCTCTTTTCTTCCGTCATTACTGGAATTTGTTCAAAGATTTTATACTGTTCTGTTATTATTGTTGTTGATGTTGTGTTGTTATTGTTGAAAATTGAAAATAAAAAGATTTTATCAACATTTCTTTCATACTGTTTGTTCAGTGTTCAATACAGATTACAGATTACATTTGGAGATTATAATATATTAAAATAAACATTTGTATTGAAAATATGTGGTACTTTGGGAATGGGAAATAGACTGCATGACCAACCTCTCCATACACTGATGATCCTCCTCTACCATGTCAGCATGACCAACCTCTCTATATACTGATGGTCCTCCTCTACCATGTCAGCATGACCAACCTCTATATACTGATGATCCTCATCTACCATGTCAGCATGACCAACCTCTCCAGATACCTGGACCACGGCACTGGAACCTTGGCACTGCAAGCTAATACATGTGTCCGAACTGGCTGAGTCTCTGGACTCAGAGTACTGCAGCACTCTGCTGGGATATTATGACTTTTCTGGGGATGACTGTGCCAGCGCTTTCAAAGGAAAGAGACAGGTGAATCCGTTGAATAATCTGCAGAAGAACCCTAGATTCCAGAAGGCTTTTAGTCAGCTTGGCGCATTGTCGCTGGTAACAGATGAGCTCCAACAGGAGATGGAGTCCTTCACATGCATTATGGATGGCCATGGTTGGATGAAGTCAGTTGATGCTGTGTGAGCCAAGATGCTGCAGAAAATTATGGGTGCTGATAAAGTCCTGGATGCAAACTCCAAAGTAGACATTGAACGCCTGCCTCCCCCCAAGGTCTGTCTCATCCCACAGCGAGCCAACTTCATAGTCGCCTGCTACAAAAGAGCAGAACAGCCAATATTCAAGAGGCCCAAAGCCTATGATCAAAGTATGGACTGGGAAAAACAATGGATGAGGAGGTGTTAGAACCTGTCTGGACGGTTGGACCCATCCTCTGTCCTTCTCTTGTTGAGGTACCGGCTCTTGATAAGGAGGCAGATTACGCAAAAAATTACATGGATGAGGAGGATGGAGAGTACAAGTGTGATGAGGCGGAGGAAGAGATGGAGATCGAAGAGATAGACTTTGACAATTGTTTTTGTGATGATGATGATTAGTGGTTTAGGGTACAAAATACAAATAGAAAAAAATACTTGAATGTTGTATTTACAAAGAAGATATCCAGTCCATGATATCCAGTACATATGAAAACATATAGTTTGAACCTTAACAATAAATAAATCACTGATCAAAATCGCATGGGAAAATGTGTTAATTTGTCTCTATATAATTGTTTATGCAAAACTATAATATTTAGGGCATAACAGCATGGATACAATCTTTATTACAATATCATTTCCAATATTAACCTAAATCGATCTCGTCCAATGCACTACATTTCAGTAAAAAGGGAAAATAGAGATGTGATATACGTTTTTTTTTTCAGTGTTTTATGCTTTTTCTGTACTGAAATTTAATCAAGATGTGTTTGAATCTTAAAAATAACAATTGTACTGAATTCCTTGGGTCAAACTTGTTTGGGAAAATGTTTTAATTTGTTGTTAATATGTTGTTAACTTCAAAAGTTATGCTGTTTTCTTTTTCTTATTTGTCAGGTTTTGGTTCAGGATAGGTGTAATAAAGGGTTAAAAAATAAACCCCATGGGACATTATTCCAACCTGTTACCGGTCAGAATCTTAAAATAGACACTTCAAGGATTAATAAAAAACAGGTGGTGAAAAAAAATCCACCCTATGCAGGTGGACCTATGTTTCCATCTAGACCAGACCTGGGCATTGTACGGCCCGTGGGCCGGATACGGCCCGCGGGATGATTCTGACCGGCCCGCGAAAGATTACATGATAATGATTTTTTTTTTTTTTTTTTTTTTTTTTTTTTTTATGTCAACGTTCACACGCACAATATACGCTTAGGAGACATGCTCAGAAGATGTTGGTTCTCTTTGGATCCACCTACATATGTGAACAGACATTCTCAGTCATGACGTTTACCAAGTCCAGGTACAGATCCTCTCTCACTGATGAACATCTGGCAGCTGTGCTTCGCATCTCCACCTCAGACATGCAACCTGACTTTGATGGACTTGTTAAAGCTCAACAGAGTCTGGATTTCTCACACTGAATAAAAAAAAGAACTGAAAAACACTAAAATGTGGAAATATAACAAGTGAAATGGGACACTTGATTTTTTTTTCTTTTTTTTTGCACAGTTCTGAAAATATTAAATGTTTAATATAGGCATGTAAAGTAAAAAAGGCTACAGACACTTTTCTTTACACAGTTCAGTGACATGTCTTGTTTATTTTTGCTATAAGATGATGTGATGTCTTTAGAAAGCTAAGAAAATCCTTGTTTCAATAGTATATGAAACTCAAAATGCCCTTTGTTATTAATGTTTCACATTTTGTTTATCATTTTGGAAATAAATTCTATTTGAATAAATGATATTTTTGAAAGCTAACCTCACCTTTTACTTGCCAAATAATAACATACACTCTTACCAGGGGTCAAAACAATGCAATTTACTGCTTTTTATATAGAAATAAAATGTATATTATGCATAATTGAGTTTGGAATTTTGGCCCGGCCCCCCAACATATTTTCATTTGCTCATTCGGCCCCCTGGGAAAAATAATTGCCCACCCCTGATCTAGACTATAGTGGCTGTTCTGTAATAGGAGCCTAATACTGCTCTTCTAATTTAAGGCTCACAATGACCTGTAACAATGGAATAGTATAGGCATATTATAAATTTCCTGAATCCTTATGGTCCTGAGAGTGTTGTAGGTATTGTATTTTGTGTCTCTGTTGCTCCGAGATGACACAAGGCTAAAAGATAGTATATAATTTAGGCGACAATCGTGTAAAAATGTGTTGTTGACTGTTCAAAGAGCTCCAGTATATTGGTCAGAAAGATTCACATCTTAGCTTGAATGAAAGATGACATAGTCCCCTTTAAAATGATACCAAACACAATATTGTGAAACATTGACAGATGTCCTCTATGTGAGTCTAAACAGGATATGCGCCAGAATCTGAAATGCTATTTCCTGAGGGGGTGGGTATACTTCATGACTCGATAATTATTATAAAGCTACCACTCTGGAACGGCTATCATACCAAAATATCATACTACAGACATAGATCTTTGAAAAAATGATATGTACGTTTATTCACCCTGAGTGGCACCGATATCTGGTCTGGCCCATGGACTATTAGTTCTAGACAGTGGTGTTGAAGGAGGCCATTTCCACCCTACATTGTAAAGCGATTTGAGTGTCTAGAAAAGCGGTGGATAAATAAATAAATAAAAATAAATAAAAAAAACAATTATCATTCATTCATTAAATGATGTGAGAGTGGGAGCGGTGAGGCTTGAACATGGATGGTGATGAGCCGGATGCCCAGGAACTCCATGAGAGTGTCGAGGCCGGATCTTTTCTCAGCTGAAACTGGGATTCCCACGGACTCAAACACCCTTGTGATGGCTTTCTCCAGGATGCGACTGTGGCGGGGCTGGTTCATCCAGCAGATGAACGACACTGGATAAGCCTCAGAAGGGGGCGTCAATGATTTCCAGACCACTCCTACACTTGAATATGAGCCTTACTCAAAAGTAATAGGAGCCTTCGTCTGACATCGAAAAGATGCAGAGAGCTATCATGCAGGGGCATGATGTTGAAAGCTGAGGTGGTGTCTACTTTAGCCAGCCAGGTGCCATATCTGGCTTTTTGAATGGATAAAGCACATTGCATATTCATTAAAGGGTACGAGACTGTTAATGCTGGGAATGCACTGGGCATTGGGGGGGAGGGATCGATGATTAGTCTCTTTGCCAGAGTATTTTTATGTGTCAACTCCTTAAGGGTTAATACTGGTGGTGGGACTCTATCATTTTTTTTAATCAAATGTATTTAAAATTAATCGCATTTTAAACGCATATCAATATTTGATGCAAAAATCCAAATGTTTCAATTCAAATGGATGTTGGTATACGAGTGAATCAATGAATATACATTATACATAAGTGTAAGCAGCAAAATCTTGTTTATTCGATACTACACAGACAAACAGTCAGATCAATGCAATATATCATTTTTTTTACTTACATTTTTATTTACATTTATGGACATACAACAGCTCTATGTTTTACATTTATATGACTGTGTTCAGCAGCCCAATCCCCCTTAAGAGGGACCCCCCCCCCTCCCGCCATACACCCCGAGAAATAGGACTCCCCATATCCCAGGTCCACTATACCCGGGGCCGAGCACCCAGCGACACAGGACCCTTGAATTAAATTGGGCTAGGCTCAGTTGAAGGGTAGGAGTGACTCCCCCCCACCGAGCCAAGCCTGCTACCTCCCATGTCACCAAGAACCCCACCCCACGCACATCGACCCCATAACATACTCTCCCGGGCCGAACCGCCGAAACGATGGCCCCCCTCCCCCGACAGTCCCCCCCCACTGAGCTAAGCCCGTAGGACTCCCCCATATCCCAGGTCCACCATGCGCGGAGCTGAGCCCCCAGCGACACGGGTCCCTTGAATTAAATTGGGCCAGGCCCAGTAGAGGTGAGGAAAGGGGACTCCCCCCCACGCATACCGACCCCACAACACACAAGACCCCACTGGGCTAAGCCCAGCCGCTCTGACCCCCTTAAGAGAAACCCCTCCCTCCCGCCATCCTCCCCTAGAAACAAAACACCCCTATATCCCAGGTCCACCATGCGCGGAGCCGACCACCCATAGCCCCCACCCGCCCCGACCGCCAGGCCCCCGGTCCACGAGAACCCCAAGCCCAGGTCCGCAGTAGGCCAGAGCACCACGCCTCAATGGCCCCCAGACCCCCCGCAACCCCAAGCCCGGTGTCCCCCTGGCCCGGCGACCAGACCGCCCAGGCCACGGCGGCCGAGGGCCCCACGGGACCCCACCCCACACGTACCGACCCCACAACACGCAAGGCCCCCCTCTCCCGGGTCCAACCGCCGGAGCGATGGTCTCTCCCCTCGACATTCCCCCCCACTGAACAAAGCTCACCCACTCCTGTACCTCCCATGTCACTGATATCACTATGTACATTTATAACAACAGCTATTCTAACATGACTTAAAAAATGAAAATAAAATAAGCTATATGATTAGCACTTTTTGCCCCCGTTGGCGGGTTGGAGGGGAATCAGCTCTCCTAGAGAGAGCCCCCCCCCCCTAGTGATGGAGATATCCCCAATGGAGATTCTCCAAGCCTCTATTATTGTCCAACATTTTCACAAATGTCAATGTGCACATTTAAAGCAACTGCTATTCTAACATAACTCAGAAAAAAAAGACTAAATACAATTGGCACTTCCCAGATTTTTTACCCCCATTGGCGGGCTGGAGGGGTAAGGCTCTCCTGGAGAGGGCCCCTCCTATAACGACAGATATCCCCAATGGGGATTCTCCTATGCCCCTATTATTGTCCAACATTTTATTTGAATTTTTATCTTTCATATGATAGTACAGTTCCAAAGCTACCGGTCAGGTCTCCGAATGTGTTTCCTCTGTTCCCCGCCGTCTTAGTAGTGCGTCATGTGTGTTAGTGTCTTCAGTTTAGTCTAGTACGTGATATTTATATTATGTCCCGAATCAAGACCCAATTTTTCCCAACTAATGTGTTTACCTTGTCTGTATTCTCAGTGGTTTGTGTGGTAGTAGATTTGTAGTGTGTCTCGAGTCATAACATCTATTCACTCGTGACCCCAGTGCTCGAGTCCTGTTTGGTGTGTGAGATCTCGTTATTTGAATCCTGGCTGGTCTGGTTGATCTTGGTGCTCGAATCCCGGTTGGTGTGTGTGGCCTCAATGCTCGCATCTTGGCCGGTCTGGGCGATCTCCGTGCTTGCATCTCGGATGGTCCGGTTGACCTCGGTGCCCGAGTCCTGGTTGGTCCGGGTGTATCCAGCGTCTCTTTGTCCTTCTTTTGGGGGCCATTTGTTTTATTTCTTTTGAATTAGCCTCCATGCTCCTCTGAATATTCTGTATTGCATCGAGTCCGGTGTGCGTGTTGGTTTGCATGTTAGTATCGTTAGCGTTCTGTATTGCTTCTAGCCCAATCCGAATGTTAGCTTGCATATTCATTGTGTTAGCTTCCATGTTAGCTTGTAGCTTCGTCTCCAGCCAGGCCTCGCTGTTGTCTAACGTTATGTTAGCTTGTTTTACCTCTTGCGTCATCCCCTCGTGTTGTACCTTTCCCTTCGTTGTATTTTCTTTGTCTGGGATCGTTCTTCTCTCACTTCTCCTCGAGTGTTGTGCACTGGGTCTTGTCATCGTTCTTTTATCTACGAGTTGTTACTTTTTATCGTGTTTTATAACTTTTTATTACCTTTCTTGAATTTTGGACCGGGAGCTCTGTTCTGCAGCTGCTCACTGGCTCCTCGCCAAACCGGAAGTCATCAATGCAATTTTTAACAAGGTGCAGCAATTTTATGAATTATATATATATATATATATATATATATATATATATATATATATATATATATATATATATATATATATATATTAATGCTGTCAAATATATCGCGTTAATATCGCGTTAACTCCCGATTCTATTAATGCCACTAATTTTTTTAACTCAAGATTAACTAAAAAAAAAAAAAAAAAAAAAAAAAATGTTTTTTACTAGACTTCACTCAGGTGTATTATTGATGCTCTCATTGATACTATGTTTGTTTCTGAAGTGTGTGTGTGTGTGTGTGAGATATAGAGAGAGAGGGGGGTGAGAGAGATGAGGAAGGGGCAAAAGAGAAAAAGAGCTGGGAGAGTGTGTGTGTGAGGGAGAGAGGGGGGTGTGTGATTAATCAGCCCTTGTGTGTGTGAATGTAACAAGTTCCTAACGTTTTCTTTCCCCTATTATTTCATGCACACTTTATTCATTGTTTTAAATGATTATTTTCTTGTAAGTTATTTTGTGCATCACTCTGTTTTGAATTTGATGCAAATTTGCAATGCATGAGGGTCATCCGTTTGTGTTAAATGGCTGCACAAAGCAAGCATTTGTTGACTTGCATGTTGATAAGAGTATTAAAACTTGGAACTTGAAAAAGATCTGTTTAAGGTAAAAAAAATTTTTTTTAAAGAAATGCGATTAATTTGCGATTAATCGCGAGTTAACTATGGACAATCATGCGATGAATCGAGTTAAATATTTTAATCGTTTGACAGCACTAATATATATATATATATATATATATATATATATATATATATATATATATATATATATAGCACAAAGGACCCTTTCTCTTTTGAAAGGTAAGATTCCGAAGTTTCTTACACAATAAAGAAAAATCACTTTGAGTGCTAATGAAATAGAGTAACAGAGGTTTGAACACACTGAAGTAAAAGTTGTGTGTACTCACATTTCTGTTTAGTGGTTGCCAGATGCCTGTTTTTAAGTTCCAGCTGAGAGGTAGGAGCTGGAAAACATAACGGTTCCATAGTATGAAGTCTTATAGTCATACAGGTCCAAAGTTTATAAAAATCCCACGGCAAATTAGTATTTCACAAAGGTTTTTGTAATGTGTGTACCACAATAATTCAGTGTGATTATACAAATGGCCGTCCACTGCCTTTATTTCGCCTCTCGAGTCAAAACAAAGGACTTCTTCGTCTTCTTGTGTCATCTTCCCCCACTCTGAGCGCCCGTCTGGGATCGCTTTCGGAGCAGACGCTCCTTGGCTACAACGGTGGTCAATCATTTTCGCCATCAGCGGTGACTGGTCACTGGTCAGTTCAGGACCGTTCACAACCGGACGTCACTCGTCCAAACGGCTTGTCAAATGACGCTTTCCGGATGTTTCGTCGTCTAACTCGAGACCCGAAGCACACAATAGGTTGAGTGTGGTGACAATCGAAAGGCGGCAAATTCAACTTTCCAACAATGTATTGGTTGAATCGATATCTGTATGTATCGATATCTGGCATAACCAATAGCCCTGGATGGAAACCCTCTTTAAGATCATTGATTAGGTATTAGATACATTCCCTGTTGGGGTGTGATACCAGTTCATGTAATGTAGACAAATAATGTTTAACAGTTTTATGGTTCAACGGCTTGTTTTTCCCCCTCAGAGTGCATGTGAGTGCAGAACACCTGGGATATTGAGTAAAGAGGTCGCTATCCATCCGATCCCCAGTATAGATAATGGTTCCAGTATGAAAGCCATGATGCACATTTAGCAGAAAAATTAAGTTTAAAAGGCAAAAGAAAAGCTATATTTTCCCATGAAAACATTGGTGCAGACTGAAAACACCAGCGAGGAAATCTATTTTAGTCACAGATCAAATGGGTTTTGTTTTCTAAAAATCACGAACCTTCCCTTTAATCCCAGAGAGAGAGAGAGAGAGAGAGAGAGAGAGAGAGAGAGAGAGAGAGAGAGAGAGAGAGAGAGAGAGAGAGAGAGTGTTGTGACTCCTTACTTTGACATATTGCCAGAAAGCAGCAGCGGGTCTCTATTTGATATGCCATGTCTACTGTTGGTGATATCAATCACCTCAGGCTACAATTGCTTTTGGCAAACTGTATGCCAGTGTGACTTGCTGGTGAACACATCCTCCCACACACATCACAGCACTACGGTCACTCGGCTCCTCTCACTGCTGCAACAACACCACAGGCACAGTACCGTTTCCAGTAAACAGTCTTGTTTAAAGGAATACTTTAACCCAAAAATTATTATTTGTATATCAATCACTCACCATATGATGCCTTGAAAATAGTTTTTCCTCACACACCCCCATAGTGAACGTAGATTCCAAAAAACGGTAGCCATGCTGGATGAATTGACGTTAACGGGGCTCCGTAAACAACAGCTAAACTATATCAAAACATCCGTTTACAAAGTCATCATGCAGTATATTCCAAGTCTCATTTATCTGGCTGTACGTCTGGATACCTGCATTTTCGCTAAAAACCTGCCAACAAAAACATTTCCGGTTTACGTCGCGGCACTTTGCTCTCGTCTGTCGGCTCCGGACTGCATTTTCGCCTATCAACCAATACATTGTTGGAAAGTTGAATTTTCCGCCTTTCGATCGTCACTACACTCAACCTACTGCGTGATTCCATGCTCAAGTTACAAGACGAAACATCTGGCGAGCGTCATTTGACAAGTCGTTCAGACGAGTGGCGGTGCTGAACTGACCAGTCACCGCTGATTGACCACCGTTGTAGCCAAGGAGCTTCTGCTCGGAGGTGAAGCGATCTTAGACGGGTGTTGAGAGTCGGGGAAGGTGATACAAGACAAGTCCATTGTTTTGACTGTCACTAGAGCATCGAAATGAACGGCAGCGGACGGCCATTTTGGATAATCATGCCGAATTTTTACTCGTACGGATTTTTATAAACTTTGGACCTGTACTACATAAGACTTCAGGCTATGGAACCATTATGTTTTCCATTTCCTACCTCTCAGCTGGAACTTAAAAACAGGCATCTGACAAGGTCAGTAAAAAGAAATCCGAGTAGACAAACCTTTTACTTCAGTGTGTTCAAACCTCTGTTACTCTATTTCATTAGCACTGAACGTGTTTTATCTTTATTGTGTAAGAAGCTTCAGATTGTTACCTTTCAAAAGAGACCAGACTCATGCATGTGCTATAAGTATAATAAATAGCAAATTACATTGGGTATGCAATCAGGATCAATCAGCATGCAGAAATGAGTACCGTGCTTGGCAAAACTGACTTCACGTCAGTTTTCCCGATGTGCAGGAGCGAGTAACATGCCTGGCAAAACTGACCTCACCGGAAATTAAGAATTACAATGAAGAAAATGCATGTCTTTGGAAGGTACTGAGCATACGACTGCGGATACATGAGACTTGGAATATACTGCATGATGTTTTTGAGAGTTTGTAAACAGATGTTTTGATGTTTGGCCCCTGTTAAGTTTTTTGGATCCTACATTCACCGTGGAGGCATGCAAGGAAAAATAAATCTTCATGAATTCAAGACATCATGAGGTGAGTAATTGATATACAATTATAATATTTTGGTATTGGTAAGTATTTTTGAAGGCTGTGTTGCTACAGTGAAGGTCACACAGAGGATGGAAGATAATGTTTTATAGAAGAAGGTTTGGGAGGATGAGTTGCACTGGTAAACAGGACATTGAAAGTTAATGACGGGGGCATTTAATTACTTGTAATACATACACACTATTTCCTCCCTGTCTTTGACGAAGTCGTCGAGGCGGTTCAGTGCTTGACAATGGTCACTAGATATTTCGTCGTAATGCTTTGGTTTAATTAGAATTCCAAAAAGATATAATAATAATTAAATTATTCACTTATTGGATTCTATTATATGTTGTACCACTGTATTGCACATCGTTGCGGGCAAGACCACCCGCATTTCATTGTATACTTGTATGCTGTGACAAATAAAACTCTTGACTTGACTTGACTGTACGAAGTAACAACTACATCTACATCATTGAGCTGTAATTGACACGAGACAGCGATTAGGTTCTCAGATGACACCATAAGTGTGAGGGTTCGGTGTGGGAATAGGAGAGGAGACCCCAAATGCAGGAACACGAGCAGAGAGAGAAGAGGCTGAGATGACAGGATGAAGTGAACAGGCTTTTACTTGACAGTTTGCAAGCAACAATGATTAGAAATCAAAACGGTTACTAAACAAAAGCAAACTGTACAACCCGAAAACAATACACAGCAGAGCTGGCAAAAATGGACTAAGAAGGGAACGGACTCACGGGGAATACAGGAGTGAACAAAGGTGAGTAAGTGACCGAACACAACTTGGGTAACAAGACAAAACAATGCAATGAAAATCAATGGCGCGACAATGAGTGTGAGAAACGGGCAGGTCTAAATAGTGCCCGACGTGATTACTAAAGAATGCCAGCTGGTATAAGGCCAAGACTGGTGAACACAAGGTATTAGTAAAAGAAAACTCACATAAAAAATAAAAGCACGTGTAAAGGAATTATCTTAATGGAACATATGAAAAGGATTAACCTCCCAGGAAACATGTAACGGATACCTTAAAGGAAACATATGAAAAGATAAACCTTTTAAACACAAGCTAAAACGGGGACACACAACATGAACAGAGGAAACACAGCATAACATTAAACATAGTTGTAATAGTATCCAGCAAACTTAGGAGGTTAAGTATCTGGAGTTGCTCCTGCGTTTGGCCACCAGAGGGCGGCAAAAAACCACTGTTCATATTGTTCGGGCAGGATCCCAGGAACCATGACAGTACCCCCCCCCCAAAGGATCGGCTCCCAGACGACCGGTAAGACCGTCCGGGAACGGGCGAGGCGGGGGGCCGAGACCCCGGAAAAAACTGGGAGCGAGGAGCCGGAGAACCGGGGCCGGGAGGCCGCGAAAAGAACCCAGGAGGGGCAAAGCAGCAGGGGACCCGAGGAACCGGACCAGAGGGGAGCCCGTGGAAGGGTGGCCGGGGCACAGGGCCAGGGCGGCCGGAGACGGGGACAAAGGCCCGACAACGGGGGCCGGAAACGTGGACAGAGGCCCGGTGAGGGGGACAGGACATGGGGACGGAGGGCCGGTCAGGAGGCCTGGAGCAAAGGGGCATGGGCGACAGACCCGGAGCAGGACCCTGGACGAGGGACCCTCCAGGCGCAGGACTCGGGCCGGACCAGAAGGACCGGAGTGGAGGCATGAAGACGACAACCCCGGAGCAGGACCCCGGACGGGGACCACTCCATGTGCAGACCTCGGGACCGGGTGTAGAACCCCGGACGGGGGTCTCTGCGGATGTAGACCACGGCGAAGACCACGGCGAAGACCACGGCGTAGGGCTGGACCAGATGAAGAGCCGGGACCAGACGAGGAGCCGGGACCAGTCGCGGAGCCGGGACCAGACGAGGAGCCGGGACCAGACGAGGAGCCGGGACCAGACGAGGAGCCGGGACCAGACGAGGAGCCGGAACCAGTCGAGGAGCCGGGACCAGTCGAGGAGTCGGGGCCAGACGAGGAGCTGGGACCAGACGAGGAGTCGGGACCAGTCAAGGAGGTCGGGCTGGGCGTAGAAGCCGGACCGGGCGTAGCGGCTGGGTCAGGCGTGGGAGCCGGACAGGGCGTGGAAGCCGGACCGGGCGTAGCGGCTGGGTCAGGCGTGGGAGCCGGACCGGGCATGGAGGCCGGACCGGGCGTGGAGGCCGGACCGGGCGTGGAGGCCGGACCGGGCGTAGCACCTGGGGCTAAACTAACAGGTGCTAGGCTGGCAGTAGAGGCTGGGTTAGCTGAAGAAGCCCTGCTAGCTGTAAGGGCTTTACTAGCCTTTCTAGACTTGCTAGCAGTAGCAGGGGGAGCTAAGCCAGTACTAAAGGCCGGAACCACATTGAGTCTCCTAACAGAGGAAGCCATAGGTTTAGCTGTAGGGCCTGTAGGACTAGCAGTGGCTGTCCTAGCAGGGGACGCTAAGGAGGTAGCTGTCATGGCTATATTGGCTACAGGGGCTACAGGTGCTAGCTGTAGGTGCTACGTTAGCAGGAAGAGCTAAGGTGCTAGCTGCAGAAGCTAAACTAGCAGACAGGGCTGGACTAGTTGTGAAAGCCTGGCTAGCTGAAGAAGCTAAACTAGCAGACAGGGCTGGACTAGTTGTGAAAGCCTGGCTAGCTCCCTAGACTTACTAGCTGTAGCAGAAGGAGCTAAGCTAGAGATACAGACCGAGCCCACAGTGAGTCTCCTAACAGAAGAAACCATTGACTTGGCTGTGGGGGCAGAGGTTCTGCTAGCTGTGTTAGCTACGGTAGCTACGGTAGCTAGGCTAGCGGCTATGCTAGTAGCCTGGGCTGTGTTAGCAGCGAGGGAGCTAGCAGTACTAGCTGTGGAAGCTAGGCTAACGGCTGTGCTAACAGTCTGGGCTGTCTTAACAGAGCGGGGGCTAGTTGCACTAGCTGTGGAAGCTAGGCTAACGGCTGTGCTAACAGTCTGGGCCGTATTAACAGCGAGAGGACTAGCTGTACCTGCGGAGGAAGGCATGCTGGTAACCGGAGCTTCACCGGGGGCAAAGGACAAGAGCTCCCGAATCAGCCATCGGATCACACGGCCGTGCGCCTCCAGCTGAAGCGCCTGCTCCTCGCTGCACTCACCGACAGAGGTGAGCAGCGTGTACATCGTCCACCTCTCCTCTGAGGACGAGGATAGAAAATCCCCCTTGAAGAATATCCCCATCGAGAGGAGCGCGTCGCTTGCTCTTACTGTCTTCGTGACTGCTGGGATCAGAACTGGTTGCGCCATTCTGTGAGGGTTCGGTGTGGGAATAGGAGAGGAGACCCCAAATGCACGAACACAAGCAGAGAGAGAAGAGGCTGAGACGACGGGATGAAGTGAACAGGCTTTTACATGACAGTCTGCAAGCAACAATGATTACAAATCAAAACGGTTACTAAACAAAAGCTAACTGTACAACCCGAAAACAATACACAGCAGAGCTGGGAAAAATGGAACGGACTCACGGGGAATACAGGAGTGAACAAAGGTGAGTAAGTGACCGAACACAACTTGGGTAACAAGACAAAACAATGCAATGAAAATCAATGGCGCGACAATGAGTGTGAGAAACGGGCAGGTCTAAATAGTGCCTGTGATTACTAAAGAATGCCAGCTGGTATAAGGCCAAGACTGGTGAACACAAGGTATTAGTAAAAGAAAACTCACATCAAAAATAAAAGCATGTGTAAAGGAATTATCACTAGCACAGCCGGGAAAAAAAATTATAATAATGGACTAATAATAATTCCTAACTGCAACCATCAACTCCTCACTCAACTCAGGGGTGGTCCCCACCTCCCTAAAACAAGCCAGAGTCACGCCGCTCATAAAAAAAAACTGAACCCCACCGTCATAGGCAACTATCATCCTGTCTCTCTTCTCTCCTTCCTTTCTAAAACACTTGAACGTGCTGTATCCAACCAACTTACTGCTTATCTCATACAGAATGACCTCCTAGACCCTAATCAGTCTGGCTTCCGGACTGGTCACTCCACAGAAACGGCCCTCATTGCAGTCACAGAGGCACTTCACTTAGCAAAAGCAAAAGGCCTCTCCTCTGTCCTGATTCTCCTAGATCTATCTGCAGCCTTCGACACAGTCAACCATCAGATCCTCCTTGCGGCCCTCGCAGGAATGGGAGTGGCTGGCTCTGCGCTGACATGGCTGACATCATACCTCAATGACCGCTCCTACCAAGTGTCATGGAGAGGGACAGTGTCGGCCACCCGCCCCCTGCGGACGGGTGTCCCCCAGGGCTCGGTCCTAGGACCCCTTCTCTTCTCCCTCTACACTAAATCACTGGGTAACATTATCACGTCTCATGGCTTCTCATATCATTGTTATGCCGATGATACTCAACTCTTCCTCTCCTTCCCTCCCTCAGATATCCACGTCTCTGAGCAGATCTCCACCTGGATGACGACCAACCACCTCAAACTGAACCTAAGCAAAACAGAATTGCTCCACCTGCCGGCCAAATCCTCCCCCCTGACCGACCTTTCCATCACAGTCAAGAATGCAGCTGTGACCGCGTCCCCGACCGCCAAGAACCTTGGTGTTGTCCTCGACGACCAGTTGAACTTCTCTGCTCACATTGCAGTGACAACCAGAACCTGCAGATTCCTCCTGAGCAACGTCAATGGATCCGCCCCTTCCTGACAAAAGAAGCCACCCAACTCCTCGTCCAATCAACAGTCATCTCCCGCCTCGACTACTGCAACGCACTGCTTGCTGGCCTCCTGGCCACTGCCACCAAGCCTCTTCAACTCATTCAGAATGCAGCGGCCCGCCTGATCTCAAACCTACCGAAGTCGGCCCATGTCACCCCACTTCTTAGGGACCTGCACTGGCTCCCCATTGCTGCACGAATCCGCTCCAAGGCCCTCGACCTAGCACACCATGCCGCAAAGGGAACCGCTCCCGCCTACTTCTGGTCAATGGTATCTAACTACACACCCTCAAGACCCCTACTGTAACTGAGGGGTACAATTCCCTGACTGTATTGTTAGATATGGTATTTAATACCACTACCTCTTGTACTTTAACTTCTGGCCATCCAGTACATGATATAAGTATGATGAACACTTTCCCACCTGATGAAACGAAGTCCACACAAATGTACAAATCGAATATTTAATATAGCAAAAGGTATATACAACGTTCACTTGTTTACACTTATGATTTGAAATATGCACTTGTATGGCAAATGAGTATTCGTAGGTAAATCAACATTGAATGTCCAATCTCTGGTTACGCAGGGAGTAAGTATACAACCTGGATATTTAGGAACTATAGCGATGGTACTTAAATGATTATAGCTGGATACACTAAGGGGGGGGGGGGGGGGGGGTCCCGCTGGTTGTAAGACAGTAGGAGGGGGGGGTTAGTGAAGCCGCTGGCGGTATCCCATCTGGCCGACGATTTCTTGGGAGGATTCAAAGTCTTGAACACGGTGCCCACAGAACCTCGGTCCGCAGACGAATACAGCTGGACCCTCTGGTGGACGGTAGCTGCCGGTCCACAACGGAGAGACGTGAGGCGACCTCACTGGTGTAGAGCGCCGTCTCACCTGGAGTCCTCTCCGGGGGGTAGTTCCAACACTCCGCAGTGTTGGCCGTTATCCATGGAATAATCAAAGCACCCAAAGCATAATCCAAGCCATGGAAGGCTCGCCGTCGTCCGGGTAGAGTAATCCAATATACAGGTCCAGTCGCCCTGGCCCAGAGCTCCTCGGATGCAAGCACCACTAGGGGTCTGCCCAGCCTGGTTAAGCGTCCAGATAACGTCAGGAACGATGGGGGGTACTGATAACTTTATAACTCTAACCGAACGATGCACCATAGATAAATAGACTATTATTAGCTTAATAGAATACGTCCAACTCGACGGTATAGTGCCAAACTATGACTATTCAACTATTAATCCACACGATATCTCAATGCCTATTCTGAGGCCAAGTAGGCCTTACTACACCACACGTGCGTCGTGGGTGAGGCTTCGCGTCTGTCACTCTGTTGGAGGGTAAAGAACTGGACTAAAAGAAAGTTCTACTTTACTTGCGCCATATATATATGCGCTATGAACAAATAGTACCATTCGTATTTCGCCAGACGTATTCCTACGCGGAACCGGGGCTTGCCACGACATGTTGGGCGGCACGATTGAACTTGAACCTAGGGGTATGGCAACCTGGCGCCAGGTTCTCGTCCAATGGTAGAATGAAACTATTATGGGCTGTTTAGTAGACTAAAGGGATATTCAGTGCATATTGTACAAGGAATATACAGGGGATATCAAACGATATACAAACACTATTTAAATATATATATATAAATAAATATATATATTCGGTTTAATCTGATCCTTCACAACAGCCGCCCCCTAATTAGTCCCACCTAATTAGCTAAGCAGAGACAGATTAACCGCACTGTCTACCACTCAAGGTCCGCTGTAAGGGTCAGTCAACTCACAAAGTCATGGGGTCATGGTCATCATCGATAGTATCTGGGAGTCGGGGCAGTTCTATGAGCCTCGCCACGGGTCGTGTGTAAGTGCACCCTTGGACGAGTACTTCAGCTGCTCGGACCTTGCCATCGGCACCGGTGATCACTTTGCTTACGCGGCCAGCCGGCCACATAGCTCTGGGTAGTGACTGGTCGATAATCATGACGACTGTTCCTTCTGTCAAATTGTCTCTCTCTTTTACCCACTTCTGGCGGGTCTGTAGAGACGGTAGGTAGTGGAGTAGGAAGCTGCTCCAAAACTTGTCAGCTAGTACTTGACTGTACCTCCACATTCTTCGGCCGTTCGCTTCTTCAGGCCTGTACATTGTCTGGGGTAGCGCGGGGTCCAGCCGCACCATTAGGAGTGTGTTGGGGGTGACTGGGTCGACATCTGCTACATCACTGGAGACGTAACCGAGGGGCTTTGAGTTCAATACTCCCTCGATCTCCGTGAGGACTGTCATTAGGACTTCCTCTGCCACAGTCTGGGCCCCAAGCACGGCGTACAGGGCTGTCTTTATAGAACGTACTTCTCGTTCCCAGGTTCCACCGAAGTGGGGTGCGTTCGGGGGATTAAACTGGAAGTCAATCTGGGATGGAGCGAGGTGGGTCTTAAGTTCTGGGCCCATAGCTTGGAAGCTCTCTCTCAGCTCTCTTTCTCCGCCTTTGAAGTTTGTCCCGTGATCAGACAACAATGTAGACGGTTTTCCTTTCCGTGATGTGAATCTTCGGAAGGCCATAAGGAATGAGTCTGTGCTCATGGTCGGAAGGAGCTCGATATGTATCGCTCTGGTGGTCATGCATTTGAATACAATACCCCACTGCTTCTCGGTTCCTCTTCCTCTCTTTATATACAACGGGCCAAAGCAGTCCATGCCTGTGGAGTGGAATGGCTTGTCGCCGAGTCGGAGGCGACAGGGGGGTAAGTCAGCCATCCGTGGTATGCTGGGCTGCGCGCGCCACTTACGGCAGTCTAGACAGGTTCGCTGGAAGCGCCGCACTGCTTCTCTCCCTTGCAGTATCCAATAACGACGTCTGATCTCCGCGAAGACTCTCTCTGCTCCTGCGTGGTGTACATCCTCGTCGTATTTCTTTATGATCAGCTCTGTGACCTTGTGTCGGCTGTTCAAGACGATCGGGTACTTAATATCGTCCGGTAGATCGGGGGCTCTCCGCAGGCGACCACCCACTCTGATGAGATTATGGGCGTCACTCTCTGGTGCCAGGTGGAGCAGTCTGCTGTCTGATGGGACGGGGTTTCCTCCCTGTAGACAGTCTAGCTCATCGGGGAACGAGTCTCTCTGGGCTCGTTGTAGTAGAAGAAGTTCTGCTTCTTCGTAGTCAGCTGCTGACATGTCAGTGGTGGACTGAATCTCTGGGTGGTGCCGCAGGAATGTTCTTTGCTGCGCACTCTCTAGAGTAATGCAGTCATCTATGTTGGGGTCTGTGGAGGCGACTGTGCTCAGTCCACAGAACATAGGTTTCTTGTTCTCAGCCTCCTCGTTACTTGCTTCCCGTGGGGTGGGCGTAGGCCACTCTCCTTCCGGGAGCTTGAGGAATTCTGGTCCGTCACTGTAGATGTTGCGACGGGTTAGGTCATCCAGAGACATTCCCCGGGTGATGACGTCAGCTGGGTTGTGTTTGGTGTCCACATACCGCCAGCTCGCTGCTTCTGTTAACTCTTGAATCTCGGTGACTCTGACTCCCACGAAGACTTTGTATCTGCATGAATCAGACTTGATCCATGTGACTACTGTCGTGGAATCTGACCACAAGATTGTTCTGTGCACCGGAATGGTGAGTTCACGTTGGATTAACGTGGCTAGATGCGCTCCTGCTAGGGCTGCGCAGAGCTCTAGACGTGGGATAGATTGTTGCTTACGTGGGGCTATTCTTGAGCGGGCCAGGATGAAGGCAGTGTGTATCTTTCCTCCCTTCTCTTGGGCACGCAAGTAGGCCACCGATCCATAGGCTACTTCGGAGGCGTCGCTGAAGACGTGTAGATCAATCTCGCATGTCTCTGGCCTCACTGTGGATGGGAAGTAGCTGCGGCGTATATTGACGCCTGGGAGTGAGCGGAGTTCCGTCTCCCACTCTCTCCATGTTGAGGCAAGGTGTGCGGGTATTGGGTCGTCCCAGCCCTGGTCCTTGTCCCATAGTGCTCGTACAATCATCTTTGCCCTGGTGGTGTAAGGTAGAATACATCCCAACGGGTCATATTGTCTGGCGAGTGTTCTGTACACACTCCGTCTGGTGGTCGGTATCGCCATCGACCTTCCCTGGTCTGGAGCCAAGGGTTTGTGTCTATAGTGGAGCGAGTCTGTTTTGAAGCGCCAGACTAGTCCTAGTGTCATTTCTTGGGCTTCTCCTGGGATGGTCGCCATCCAGGTCTCGCTGCTGGCAGCCTTGTCCGCGGGGGAGAGGCTGCGCAATACGTGCGGGTCACTGCTGGCCCACTGCCTGAGATCAAAGCCGCCTTTGATCAGGGAGGCGCGTAACTTGATTAGGAGAGCCTCGGCTTCTTCTTGAGTCGAAACGCTTTGTAAACAGTTGTCCACGTAGAAACTGTTCTTCACACTGTGTTGGACCTCTTCATCTGCTGTTGGGTCCTCTGCGACGTGTTTCTGTAGTGCAAATGTAGCACAGCACGGGCTGCATGTGGTTCCGAAGGGGAGTACTTCCCACTGGTAGATGGCTGGGTTCTCATCTCCGATCCTCTCTCTCCATAGGAACCGCAGCAGGGGCTTGTCCTCCTCTACTAGTCTCACCTGTAAGAACATCCCTTTGATATCCCCGCTGATAGCCACCTTGTCCTGGCGGAAGCGCAGTAGCACGCCTAGTAGGGAGGGGCCGAGTGTGGGGCCGGGTAAGAGCTCTTTATTCAGATTTTGGGATCCGATCTGGTAGCTGCAGTTAAACACAATGCGATCCTTGCCGTTGTGATGGACCTTGTGATGCGGCACGTACCATGATTCGGTCGTCTGATCGGCCTCTTTAATGTCAATCTTTGTTACGTGTCCCGCTGTGATTAGCTTCTCAATCTCAGCGCGGTACACACTCTCTTGAGCGGGGTCTTTGGCTAGGCGCCGCTCCGTGTTCAATAGATAGCGCTCTGTGGCGTCTTTCTTTGCGTGAAAGGTGGGCATTCCCTCTCGCCTCAGGAGTGGAGTTGCGTATCTCATCACTCCGCCGACTGTGACTCTCTTTGTCCCCTGCTCGAGTAGGTTGATGGCGTAAATGTCTTCTTTAGAACGAATATCTTTCTTTTCGTTCTTAAAGGGCATTGTCTCTAGTGTCCATAGCCTCTCGACATGCTGCAGGAGAGTGGTGTCTTCTTCTGTCGTTCTGGAGTGGAGGCAGCTAGTGGCTGCTGTTCGGTTGAGAGATTTAGCGAGGGGGCCTTGTAGGGTCCACCCTAGGCGGGTCTCGACTGCTGCAGGACAGCCTCGGGGTCCTGTATGGACCCGGTCTATCGGGACTATGAGTTCTGCATGGTCGGAGCCTATCAGCAGGGTCGGGGTAGCGCCGTCTATGAGCGGGATAGGTAATTGGCGCAGGTGCACATATTTATCCATCAACTTGGCGACAGGGTAGGTGTACTGCGATAGTCCTATTTCTTGGCTGGTGAAAGCATTTGTAATCTTATACCGTCGCTCTGGCTGCCCGTTTGCTGCGATAGTGAAGGAGACATTCTCGCCCTTTATCGTCTTTATATCTCTTCTTATTGTCCGAATCGTCATTTCGTTCTTGCTCCCCCGCAGTCCCAGCTGGGCCGCAGCGGATGCGAGCAGAAGGGTCTTCTCTGACCCGTCATCAAGGACGGCGTAAGTGTCCATGACTTTATCTTGGTAGCTCAATGTCACACGGACTACCTTTAAGAGCACTTGGGCGCCGCTGCTGCTGGCGGGGTCAATGTACATGACACATGCCTTGGTGCCGCTCGATGGTGCAGGTGGAGGCCGTCTTCTGTTACTTTCGTGTAGTATATCTAGATGGGCTCCGTCGCACCGACTGCACCTTTTCGTTAGGTGGCATTCGGCTGCCATGTGTGGCCGCGCACATCGGTAACAGCGCCTGTTGGACTTTATCCATTGACTCACTTCTTCTGCATTCATCTTTGTGAATAGGTCACATTGTGACAGCCAGTGTTCTTTCTCACAGTAGGGACACGCTATCTTCCACTTCTCTTTTCTCGAGGGGGTGCTGTGACTCTTACTGCTCGGTACTGACTCTGATTGGTGCATGACAGTCACCGATCTTCTTCCATCATTTATTCTCCTGGGTCCCTCTCTGGAGCTTGGCGTGCTCCGCCCGAATGTATCCAGTCGTAAGCTGCTGACTTCTCTCGCCAGGAAGTCGGCTAGATCAAGGAGGGATGGCTCGGGGCCGTTGGGATCCCGGTAGTCTCTCTGCCGCCTAAAACGCTCTTGTCTTGCGGGTGGCAGCTTCTCCAAAATCCTCTCGACGTTAGAGTTGGCGTATAGCTCATGCATGCCCTTTTCCCGTTGCGCTCCCAGCATCCCTACCAGGGACTGCACTTTGATTGACAGGTCGTCTAATGAGCGATTGTCTGTGGCTGGGGGTAGGCGATCAATATGCCTTATCTCTTGGATTATGTAATCCCATATACGTCCATATCTCTGGTCCAGCGCCGCTAGGGCCGCTGTGTATGGTGTCGAAGAGGTGGCATAGGCTAGCGCTATATTGTGCGCTCGCGGTACTTTTAGGTGCTTCAGTAATATTGCATACTTGTGGCGTTCATCAGCAACATCCACCATCGTTGTCTCTAAGCACATCCGGAGCTCCGTGTACTGTGCTCGACTCTCATAGGCGAAGTCTGGAAATGACGGCGTGGCAATGTATGACGCCGTGGATGGCTGATACATCGGCGAGCGTTGGGGGAGAGACCTCCTGGGCGAGTCCCCTCTTGCGCCTCGCTGTGGGCTGGTACTGACAGGGTACCATGGCCCGCTGGTCCAGGTGCTATTCCTCGGGGCTGGTCGTGCGTCGTGCTCACCCGTGAATAGAGTCGGGGGTCTGTAGCGCAGCGCCGCGGGGGTATAGCCTGGGCTGTACTGGACCTCCTGGTCCGGTGGAGTACTGTGCTGTCGTCGGGCTTGGTTCTCCTCCTCTCCCTCTTCTTCCTCTATCAGATCTTCCAGATCCTGTAATCGTTTATTTAGCTTCTCCGCAGTGTATGCCGCTCCTTCCTTGTAGCTGGGTCTCGCTTGGACCGGTCTGGGAAGGGGGTCTGCGGGGGGTATAGGCTCGGTCTGTTGGTCAAGTTCAGGGCCGCTTGCTTGTTGAGGAGACGCTGCCCTTGACTGTTGTCTCGACGAGTTCCTTGAACCCCTGGCGGAGGGAGAGGGTGTTGCCTTGCGGATCAGCTGCTCCATTAGCTGCGCTTGTAACTTGTCGCGCTCGACTTCGCGCTTGGTGAGATCTGCTTCTCTTTGGGCACCGGCAGCGGCGCGCTGGGCGTCGGCCCGGTCTCTTGCCATATTCTCTTCCGTCTGAAGGCATCTCATCTCCAGGCGTGTGCGCTCTTCTTCGCTCCGTTGTTGCGCTTGGAGTTGTTCGCGCTCGCTGAGCGCCTGTGCTTGGAGACGGTCGCGTTCACCCTGAAGTCGATCGCGTTCGGTAGAGGCTGTCAGGCTGACGAGGAACGCCTGTTGTAGCATCCTCTCCGCTTCGCTGGGGGAAGGCGGTTGTGGAGGTGAGCCGCTCCTGCGTGAGCCGCTCCTGGGGGTACTCGTTGGGGAGTCCTGGAGCTCTATTTCCTCGGCGCTCTCCTCCTCTTCTTCCGTGCAGAGTTCTCTCTCTGTAGGGTTGTCTTCCTCCCGGGGGGGGTCGGGGACTACTTCTTCGGTAGTGGCGGGGGGTAAAGGCATGTCAGCTCCCTCCTGGTCCCCACCGTGAGCTTGGTCAGTTACATTAGGACCTACTAGGGCCTCTGTGGTCGGGGAAACCTGGTCGTTAAGGTCAGACATAATTTTACTTTCTACTTTTACCGCGTTTACCGTTTGTCGAAGGCTAGGTAGTTGACTGACAGTGTAATCCTCTAAGTACTGAGGTGGCTGTCGTCTGCGCCGCGGGCGTTCTAGGTTAGGAGGACCGTTTCGTGGAGTGTTCATCATAGGCCATTTCAATATTAATAACACTATATTAATATTACACTAGTTACCCTCCGGCTCGAAGGACCAATTGTAACTGAGGGGTACAATTCCCTGACTGTATTGTTAGATATGGTATTTAATACCACTACCTCTTGTACTTTAACTTCTGGCCATCCAGTACATGATATAAGTATGATGAACACTTTCCCACCTGATGAAACGAAGTCCACACAAATGTACAAATCGAATATTTAATATAGCAAAAGGTATATACAACGTTCACTTGTTTACACTTATGATTTGAAATATGCACTTGTATGGCAAATGAGTATTCGTAGGTAAATCAACATTGAATGTCCAATCTCTGGTTACGCAGGGAGTAAGTATACAACCTGGATATTTAGGAACTATAGCGATGGTACTTAAATGATTATAGCTGGATACACTAAGGGGGGGGGGGGGGGTCCCGCTGGTTGTAAGACAGTAGGAGGCGGGGGGTTAGAGAAGCCGCTGGCGGTATCCCATCTGGCCGACGATTTCTTGGGAGAATTCAAAGTCTTGAACACGGTGCCCACAGAACCTCGGTCCGCAGACGAATACAGCTGGACCCTCTGGTGGACGGTAGCTGCCGGTCCACAACGGAGAGACGTGAGGCGACCTCACTGGTGTAGAGCGCCGTCTCACCTGGAGTCCTCTCCGGGGGGTAGTTCCAACACTCCGCAGTGTTGGCCGTTATCCATGGAATAATCAAAGCACCCAAAGCATAATCCAAGCCGTGGAAGGCTCGCCGTCGTCCGGGTAGAGTAATCCAATATACAGGTCCAGTCGCCCTGGCCCGGAGCTCCTCGGATGCAAGCACCACTAGGGGTCTGCCCAGCCTGGTTAAGCGTCCAGATAACGTCAGGAACGATGGGGGGTACTGATAACTTTATAACTCTAACCGAACGATGCACCATACATAAATAGACTATTATTAGCTTAATAGAATACGTCCAACTCGACGGTATAGTGCCAAACTATGACTATTCAACTATTAATCCACACGATATCTCAATGCCTATTCTGAGGCCAAGTAGGCCTTACTACACCACACGTGCGTCGTGGGTGAGGCTTCGCGTCTGTCACTCTGTTGGAGGGTAAAGAACTGGACTAAAAGAAAGTTCTACTTTACTTGCGCCATATATATATGCGCTATGAACAAATAGTACCATTCGTATTTCGCCAGACGTATTCCTACGCGGAACCGGGGCTTGCCACGACATGTTGGGCGGCACGATTGAACTTGAACCTAGGGGTATGGCAACCTGGCGCCAGGTTCTCGTCCAATGGTAGAATGAAACTATTATGGGCTGTTTAGTAGACTAAAGGGATATTCAGTGCATATTGTACAAGGAATATACAGGGGATATCAAACGATATACAAACACTATTTAAATATATATATATAAATAAATATATATATTCGGTTTAATCTGATCCTTCACAACACCTACGCTCTGCATCTTCTGGCCGCCTCAGACCTACTCCTATCCAAGCTCCAGGAGGGTCATCAAAGAGAAGTCGCCTATTCTCAGTCCTTGCCCCACAATGGTGGAATGAACTACCCACCCCAGTTAGGACAGCCGAAACCTGTCCAATCTTTCGGCGTCGACTAAAGATGCACTTCTTCTACCATTATCTGAAAAAAAATATATATCTAACGCTAACTAACCTTACTGTCATGCACTTATCCTAATAAACAAACCTACACTGTAGCATGCAACACTTTGATGAACATTGTTACTCAGCTGATAGAGTTGTACCCTTCCTGATGACTTGTCGTACAGAACTTGTAAGTCGCTTTGGATAAAAGCGTCAGCTAAATGACTAAATGTAAATGTAATGTAAATCAATGTATACAGACTGCATCAATATAAGTAGCGTTTTTCCCCCAAATGTATCCAAGAGTAAAGACCCTAACCATGTCACAACAGCATGGTGTATATGTTCAACAATACGTTTGTTTACCAATAGTCTAAAGTGTTATTAGTGAAATGTTTTGTTAATGGAATGTCTTCATAATTTAGCGAATATCTGCCATTTTGAATTAGCATCACATCACCGTTTGTAGTCATATGAGGAGAGGGCATCCAGAGCTGTCAATGAGCGTTGATATTTAAAGAAAACTACATTTCCTAGCCGATTACAGCTTCCTGCAAGCAAATGATTTCTGTATGAATTTTTTTTTATTTCTCTCGGGATTCTCTATTACAAAACTGAATGTTATTGGCATAGATTGGAGCGCAGTTAGAGTGTCTACCTTGTACCTTCTGTGAACGTTTAGCAACAATCAGCGTTGCAATCCGATCCAAAATGGCGGAGCCATATTGTTACAAAGGGTCAGATTAAACCGAATATATGTATTTATTGATTGATATATATTGCATAATATTTGTATATCGTTTGATATCCCTTGTGTATTCTTTGTACATATACACGGAATATCCCTTTAACCTAGTAGCCTACAGACCATAATATTTCGTTCTCTTATTGGATAGCGTTCCACCAGCGCCAGTGTCTTACCCCCAGAGTCGAGTTCAAAGCTACCGTCAAGGCTTGTCTGTACATGCCCGGCTCTGCCCAGGACTACGAGACAGAGGTGGGGCTGGTACTAGTTTGTTCGCCCAACATATAAATATGGCGCAGGTGAATACAGAAGTAGTTCAGTCCGCAGTCCGTTCAGTTCAGTCTTAGTAACAAGTGAAGCCTCACCCACTATGCAACGTGCGGTGAAGTAGGGCCCGTATTGCCCCAAGATAGAGTCTTGTTTATCCTAATACGTTTGTTCAACGTATCGTTCGCTTCTTACTAGTAAAAGCCTTCATCACGAGTCAAAGACCAAGTGAAGTGAGCAATTGTGTGTCTAAATAGATAGAGAGTATCAGAGCTTGGTTGAGTAACGTCAAGTTCAACTTGGTTGGTGTGGAGTACCGCACACCGGAGGATCTACACCGGTGATTGCAGAGCCCCTTTCCGACTGGATTATTATTATTGCTTTGTACCAGGCTGCTGGAGCGGATAAGAATCGTCTACACCCACTGCTGTGGGACCTGCCCGTGAGGACCATCATTCGAGCCCGTCTCTATTGGAGAGGCTGACCGGCTTCCACCTGTGCTGCGCGCACACTGGGATTACAGCTGCCTTTCGTCTGCCGAGCAGGGAGTAATATACCGCCTCCCATAGCAGGAGCCTATATTGAGTCCCCGCTGACCTAGACTTTGCATTCGAACATTTGCTCCCCCTGCTGGCTTACAACCGGTAGGAACCCCCCTACCAGTATCCCCTAGATATAATTCCTAATATTCAAGTTGTATTATTATCTCATGCGTAATATGAGAATGGACATTCATTATTGATTTGCCTACGCACATTCCTTTGCCTTACAAGTGCATTCAATTAAAGTATATTATGTATTCTTGCTGCTAATAAATACTTAAAGACAACTTTGTGTACAACCGATTCATTGTGGGGAAGTGTTCTCATCATATACTCGTGTACGGTATGGCCAGTATAATGTACATAAGACGGTAGTGGTTTAATGATACCATACTTGATTAATACAGTCAGGGAATTGTACCCCTCAGTTACAATTGGTCCTTCGAGCCGGAGATAAGAATTAGCGTAATATTAATATAATATTAATATTAACATGGCCGATGATGAACACTCCACAAACGGTTCTCCCGAGCTAGAACGCCCGCAGCGCAGACGGCAGCCACCTCCCTATCTAGAGGCATACACTGTCAGTCCAATACCTAGCTTTAAAGGGAAGTTAAATACGGATAAAGTAACTAAAGCGGATAGTAAAATTATGTCCAACCCTACCGACCAGGCTACCCCGCCAGTAGAGACCCTAGTGGGTTCTAACGTAATTGACCAAGCTCACGGGGGGGACCAGGAGGGACATGACATGACTTTACCCCCAGACAACGCCAACGGGACAGTCCCCGGAGAGCTCCAGGATAAAGAAAGCGCTCCAGGGACGGAACCCGACCCACTACCAGAAGAGAAGCGCGCCCAGGAGACGGACCTCGGGGCGAGCCCGGAGAACAGATCTCCAACGAGCACTGCCGGAAGCCGATCACCTCGACCAGCGTCTTCCCCCAGCGAGGCGGACAAGATGCTGGCGCAGGCACTCATCGCCACCCTGGCAGCCTCCACCGAACGCGATCGACTTCAAGCGCAACAGACGCGCGAGCGCGAACATTCTGCAGCCGAGCGAGAGCGCTTCCAGGCGCAACAAAGGAGTGAAGACGACCGCATAAGACTGGAGACCAGACGCCTTCAGACAGAAGAGAACATTGAGAGAAGCCGCGCCGATGCGCAGCACGCCGCAGCCAATGCGCAGCGCGACGCCGCCAATGCCCAGCGCGAAGCAGCGCGCGACGCCGCCCATGCCCAGCGCGAGACAGAGCGCGACCGGCTGCAGGCACAGCTGATGGACAAATTGATTACCATGGCGACACCCCCTCACTCCGCACGGAGCTCCCGGAGATCGTCACGACAAGGGTCTAGGACACATTCCCCTACCCGACCAAGCGACCCGGGACCCCGCCAACAGGAGGATCCTGTCCACATCTCCGAACCCCCTCCCCGGCGGGTCCATACGAGACCCAGCAACCGGGAAGAACCGGACCACGCCGAGAGACTGAACAGAAGACTCCAGGTCCTAGCAGAGGGAGAGGAGGAGGAAGAGGAGGAATGTCAAGCCGACCAGCAGCAACGTACTCTGGACCAGGAGGCCCAGTACAGCCCCGACCAGCAGCAACGTACTCTGGACCAGGAGGCCCAGTACAGCCCAGAAGTCAGCCCCGAGGCCCTGCGCTACAAACCCCCGACTCAACTCACGGGTGAGTTTGACGCACCGCCAGCCCCGAGGAACAGCACCTGGGTACCCGGCCCTTGGTACCCACCAAGTACCAGCCCAAGACAACACGTAAGAGGAGACTCGCCTAGGAGGCCTCTCCCCCAACGCTCACCGATGTGCCAGTCATCCATGGCATCGTACCTTGGCACACCGACGTTCCCGGACTTCACACACGAGAACAGAGCACAGTACACAGAGCTACGAATGTGCCTAGAGACTATGCTGTCCGACGTACCAGATGAACCGTACAAGTATGCTATCCTACTCAAGCACCTGAAGGTGCCCAGAGCGCACAGTATAGCGCTGGCATATTCCAGCTCTACTACCCCATACACCGCGGCTCTAGTAGCCCTCGACCAACGCTATGGACGCATATGGGACTATGTGATACAGGAGATAAGAGACATTGACCGTCTCCCCCAGCCAGAGACAACAGAGCATTAGATGACCTCGCTATCAAGGTACAGTCCCTGGTAGGGATGCTGGGGTCCCAAAAGGAAAAAGGGATCTATGAACTGTACGCTAACTCTAATGTAGAGAGGATACTAGAGAAGCTCCCTCCCGCCCGACAAGAGCGCTTTCGGCGGCAGAGAGACCACCGCGACCCCAACGGTCCAGAGGCATCCCTCCTAGACCTATCTGAATTCCTCGCCAGGGAGGTCAGTAGCCTACGACTCGACACGTTCGTATGGAGTGGACCAAGCCCAAGACTCGGACCTCGGGGATCAACAGATAACCGCCGGTTGGTGACCGTTATGCACCAAGCCGAATCAGTACCGCAGCACAAGAACCACCACACCCCCTCGACGAAAGAGGACCAGTGGAAGATTGAGTGCCAGTACTGTGAGGGAGAACATCGGCTGTACCAATGCGACACTTTCGGGAAGCTGACCACGGACGAGGTGAGTCAGTGGATCAAGGACCACCGCCGCTGCTTCCGCTGCGCGCGCAGCCACCTAGCAGCTGAGTGCCGCTTGAAGAAGAAGTGCAGCAGGTGCGGTGGCACCCACTTGGAGGTCCTGCATGACATCAACAGGCGTCAGCCAGGACAACAGAGTGGGCCCGTCGCGGTAATGTACCATGCCGAGGCGGTGGCACCAGCACCAAAGTTCCACCAGACCGCTCCCTGGTGTCCCGACTGCTACAGCAGACACTGGGAGTCACGGTGCGACTCGCACCATATAGATTCTGTGTCACCACAGACAGGTGACAACCCCCCCGAGACAGGAGTGCTCCACATAGACCCCAAGCAGAGCGGGACCCCCCGAGTGCTCCTCAAAGTGGTCAGAGTGCTCCTGAGCTACGAGGACAAGGTCCTGGACACTTACGCCGTCCTGGACGATGGGTCTGAAAAGACTCTCCTCCTCGCTTCCGCAGCAGCCCAGTTGGGCCTGCGGGGTGTCAAAGATACCATGACCATACGCACCATCAGAAGGGACCAGAAGACCATAAAAGGTGAAAGGGTCTCCTTCAAGATAGCAGCGGTGGACCAGCCCGAGAAGCAGTATAGTATAACCAACGTCTTCACCAGCCACGACATAGGCCTGTCTCAGTACACCTACCCCATCCCACAGCTGATGGCTAAATATGTGCATCTACGTCAACTACCTATACCGCTTATCGACGGCGCCACACCGACCCTGCTCATCGGCTCCGACCACGCGGACCTCATTCTCCCAATTGAGGCGGCCCACATCGGACCCAAAGGATGCCCAGTCGCGGTTCAGACCCGACTGGGATGGGCGCTCCAGGGCCCCCTCTACGGACTTGACAGTCAACCCACGTCTACACGCTGCCTACACACAAAGGCGAGCGACACCGGCCACTCCCTCGTACAGCAGAGGCTATTGACATTAAGCGAGAGGCCCGTGAGAGAACCGTGGGCACCAGAGGGAGTTCGGAACTCCACCCCCCTCAGCTGCGCTTCAGACGTAGCTGACCTCGAACCCAGCACCCCAAGCGACTCCTTGACGGGGCGGCCGGGACCGGCCCCTCCTCAGACGGGGTACAGAGCAAATAAGAGAAACAGACGGAGGAGGAGGAGGCACAGCCAAGCACAGATCAAAGCAGTCTCAGGCCCGCTTCCTCCTAAGCCCCCCTTCATCCCGTCCAGTCGTCATGACCATAGACCAGTCACTACCCCGAGCTGCGTGGCCGGCCGGCCGCGTAAGCAAAGTGACCACTGGTGCCGACGGAAAGGTCAGAGTGGCAGAATTGCTCGTCCAAGGGCGGACCTACAACCGACCCGTGGCGAGGCTGATAGAGTCGCCAAGGCTCCCCGACTCGCTTAATGACGACCATGACCACTGACTTTGTGAACTGCCTACCCTCACAACGGACATTGAGTAGTGGACAGTGCGGTTAATCTGTCTCTGCTTAGCTAATTAGGTGGGACTAATTAGGAGGCGGCTGTTACAAAGGGTCAGATTAAACCGAATATATGTATTTATTGATTGATATATATTGCATAATATTTGTATATCGTTTGATATCCCTTGTGTATTCTTTGTACATATACACGGAATATCCCTTTAACCTAGTAGCCTACAGACCATAATATTTCGTTCTCTTATTGGATAGCGTTCCACCAGCGCCAGTGTCTTACCCCCAGAGTCGAGTTCAAAGCTACCGTCAAGGCTTGTCTGTACATGCCCGGCTCTGCCCAGGACTACGAGACAGAGGTGGGGCTGGTACTAGTTTGTTCGCCCAACATATAAATATGGCGCAGGTGAATACAGAAGTAGTTCAGTCCGCAGTCCGTTCAGTTCAGTCTTAGTAACAAGTGAAGCCTCACCCACTATGCAACGTGCGGTGAAGTAGGGCCCGTATTGCCCCAAGATAGAGTCTTGTTTATCCTAATACGTTTGTTCAACGTATCGTTCGCTTCTTACTAGTAAAAGCCTTCATCACGAGTCAAATACCAAGTGAAGTGAGCAATTGTGTGTCTAAATAGAGCACTTATAGCCGCGTGCGAATAGGATAGTGGAGTATCAGAGCTTGCCATCGCCGCAGCCAATGCGCAGCGCGACGCCGCCAATGCCCAGCGCGAAGCAGCGCGCGACGCCGCCCATGCCCAGCGCGAGACAGAGCGCGACCGGCTGCAGGCACAGCTGATGGACAAATTGATTACCATGGCGACACCCCCTCACTCCGCACGGAGCTCCCGGAGATCGTCACGACAAGGGTCTAGGACACATTCCCCTACCCGACCAAGCGACCCGGGACCCCGCCAACAGGAGGATCCTGTCCACGTCTCCGAACCCCCTCCCCGGCGGGTCCATACGAGACCCAGCAACCGGGAAGAACCGGACCACGCCGAGAGACTGAACAGAAGACTCCAGGTCCTAGCAGAGGGAGAGGAGGAGGAAGAGGAGGAATGTCAAGCCGACCAGCAGCAACGTACTCTGGACCAGGAGGCCCAGTACAGCCCCGACCAGCAGCAACGTACTCTGGACCAGGAGGCCCAGTACAGCCCAGAAATCAGCCCCGAGGCCCTGCGCTACAAACCCCCGACTCAACTCACGGGTGAGTTTGACGCACCGCCAGCCCCGAGGAACAGCACCTGGGTACCCGGCCCTTGGTACCCACCAAGTACCAGCCCAAGACAACACGTAAGAGGAGACTCGCCTAGGAGGCCTCTCCCCCAACGCTCACCGATGTGCCAGTCATCCATGGCATCGTACCTTGGCACACCGACGTTCCCGGACTTCACACACGAGAACAGAGCACAGTACACAGAGCTACGAATGTGCCTAGAGACTATGCTGTCCGACGTACCAGATGAACCGTACAAGTATGCTATCCTACTCAAGCACCTGAAGGTGCCCAGAGCGCACAGTATAGCGCTGGCATATTCCAGCTCTACTACCCCATACACCGCGGCTCTAGTAGCCCTCGACCAACGCTATGGACGCATATGGGACTATGTGATACAGGAGATAAGAGACATTGACCGTCTCCCCCAGCCAGAGACAACAGAGCATTAGATGACCTCGCTATCAAGGTACAGTCCCTGGTAGGGATGCTGGGGTCCCAAAAGGAAAAAGGGATCTATGAACTGTACGCTAACTCTAATGTAGAGAGGATACTAGAGAAGCTCCCTCCCGCCCGACAAGAGCGCTTTCGGCGGCAGAGAGACCACCGCGACCCCAACGGTCCAGAGGCATCCCTCCTAGACCTATCTGAATTCCTCGCCAGGGAGGTCAGTAGCCTACGACTCGACACGTTCGTATGGAGTGGACCAAGCCCAAGACTCGGACCTCGGGGATCAACAGATAACCGCCGGTTGGTGACCGTTATGCACCAAGCCGAATCAGTACCGCAGCACAAGAACCACCACACCCCCTCGACGAAAGAGGACCAGTGGAAGATTGAGTGCCAGTACTGTGAGGGAGAACATCGGCTGTACCAATGCGACACTTTCGGGAAGCTGACCACGGACGAGGTGAGTCAGTGGATCAAGGACCACCGCCGCTGCTTCCGCTGCGCGCGCAGCCACCTAGCAGCTGAGTGCCGCTTGAAGAAGAAGTGCAGCAGGTGCGGTGGCACCCACTTGGAGGTCCTGCATGACATCAACAGGCGTCAGCCAGGACAACAGAGTGGGCCCGTCGCGGTAATGTACCATGCCGAGGCGGTGGCACCAGCACCAAAGTTCCACCAGACCGCTCCCTGGTGTCCCGACTGCTACAGCAGACACTGGGAGTCACGGTGCGACTCGCACCATATAGATTCTGTGTCACCACAGACAGGTGACAACCCCCCCGAGACAGGAGTGCTCCACATAGACCCCAAGCAGAGCGGGACCCCCCGAGTGCTCCTCAAAGTGGTCAGAGTGCTCCTGAGCTACGAGGACAAGGTCCTGGACACTTACGCCGTCCTGGACGATGGGTCTGAAAAGACTCTCCTCCTCGCTTCCGCAGCAGCCCAGTTGGGCCTGCGGGGTGTCAAAGATACCATGACCATACGCACCATCAGAAGGGACCAGAAGACCATAAAAGGTGAAAGGGTCTCCTTCAAGATAGCAGCGGTGGACCAGCCCGAGAAGCAGTATAGTATAACCAACGTCTTCACCAGCCACGACATAGGCCTGTCTCAGTACACCTACCCCATCCCACAGCTGATGGCTAAATATGTGCATCTACGTCAACTACCTATACCGCTTATCGACGGCGCCACACCGACCCTGCTCATCGGCTCCGACCACGCGGACCTCATTCTCCCAATTGAGGCGGCCCACATCGGACCCAAAGGATGCCCAGTCGCGGTTCAGACCCGACTGGGATGGGCGCTCCAGGGCCCCCTCTACGGACTTGACAGTCAACCCACGTCTACACGCTGCCTACACACAAAGGCGAGCGACACCGGCCACTCCCTCGTACAGCAGAGGCTATTGACATTAAGCGAGAGGCCCGTGAGAGAACCGTGGGCACCAGAGGGAGTTCGGAACTCCACCCCCCTCAGCTGCGCTTCAGACGTAGCTGACCTCGAACCCAGCACCCCAAGCGACTCCTTGACGGGGCGGCCGGGACCGGCCCCTCCTCAGACGGGGTACAGAGCAAATAAGAGAAACAGACGGAGGAGGAGGAGGCACAGCCAAGCACAGATCAAAGCAGTCTCAGGCCCGCTTCCTCCTAAGCCCCCCTTCATCCCGTCCAGTCGTCATGACCATAGACCAGTCACTACCCCGAGCTGCGTGGCCGGCCGGCCGCGTAAGCAAAGTGACCACTGGTGCCGACGGAAAGGTCAGAGTGGCAGAATTGCTCGTCCAAGGGCGGACCTACAACCGACCCGTGGCGAGGCTGATAGAGTCGCCAAGGCTCCCCGACTCGCTTAATGACGACCATGACCACTGACTTTGTGAACTGCCTACCCTCACAACGGACATTGAGTAGTGGACAGTGCGGTTAATCTGTCTCTGCTTAGCTAATTAGGTGGGACTAATTAGGAGGCGGCTGTTACAAAGGGTCAGATTAAACCGAATATATGTATTTATTGATTGATATATATTGCATAATATTTGTATATCGTTTGATATCCCTTGTGTATTCTTTGTACATATACACGGAATATCCCTTTAACCTAGTAGCCTACAGACCATAATATTTCGTTCTCTTATTGGATAGCGTTCCACCAGCGCCAGTGTCTTACCCCCAGAGTCGAGTTCAAAGCTACCGTCAAGGCTTGTCTGTACATGCCCGGCTCTGCCCAGGACTACGAGACAGAGGTGGGGCTGGTACTAGTTTGTTCGCCCAACATATAAATATGGCGCAGGTGAATACAGAAGTAGTTCAGTCCGCAGTCCGTTCAGTTCAGTCTTAGTAACAAGTGAAGCCTCACCCACTATGCAACGTGCGGTGAAGTAGGGCCCGTATTGCCCCAAGATAGAGTCTTGTTTATCCTAATACGTTTGTTCAACGTATCGTTCGCTTCTTACTAGTAAAAGCCTTCATCACGAGTCAAATACCAAGTGAAGTGAGCAATTGTGTGTCTAAATAGAGCACTTATAGCCGCGTGCGAATAGGATAGTGGAGTATCAGAGCTTGGTTGAGTAACGTCAAGTTCAACTTGGTTGGTGTGGAGTACCGCGCACCGGAGGATCTACACCGGTGATTGCAGAGCCCCTTTCCGACTGGATTATTATTATTGCTTTGTACCAGGCTGCTGGAGCGGATAAGAATCGTCTACACCCACTGCTGTGGGACCTGCCCGTGAGGACCATCATTCGAGCCCGTCTCTATTGGAGAGGCTGACCGGCTTCCACCTGTGCTGCGCGCACACTGGGATTACAGCTGCCTTTCGTCTGCCGAGCAGGGAGTAATATACCGCCTCCCATAGCAGGAGCCTATATTGAGTCCCCGCTGACCTAGACTTTGCATTCGAACATTTGCTCCCCCTGCTGGCTTACAACCGGTAGGAACCCCCCTACCAGTATCCCCTAGATATAATTCCTAATATTCAAGTTGTATTATTATCTCATGCGTAATATGAGAATGGACATTCATTATTGATTTGCCTACGCACATTCCTTTGCCTTACAAGTGCATTCAATTAAAGTATATTATGTATTCTTGCTGCTAATAAATACTTAAAGACAACTTTGTGTAGAACCGATTCATTGTGGGGAAGTGTTCTCATCATATACTCGTGTACGGTATGGCCAGTATAATGTACATAAGACGGTAGTGGTTTAATGATACCATACTTGATTAATACAGTCAGGGAATTGTACCCCTCAGTTACACATATCCATTATTAGAATGGAACTGTATATACAATCGATTTCATTCACGGTTCTTGCTGCACGCCTGAAGATACTAAATCCAAATTGAACTCTGCCATTTGAAAGAGGAGATTTCGCCGATCCATAGATGTGTGAGTGTGAGTTTGCTATACATTTACATTTACATTTACATTTAGTCATTTAGCTGACGCTTTTATCCAAAGCGACTTACAAGTTCTGTATGACAAGCCATCAGGAAGGGCACAACTCTATCAGCTGAGCAACAATGTTCATCAAAGTGTTGAGTGCTACAGTGTAGGTTAGTTTATTAGGACAAGTGCATGACAGTACGGTTAGTTAGGGTTAGATTTTTTTTTTATTGTTTTTTTTTTAGTTCAGATAATGGTTGAAGAAGTGCGTCTTTAGTCGACGGCGAAAGATTGGACGTGATTCGGCTGTCCTAACTGGGGTGGGTAGTTCATTCCACCATTGTGGGGCAAGGACTGAGAATAGGCGACTTCTCTTTGATGACCCTCCCGGAGCTTGGATAGGAATAGGTCTGAGGCGGCCAGAAGATGCAGAGCGTAGGGGTCTTGAGGGTGTGTAGTTAGAGACCATTGACCGGAGGTAGGCGGGAGCGGTTCCCTTTGCCGCACGGTATGCTAGGTCGAGGGCCTTGAAGCGGATTCGTGCAGCAATGGGGAGCCAGTGCTGGTCCCTAAGAAGTGGGGTGACATGGGCCGACTTCGGTAGGTTTGAGATCAGGCGGGCTGCTGCGTTCTGAATGAGTTGAAGAGGCTTAGTGGCAGTGGCCGGGAGGCCAGCGAGCAGTGCATTGCAGTAGTCGAGGCGGGAGATGACTGTTGATTGGACGAGGAGTTGGGTGGCTTCTTTTGTCAGGAAGGGGCGGATCCTTCTGACGTTGCTCAGGAGGAATCGGCAGGTTCTGGTCGTCGCTGCGATGTGAGCAGAGAAGTTCAACTGGTCGTCGAGGACAACACCAAGGTTCTTGGCGGTCGGGGACGCAGTCACAGCTGCATTCTCGACTGTGATTGAAAGGTCGGTTAGGGGGGAGGATTTGGCCGGCAGGTGGAGCAATTCTGTTTTGCTTAGGTTCAGTTTGAGGTGGTTGGACGTCATCCAGGCGGAGATGTCGGACAGACAGGCCGAGATCCGCTCAGAGACGTGGATATCTGAGGGAGGGAAGGAGAGGAAGAGTTGAGTATCGTCGGCATAACAATGGTAGGAGAAGCCATGAGACGTGATAATGTTACCCAGTGATTTAGTGTAGAGGGAGAAGAGAAGGGGTCCTAAAACCGAGCCCTGGGGGACACCCGTCCGCAGGGGGCGGGTGGCCGACAGGGTCCCTCTCCATGACACTTGGTAGGAGCGGTCATTGAGGTATGATGACAGCCATGTCAGCGCAGAGCCAGCCACTCCCATTCCTGCGAGGGCCGCAAGGAGGATCTGGTGGTTGACTGTGTCGAAGGCTGCAGATAGATCTAGGAGAATCAGGACAGAGGAGAGGCCTTTCGCTTTTGCTAAGTGAAGTGCCTCTGTGACCGCAATGAGGGCTGTCTCTGTGGAGTGACCAGTCCTGAAGCCTGACTGATTAGGGTCTAGGAGGTCATTCTGTAAGAGATAAGCAGTAAGTTGGTTGGATACAGCACGTTCAAGTGTTTTAGAAAGGAAGGAGAGAAGAGAGACAGGACGGTAGTTGCCTATGACGGTAGGGTTCAGGGTTGGTTTTTTTATGAGCGGCGTGACTCTGGCTGGTTTTAGGGAGGAGGGGACCACCCCCGAGTTGAGTGAGGAGTTGATGGTTGCAGTTAGGAATGGGAGGATGTCTGGTGCTATGGTCTGGAGGAGTGGGGAGGGTAGCTGGTCCAGCTGGCAAGTAGTCGGACGGTTCGACGTTACCAGTGTCAGGGTCTCTGCTTCTGTAATGGGAGAGAAAGATGACAGAGTGAAGGATGAGGTTCTCGATTCAGCATTTGGAATGGGTGGGGGTTGGGAGAAGGAGCTGCGGATGTTCTCCACTTTTTCCTCAAAGAAGATCGCAAAGTCTTCGGCAGAGAAAGATGAGGGAGGGGGGGGTGGGGGGGGAGTGAGGAGGGAGGACATGGTAGCATGCAGTTTGCGAAAATTCTTGGCAGAGGCCTCGATCCTATGGTGGAAGAAAGAAGCTTTGGCATTAGTGATGGTTTTGGAGAATGTTAACAAGAGGTTGTGATATGTGTCGATGTCAGCAGTGAGGCGTGACTTTCTATACTTCCTTTCAGCTGCTCTCAGGACCTGTCTTTGTTCTCTCACTGGATCTGTCAGCCATGGACTGGGTGGGGAACGGCGGGCAGGTTTCTCAACGAGGGGATACGCCTGGTATTCTATATTCTATAATAATATTTCAAATTGCATGTATCCAGATGGCAGAATTCAGTACTGTATCTACAAAACATTCTGTTCCCTTTATTAATTTGCTTAGATTTTTTGTACACATGATCTCAAGGAGGTGCTGAATGAGCTCAGTGGCTGTTCCTCATGTCTGCTCATTTTTATCATGGTGTTATTCACTGTCAAATATGCAAAGAAAAATCCTAATTTATATTCTCCTTTGTCTCATCACAATTTACTCAAGCCTAGTAACAGACACAATATTCCTGACACTGTGAATACATTCCATGAGATCCATAGATGTCCCATACCAAGAACATGCAGATGGACCTTGTAGATGCGGAGAAATCTTCCATTTACTTAGGTATGTATTTGTAGGTGGATTTTCTGAAAATAGGGCTAGGGCTTAACCGGTTAAAGGTCAACCAAAGCCAAAGCCTTTCATCTTCTCTTCTAAGTAATTTGTTCTGGTAATTATTCCAGGAAAATATATTCCCTCTTTGGGGCCATTGAATCATCTCCACATGATGAACTATAATTTTCGAATAGTGAGACACAAGCCTCAATCTGTGGTTATTTTCTGTTGATTAATCAAGCTCAAGCCACAGAACTTGCTAACTTCCGTCTGTCTGCAACTGAAGACGACGACTAAAGCATTAATAGAGCCTTCGATACCCTCTGATTTCAAACATTTGAGTATTGAGTCAACCTTCAAGGTTGGTATATCACATGCATATCACAGGGAAGCTATTTTCAGACACACACACACCTGCCCCATATTTGACACCGATCTGGGATGTTTTATCGTGAGAGCCAGGGAGAGAATGGGAGACATTAATGGGAGATGTACTTGCATGGCAAGGCTAAAATAGACAAGTCGACATGCAAAAAAATAAATAAAAAAAAGGATAAAAATCTGTGTAAAAACTGTAAAGTGCTGTTGTAAGAGATACTCCGGAAGGGAGGGCTGCTGAATACACTCTCAGTACACAACGTTTGACACATTCACGGCAGTATCAAGGAAAACAAAGAACTTGGGACAAATTAGACATATTTTACAATGGAAGTGAACGTTTCCCATCAAAATTATTGATTTAATTGGGGGGTTTCTTTAAAAATATTTGCAACTTTTTGATATATCAGGGATATATAGTTGGCTGCATTTTTGCAATGGCCTTATTCCAGTGTGCTAACGTGTCAAACTTCAGAGGCAGTTTTATGGAAAAACATGGTCTGGTGACTCTTGGTATTTAATAGCAAAGCTGGTTTGATATTACAGTAGAGAAAGGTATTATTAGAAAGCTGTCACTCTTCCTCTTTACAAACAGTGTGAACACTTTATATTATGCACTTATTTTACCGTATCTAATCTATTGTGTTGAGATTATGGGGAATACCTATGAAAGCACCTTACAAAAGATATGCACACTGCAAGAAATACAGATTATTAATCCTATTGGGTATCGTGAGCATACTAATCAATTGTCTAAAGTCACAGACTTTAGAATGTATGGATTTAGTGAAATTTAGAACTGCTCAAATCATGTTTAAAGTCAGAAACAATTCATTGCCAGGCAATATACAAAATAACTTCATGGACAGAGCGGGAAGTTGAATTTAAAAACTTTAAGTTAAGTTTCCCCCTTAAATCAACTTTCCTCTCTGTCCATGAACATTCTTTATATCCTACTGTCCACACCACTCTTAAAAACATTTCATTTTGTGTGGTAGTTTTATGGAACAGACTACAAATAGCTAAATAGGATAAATAACACTGCACAGTTTAAAAATAGATACAAAAAAGCATGGATAGACAAATACAGAACTGAGGAACTATAGATACTGTAGTTGCTCTCAGGGAATGTTTAAATTTCTTCAAAATAAAATCTTGTTTTTTAACCTTATTTTATTTATCCTATTTCTGTACTCTTTTAACCCTTGAGTCACCCTTGTCGCAGTTCTGGTCAAATGGGTTAGGGTTTTCTTCACGTGTGTTTGTGGATAGCGTTGGCTATATTTTATGTATATGCGAAAAAAGTAGCTCAGTATCACATCTTGGACTCACATTACAATAATCCATGTTTGTTTTTTAAAAGCAATCACTATTAACACATTGGGCGCTGGGCATTGTGCCCATCATTATACCCAGTCTGCCAGCACTGTAACCCTATGGAGATGTTCACCTTCTTTGCAGGGCTATAACTTTTTAAATATTATAGCTATATTGACATTACTATGGCCCATTCAACATCGATTATCTATCGTTCCGGATGTGGGAACGTTATATTTTTACATTCATACATTGTTGTGTTAATACCTTCGAGAATATAAGTATGTTTTTAAGCTTTTCTGCTGTAATTCCAAAAACGCTATATAGGCCCTGACGCATATGATAGATTATCGATTGGTGTTTCTTTCCTATACACGCTATATCATTTTTTTTTATGTATATGATCGAGATATGCTTCATCATGCGTGAAGGAAAGGGGGGGGGTCGTTTTTAATTCCTTGATCGTCAGTAACGGCTTTATTTAGTATGGGTTGATATATTGATCAGACTGATTGCAAACAAGGAAATGGACAATCGGGCTGAAAATAACGTTAGTGTCCTCTTACCGTTCGCCGATGAGACTGGAGGAAAAAGATCCCAATTATTTGATGCCGATCTCCTAGATCCATTTCCGGTTTGTATTGCGCAATAAACACCAAAATCATATCGATTATTGCGTTTCGAAAGCGATCCAAATGCACTCAAGTGTTTGTCTGGACCCACGTAACAAGATATGACTGCCGGAGGGATTTCCTCGATGCACCGATCGCCACTTCCGGTTTGACGTGAGTGTAACTCGCCCGACCATCCACCAGGCGGCGGTATTGAGGCGTTGCAATCTCAGACAGGGTGCCGCTGCAGTCCGGAGGGAGGCTGGATTAATTATGAATGCCATGGCGAAAAAATTAAACATTGATCCCAAAAACGATTTACGCCGTTGTTGGCGTTCAATGCATGGCGGGCAATAACGACTTACGCCGTTTATGGCGCACAATGTGTTAAGCGTGTGAACAACAAGTGTCACACCTTTCACCCTAGTCGCAGAACTGGACAGGTTAGGGTTAGGGTCCCTAACCCTAATTTAAGAAATGGTTAAAATCCTGTAAATGAATACATATTCGATATGTATGGTGAGGACTGAAGTTAATAATGATATTCATGAAAGAAAATTGGAACAATACATGAAAAAGTTTTTACTGAGATCGCAGTTTCGGTCACTAGGGAGACAGGTAGTGGGTTTTTTGAAGGTCGACTCGAGGGTTAAGTAAGATAGTTTTATAGTAAGAAAGGGGTAGGAGTAGATACTGCAAGCTGTGCTTCCTTCTGCCCCTTCTTCCAGTTTATTTTTCTATGGATGAAGATGGACTAATTTGTTTATGTTTGCATTTTGTCTTTACTGTGTATGTGTGTTGTAGATAAATAAAGAGCAATCAATCAAAACAAATGTTTTACTCATTAATATATATAGATTCTGTACCATAATGCATATGTGTTTTCCACCATCCACCAGTGGAGCCGAGACGACCCCTGTGCCCGTGGTCTGTCAGCTGCGTGGCTTTGGCATATGGCTCAGCCATGGTTTGCTGGGTACGTGACAAAGTCACTGTCTCGTGGATAGCAGCGGCGTCAAGTTGACACTCTACAGGAGAGAGGAGAGGAAAACATTCCAACCTTTTATCAATGCTCACAGTCAATCACTGCCGCGCTGCCAAACTCAGACTGGCTCCCGAGTCCCACGGAGCTACCTATTCGAAGATATTATCAAACATATTTGCATAGGAGGCTACTATGTGGTTTTCATATGTTTCATTCATTCACTCATTCTATTTTGTTTCGTACATGGGGGTACAGTTCATCTTTGCACAATATCACCAACATATTTTTTTTTTACATGATACACCCATGGCCCGAAAAAGGAGCAGGATGAAGAAAACGTATGTTTCCTGCCCCCTTCCAAAATTCATATTTATTTGAACATAATGGTCAGCTCAAGTGCACCTTACAGCTTCATACCATATAATAATAATAATAATAATAATAATAATAATAATAATAATAATAATAATAATAATAATAATAATAATAATAATAATAATAATAATAATAATAATAATAATAATAGAATAATACTCATTACCATAATTATAATAACAATAATAATAATGATAATATGACCATGCATAATAATAACAATAATAATAATAATAATAATAATAATAATAATATTGCTAGATACCCAAATAAACAAACAAAAAAACAACATGCGTCACGAGCCTCAGATGCATGGAAAAGAGAAAAAAACTGAAAATAAATAAAATCAGATACAGAGAAATGAATACCTGCTGTTCATATGTTCTCATTGTTTTGTTATCATTGTACAACGCCAACATGTTTAACTTACACATGCATTACAAAATGTCCTATTTCCATTCGTAATGTGATATTCACATTAGCATTTGTGATATTACACATGATCAACTTATATTATGTGATGGCAACGTTTGTGTGATACCATGGTGATGACATGGCGAATGATTGCGAGCACACCGTGAAGTGTTCCAACAACAACACATTGAAAGCCGGTGTGATAACATGGAATTCATGTGGCTTTTGTAATGGTTGTACTAGAGCCAGAACCCAAACGAGCAGAGTGGAGGAATCGGAGAAAACCCAACAGTGGGTATATTTATTATATAGAGGTAAAATGGTAACCGGGCCCTGTTTCATGTACGTGGTTCAACTAAGTCGATCAACATGTCCATTATCCAGCTTCAGTTAACCCGATGTTCAAAGCCGGGATTTTCCTGTTTCACAAAGGAGGATTCAGTCTCGTTAACTCAAGCCAGACTTGAGAGTCAGGCTCAAGTCAGGCTAGATGCGCGCTCCCGTTTTAGGTGGAAAGCCAGCACGTATCGATGGCAGAGACCCTGATTCTCAACGGCATTGATTGATTAATTGATTTAAGACTTTATTGACAGATTGCAATAGGCTCAATCGCCTCGCCGACAAGTTAAATGCGTTATCTATAGGCTAATTCTAAGTCCCTCATTACCTCAATCAATCAGATTATATTTCTTTAAACTTGCCTGCTGGATTGAATAATCAAATGAGATCTTGCTAGCGAAAATTATTAGTTAACTGTTATACAGAATTACGATACGGCTCTCTTACCCATTGATTGATGTATAGTCAATCTTTTACTTATCTTCTCTGTGGTGTAACGGGTTCTTCTTTTGACTTTCACACGGACGACCGGGGTTCAAGACCCGCCTAGTCTTTTCCTTCTTTTTGCAATATAGGAATAATTCAATTTGGTGCACGTTGAGAGCTATATAAAGAATGACATCCTCAATGCATGTAGATCTATAATATTTTAACTTAAAACCAGGCTACTTTGGCGTATAATCATTAATATTATATTCAAAAAAAACATATTGGAAACACGGGGATTTGAACCCCGGTCGGTGGACTGGGAGGCTTGAGCACTACCGCTGGGCCACTGGGCCAGATGGGATAAATTCATTGTTTATACATTAATGAACGAGAGACCCGTGTTTAGAATATCCTTTGTTTTGAATGAAGTTTATCTCTTTATCCTCATTCATTAATGTGACGTCAACGGCTCATTCAATTTCTCAAATCCGTCAAACAGCGCATCTCATCAGACATCTTAATCCCAGTTACAATTAAAATAACCACATCATGTGTACATCGCACGAGCGAGCGCCACCGTCGCCACGGTATATATAACGTGCATTATTTAGGACAAAGTGAATTTAATATCAGCATTTTGGGTCTATTTTACATTTCAAAAGCCCCCTCTGGAAGAATGGAGCACAAAAACGTAATTCAGAATGGTATAATGCAGATCGTAGACTGTGGGAATAGTTTCAGGAAACGGGCTGTCACTTCTTTGCGGGGGCGTGGCGATAGTTCAGGCTAACTTGAACTTGAACTCTGCTTTCGAGCAGGCTCAAACTTTTGGATATGTTGTCATGGTGATTTGGGAAATCCACGTACATGAAATCGGAAAGTCAGGCTAACCGAGTTATCCAGCTAAAGTTATCCGGCTAACTCGGTTATCCCGGTACATGGAACGGGGCCCAGGTTCTCAGACAGTCCAGGGAGTAGGCGAGTAAACAGGTAGTCAGACAAGCGGGGTGGGGTCATAGATGGAACCGGGTTCTCAGACAGTCTAGGAAGTAAGCGAGAAGAGTAGTCAGTCATGGAATCCTGGACACAAGGACAGGGAGAGGAGCCAGGTAGAGGATGGTATACAATAAGTTATGATCTGAGCCAGGTCTAAATAGGTGGAGCAATCAGCAGGCAGATGTCAATCAGCTGCTCCTCTGGCTTCCACACAGCTGAACCCCATGCCTGTCATTTAGAGGAGAGAGAGTAGACAGGCAGGGATAGAGTGGGGGGAAACCAAGGGGGTACATGGGACAGGAAGCCTGGAGGCTTGGAGGTGCATGACAGCTTTTTCTGACAAACTAGTATAAATAAGATCATAAACGTGTTCGCCTCGGCTAGTCCTTCGTGCCAGCAGCCATCAGACTCCACAACCATACAATTGTCTTATCAGGTCAGTTTAGGGTGACCAGGTCAAAATGGTTCAGTCGCAGGACAGCAGCACTGCTTTTGCGGGACAATGCGGGACACGTAGGTGAGAAAAAGAAAAAAAAACGTATTTAATTATTATTTTTTTTATTGCTAATTAAAATTAAAGAAATTTATTTATTATTTAAATGCCTTTATTTCATATTCGACGCAAACGGTAGGCTATATATAGCACATGTTGTTATTAATATTATTGAACTGTATAGATGCTTCACCAATCACCTTCTCAGTCGCTACTGTCTATGTCACCAACATCTTTATTTAATCACACTTTCATCATTAAGCAGGTAACCATCAATCTTGGTACCCAAGCTGATAAAATCACTCCATTAATAGAAAGAGCAGGAGCTAAGTCTTTTCAGCCATCTTTTCTTGAGCATTATTAGCAGTGAAGTGTAGAAGAGAGGAGACGGAATGCGATGGTTGATCTTCACAATATAATAATGTTTTTATTGTGAATAGCGGATCACTCAGTTGCTCATAAAACAAAAAGGGTGAGACCCAAAGTCTCCACAAACCCTATATAACATAAAGAAAAGGTGAGACAGCACAGTCTCCGCAATATGTGTCTGGTGAACCCACACATTTTTTTAAATGCAGAGTCCAGTTTGCTGCTGATATTAAGAGCTTCAGCTGCTTTGTGAAGCTCTTGGAAGCTGAATGCCCAGATAGCAAAAGGTGTTAATTCAATGTTGATTTATGGTCAAAATGCTTGATTTTTGGTTAAGGTCGACGATTGATGGTGAATCACCCATTAACCGATGAAGCAATTGACTAATGTTGAAAACATGTCATTGAATCAATATTGTTTTGTGGTTGCATTTTAATGATTGAAATGCCAAGATCTAATAAATGTTGAATCAACGTATGCTGCTCAACGTATGCTGTCGTCATGTCTCATCACCCAGACTGCACTGCACTTGTGCTGCCCCGCCTCCCAGAATGCACCTGTGCGGCAGCTTCCTGGCTGCTACCTCATGTCTCTCTGCATCGTTAAGACTGGTGAGTGCTGCATGGCAATAATGTCGATTATGTTGTATGTTGTATGTTGTATGTATGCTTTCGATTGCAAACGCCAGCGGAGTAGTGCCGTGTTCGTTTTTACATGGTAGAGAATATTATATTAACCGTTATTCATGCCTGCTAGCTGAAGCTAATTTAGCTAGTAGCGTTAGCAGTTAGCTATGATGAATGTTTCTTGATTTTGGTGTTTAGTGATATCCACCTGTTGTATATACTGTTATACATTTTATGTAGGCTAACGCTCTTAAGCGCGGTGGAAATGAGTGCGGCGAAACTATTGAAAGAAGTAATGTAACAAGCGGTAGATACAATGTGCAAGCACTGGAGTCATATTGGGAGTTGGGGCTAACTAGCTTAGCTCTGTGGAAGAGCCGCGGTAAATCTAGGGACGTTAAGGCGGCGAGGTGAGAGATTTGACGAAACACTGTGGAAGATATTGTTGTTAAGAAGCGAGTCGAGTGGTTCGTTGGTGTGATTGTGGCCGTATTAATGGTTATATTTAATGCGGTAATAAGTGTAAGACGATGTTGTTATGGAGAAGCAGTCGCGGGTTGATGACGTCATATTGTGGGACCTAGGAAGGGGAGCATGAGGCTGGCTAGGCTGTTAGCTTGCGTGCGACTGTTTTGTGAGTTTGCGGGCGACATGTGTTATGATTAGAGTTTTGAAAATGATGGTTAGGAAGTATTAGAGGACGCGGTGGATGTCGTGGCATTGTATTAGGACGAAACTGAGTGTTTTGTGATAATAGTTGTACGTTGTCGCGGTGTACATCGGTTGCTGTGCGTTTGCGCTTCTGCGCATGCGCGTTACAACGCGGATCGCTGTTTTTTCTTTTCATTCGCTCTGGGGATGGATAACGGGTGAGGAAATATTTGGCATTGTGTTCAAATGTTTGTATTTGTATATTGATATTGTATGTTTGTGTAACAAGGGGAAGAGATGTGAAATGTATGATGATTATATTATGGGAGTATGTTGTATGTTGTATGTATGCTTTCGATTGCAAACGCCAGCGGAGTAGTGCCGTGTTCGTTTTTACATGGTAGAGAATATTATATTAACCGTTATTCATGCCTGCTAGCTGAAGCTAATTTAGCTAGTAGCGTTAGCAGTTAGCTATGATGAATGTTTCTTGATTTTGGTGTTTAGTGATATCCACCTGTTGTATATACTGTTATACATTTTATGTAGGCTAACGTCAGTAACGTTTCAAAATGTGGCTTATGATGTATTCTTTAACAGGATACACTGGCACAATCAGTTAGCTTAGCATTGCTGCTACCTTGCTTGCTAAAAAGTCATGGTAAACCAACAACATGGCAGGGTGCAGGCATACAGGCCAGGCCTGTCTCTCTCCCTCCCTCCCTAATGTGTTTGTGCTTAAAACAGTGAATGATGACCGCATGTTCTCAGAGCATTTTCAGAGCACTGTTAAACTGTTAAATGGTCATTTTAAAACTAATATAAGAAATTAATGTATATAGTGGTATATTTATGAGGGGAAAAAAATATTTGCAACAACTTTTAACATTTATACAGGTAGGTTATTGATAACTAATTCTGCTATGAGTGTCATATTACAGTGACATTCATACAGTATCCTTTGATTTCACATAATTTAATTATTATTTCACAATAAAATACTGTAATCAAAATCCTCTGTAATATCACATCAGATTTTGTAATCTCACAATAACATAGCAATATTTCACATTTAATTATTATTTCACAATAATAGTAATCAAAATCGAAAGGCCCATTTGCATATTATTGGTATCTAGGGACATCTATGGACCTCAGGGAATGTATTCACATTGTCAGAAATATTGTGTCTATTACTAGGCTTGCTTAAATTGTGATGAAACAAATGAGAATATGAATTATGATGTTTCTTTGCATCTTTGACAGTGAATAACACCATGCTAATAATGACCAAACATTAAAAACTGCCACTGATCTCGTTCAGTCCCCTCTTGAGGTCATGTGTAAAAAAAAATCGAAGGAAATTAATAAAGGGAAGATGATTAAACCGAAGGTTCTGTAGATGCAGTACTGAATTCTCCCATCCGGACCAATGCAATTTGAAATATTATTATAGAATATGATGCTTATAAATGACCTTATTATAGCCAATTCGCACATTTATATATATATTATCTTTCAAATGCCTGAGTTCAATTTGGATTTAGTATCACCAGGCATGCATAAGAACAGATAATAATCTACTGTAATCTACTGTACTTTTAAATTTTCCCCACAGTGCAACCGTTTTGAAACTAATTTCAGATCTAATTGTTTCTCCCACTTTGGCCTCCTGACAGACACCGATGCCCTTCAAAAGATCCAAGATGCCCTGGGTCAGAGAGGACGGACCATCCTGCAGTTCTGCCAGAAACTGGACAACCCGGAGAGCAGGGAAGTTCTGGCCAGATATGATCCAGAGGCTTCGAAGAACACTCCTTATGGTGTACTTCAAGGAGCCTACGGAGAAACTGCTGCTCGGAGTTGATGTAAGTTTTATTTATTTAAATATTAAAATATTTGAAATGCTAAACGAGTGATTACAAACCCTACAAACACTGTGATAGACCCTCTAAACACTGTGATAGATCCGACAAACACTGTAAACACTGTGATAGACACAGTGTTTAGAGGGTCTATCACAGTGTTTAGAGGGTCTATCACAGTGTTTGTAGGGTCTATCACAGTGTTTGTAGGGTCTATTACAGTGTTTAGAGGGTCTATCACACCCTCTAAACACTGATAGACCCTCTAAACACTGGGACAGACCCTCTAAACACTGTGACAGACCCTCTAAACACTGATAGACCCTCTAAACACTATGATAGACCCTCTAAACACTGTGACAGACCCTCTAAACACTGTGACAGACCCTCTAAACACTGATAGACCCGACAAACACTGTGATAGACCCGACAAACACTGTGATAGACCCTCTAAACACTGTGATAGACCCTCTAAACACTGTGATATATCTATCACAGTGTTTGTCGGGTCTATCACAGTGTTTTGAGGGTCTATCAGTGTTTAGAGGGTCTATCACAGTGTTTAGAGGGTCTGTCACAGTGTTTAGAGGGTCTATCACAGTCTTTAGATGGTCTATCAGTGTTTAGAGGGTCTATCACAGTGTTTAGAGGGTCTATCACACCCTCTAAACACTGATAGACCCTCTAAACACTGTATCAGACCCTCTAAACACTGTATCAGACCCTCTAAACACTGTGACAGACCCTCTAAACACTGTGATAGACCCTCTAAACACTGATAGACCCTCTAAACACTGTGACAGACTCTCTAAACACTGTGATAGACCCTCTAAACACTGTGATAGACCCGACAAACACTGTGATAGACCCTCTAAACACTGTGATAGATCTATCACAGTGTTTGTCGGGTCTATCACAGTGTTTTGAGGGTCTATCAGTGTTTAGAGGGTCTATCACAGTGTTTAGAGGGTCTATCACAGTGTTTGTCGGGTCTATCACAGTCTTTAGAGGGTCTATCAGTGTTTAGAGGGTCTATCACAGTGTTTAGAGGGTCTATCACACCCTCTAAACACTGATAGACCCTCTAAACACTGTGACAGACCCTCTAAACACTGTATCAGACCGTCTAAACACTGTGACAGACCCTCTAAACACTGTGATAGACCCTCTAAACACTGATAGACCCTCTAAAGACTGTGATAGACCCTCTAAACACTGATAGACACTCTAAACACTGACAGACCCTCTAAACACTGTGATAGACCCGACAAACACTGTAAACACTGTGATAGATCTATCACAGTGTTTAGAGGGTCTATCACAGTGTTTAGAGGGTCTATCAGTGTTTAGAGGGTCTATCACAGTGTTTGTAGGGTCTATCACAGTGTTTGTAGGGTCTATTACAGTGTTTAGAGGGTCTATCACACCCTCTAAACACTGATAGACCCTCTAAACACTGGGACAGACCCTCTAAACACTGACAGACCCTCTAAACACTGTGATAGACCCGACAAACACTGTGATAGACCCTCTAAACACTGTGATAGATCTATCACAGTGTTTGTCGGGTCTATCACAGTGTTTTGAGGGTCTATCAGTGTTTAGAGGGTCTATCACAGTGTTTAGAGGGTCTATCACAGTGTTTGTCGGGTCTATCACAGTCTTTAGAGGGTCTATCAGTGTTTAGAGGGTCTATCACAGTGTTTAGAGGGTCTATCACACCCTCTAAACACTGATAGACCCTCTAAACACTGTGACAGACCCTCTAAACACTGTATCAGACCGTCTAAACACTGTGACAGACCCTCTAAACACTGTGATAGACCCTCTAAACACTGATAGACCCTCTAAAGACTGTGATAGACCCTCTAAACACTGATAGACACTCTAAACACTGACAGACCCTCTAAACACTGTGATAGACCCGACAAACACTGTAAACACTGTGATAGATCTATCACAGTGTTTAGAGGGTCTATCACAGTGTTTAGAGGGTCTATCAGTGTTTAGAGGGTCTATCACAGTGTTTGTAGGGTCTATCACAGTGTTTGTAGGGTCTATTACAGTGTTTAGAGGGTCTATCACACCCTCTAAACACTGATAGACCCTCTAAACACTGGGACAGACCCTCTAAACACTGACAGACCCTCTAAACACTGTGATAGACCCGACAAACACTGTGATAGACCCGACAAACACTGTGATAGACCCTCTAAACACTGTGATAGATCTATCACAGTGTTTGTCGGGTCTATCACAGTGTTTGTCGGGTCTATCACAGTGTTTAGAGGGTCTATCACAGTGTTTAGAGGGTCTATCACAGTGTTTGTCGGGTCTATCACAGTCTTTAGAGGGTCTATCAGTGTTTAGAGGGTCTGTCACAGTGTTTAGAGGGTCTAGCAGTGTTTAGAGGGTGTGATAGACCCTCTAAACACTGTGATAGATCTAGAAGTGCATGGATACACATTGTATTGCCTAGATGGTGTCAGGCTAGGCGATTGCTTAATTCTCTTTCCTGTCCAGTCTAACTGGATGCTGACTGTAGCTTGTTACTGTAGACCTACAGAGTGAGTAATTGAGTGATAAAAAAAAATCGCACTCGTGTGAAGTGAGGGGTGCTCTTATCATCGTACATCATCTCACCCACCTCTCTTCCTCACTTTTTTATTTTTGTGTCTATCAGCTGCTGCTCGACAGTTTGACCCCAAGCTGACCGACCAGGACTACAGCGAAACTGTCAAGAAGTGGCTTCGTTATGCGCCAGACTGGGAGGGAGGCATCTCAAGGAACCGAAGTGACCCAAACTTAAGTCAAGCGAACCAGAGTCAAACTTAGGGTACCCCAGCACAGCACAGCACACACTGTTTCCCTGGTTCATACAGTACAAGGAATTACCCTCCATGGACACTGTTCTTCCATGGACGGCATCTACTTGAATGACTTATGCTGCTTCAGCCTGTTCTTGGAACCGAAGTGACCCAAACTTAATTGTCAAGCGAACCAGAGTCAAACTTGGGGTACCCCAGCACACTGTTTCCCTGGTTCATACAGTACAAGGAATTACCCTGGACACTGTTCTTCCATGGACGGCATCTACTTGAATGACTTATGCTGCTTCAGCCTGTTCTTGCAGTGTTTATTTTTTTTATTTTTTATTTTAACCTTTATTTACCCAGGGTAGGTTCGCTGAGCACAGATGCTCTTTTTCAGCTACGCCCTGCTTCACATTCACAGAGTTCCATTCACACCTGGGAGCTGCCCAGGCCTAACAAAATTAATAGTTGGTTTCAGGTTGCCGACCGACCCTGCCGATTTAGGTGCGACCCAATATATTTTATGAGTTTTTAGAAAAAATTATAAAAAAAAAGAAAAAACGTTTTTTTTTTTTTTTTTTAATAAAGTTTCATAGAAATCTTAGTCAAACATTTAGTATTATGGATATTAAACATGCTGGCAGAGTACATGCATCCATGTTGTTGTGAACATTTTAATTAAATAAAGAAATTCCCTATCCATAGTCGCCGTGGGAAAGAATAAAATAAAAAAATAAAATAAAATAAATTCCCTACCTACCCATGGCCAAACTGACAACCAACCTGAAACCAACTATTAATTTAGAGAGTTAGAGAGTTCCCATGTTTGTGGTGCTGCAAAGGAGCAGACATGTAGTACCCTGTAGTGCCATGTAGTACCCCGTAGTGCCATGTAGTACCCTATAGTACCCCATAGTGCCATGTAATACCCCGTAGTATCCTGTAGTACCCTGTAGTGCCATGTAGTACCCTGTGGTGCCTTGTGGTACCATGTAGTACCCCGTAGTGCCATGTAGTTCCATGTAGTGCCATGTAGAGCTATGTAAGCCATGTAGTACCCTGTAATGCCATGCAGTACCATGTAGTACTCTGTGGTACCATGTAGTACCCTGTACCCTAACTAAACTACCCTATAGTAAACTACCCAGTGGTACCATGTAGTACCCTGTACCATAACTAAACTACACAGATTAATCTAAAGGTCAGTCCCCGACCAGGTGAGATCAAGGTAGGTTGAAGGAGAGAGAGAAAAGATGAGTCTTAAGCAGGGATTTAAAAGCTTCGACAGAGCAGGCGCCCCTGATGACGGCAGGTCATTTGTTCCACAGGTAGGGAGCGCGGTAGACAAAGGCTCTGTGGCCGGCGGATTTCTTTTTAACCCTAGGGGTCGATAGAAGCCCCGCATTTTGTGAGCGCAGAGCACGAGCGGGCGAGTATCGGGAGATGAGATCGGATAGATAGAGCGGTGCAAGCCCATTTAAAATTTTGTAGGTGAGGAGTAGCACTTTAAAGTCAGAGCGGGCTTGGATAGGAAGCCAATGTAGGGCGGACAAAACTGGTGTGATGTGATAAAATTTTCTAGCTCTAGTTAGTATCCGTGCAGCCGCATTTTGCACGAGTTGAAGATTTTTGATGCTTGAATTAGGTAGGCCTGAAAAAAGTGCATTACAGTAGTCCAGACGTGATGAGACAAAAGCATGAATCAGGGTTTCAGCATCAGCCAGAGTTAAAATGGGGCGTATTTTTGCGATATTACGAAGATGGAAGAATGCAATTTTGGTGACATTTTTTATATGTGCATTAAATGAGAGGGAGGAATCAAAAATGACTCCGAGGTTTTTTATGGTGGAGCTCTGGGATACATGACAGGTATCAAAGTTGAGGGAGATGTCCTGAAACAGGCCTCTGTGGTTTGGGGGGCCAACAATTAACATCTCAGTTTTATCTGCATTAAGGAGTAGAAAGTTTTGCGACATCCATTTTTTGACGGCAAGCAAGCAGGCCTCAAGGTTTTGTAGTTGGGAGGAATCATTTGGCTTAATAGGTATATATAATTGGGTGTCATCAGCGTAAAAATGAAAGTTTATGCCAAATTTGCGTATGATATCGCCGAGGGGTAGCATGTAAATCGAAAATAGCAAAGGGCCCAGGACAGAGCCTTGTGGGACACCACATTGCACTGGGAGGGTCTCAGATGTTAAATCATTATAGACCACGCAGTGTGTTCTATCAGTTAAATAGGATTTAAACCAAGCTAGTGCGAGACCCCGAATGCCAACATGGTTCTCAAGCCGACCACAGTCTGACACTGTTGGCCACTGAGCAACTCCACTGGAGCAGTTGGGGGTTTAGGGCACTTCAGCGGTTGGTGTTAAGGGTATGGGAGAGAGTTATATGGGAGAGAGTTATAGAAACATTAGGGGTGTAACGGTACACAAAATCCACGGTTCGGTACGTACCTCGGTTTTGAAGACACGGTTCGGTATTATTTTCGGTACAGTTATTTATTTAACTGTATTAAACAATATAAAACGAATTGGCCATAATTGACTGAGCAAACTAATGCTTACTGCTGTAACCTACTAATAACACTTAAGTAAATCTGAAGATTATTATATAGCAGATGCCTTGGAGGATAAGTCGTGGACAACTGTAGATCATCTAAGCTCCACTGTGTTTAAATTCAAATCCTATGCCATTGTTATTTAACCCTTGTGTCTGAAAACTAAAGTATTATACTCTTATTAGGGGACTAAATTGAAAAACTCCATAAAAAGATTATGTTGAAATAATTTCCCACTTTCTTTTCCATAAATATTTTATTCAACTTCAGCCCTGATCATAACCATTTTTTATATTATTTTTGTAATGAAATACTCCCACTTTTCTGAAAAGAGTTGTTAAATATGACAAAAAAAAGAATATGTGGTGGTTATGATCGGGCTGAAGTGGAATAAACAATTTATGAAGAGTAAAAAAAAAAATACAAGATAATTAAAAGATTATGCCACATATTATGTTGGCTACAAACATAATCACTGCAAAGTTATCAAACAAATACGAATCTGATCAGACACAAGGGTTAAGTTGTTGTTCCCTTTCTAATTTCCTCAAACATCTAGTCTAGTTAATGTGATCAATATTATTTGACAATTGATGCTTTTTGTTGGACATTTCAGTCAGTAGTGAGCTCATACTTTGAGCTCATAAATTTATAGTTAAAATGATTGAGACAACGCAATCTTGTCTTCGTTGTGCATGAATGCGTGTGCTCACCACACACAATATGTGTGTCACTATTCTGGCAGTGGCTATATATGTATTGTTAATGAAAGCCTGTTATAAGGTCTGTTATTTTTTTGTGTGTAAAAGGTATGGTCACTGGAAGTATGATACCCTAGAAAAAAATAAATTTTCATATTAAAGCCATGTTGTCATTTTTGTTCACACATTTTTGGAAATATGGTCATATAAGAATTGTATTATTATTTATTTAACAATAGTGTGTTTAACAGCAGGAAAAAAACATGTAATGTTATGATGTATACATATCAGCAGCAATATTTTAATGTAAAATGTACATTAATCAGTATTGATTCCTTAACTTTACAAGTTACAAGTAGATGTACAAGTTACAAATGTACAAGTAGAGTACCATTTAGATTATGGTTGAATAAACATTGATGTCTAACATTGATTCAATATAAAATCAACTAAAATGTGCATGTAGATTACCATTTAGATTATGGTTGAATAAACATTGATGTCTAACATTGATTCAATATAAAATCAACTAAAATGTACATGTAGATTACCATTTAGATGATGGTTGAATCAACATTGATATAGTATCAGTTATGGTTGACACCTAACGTTGATTCAACGTGTAAGTCATAGACAACGATCTGTATAATTTAGATGTCAGGCTTCTTGAGAGCCAAGCATAACACCTGTTTCAGGTAATTCTGATCAGAGAAATCAAACCATTTGTCTAGGTAAGCGAGCGCTCTCTGATAGAACATTTAAAAGTCCTGTTCGATCGCAGCAGCTTGTGCGGTAGGAAACCTCTGCATGAGAGCACTGGTCTCGAATCCAAAATAACAGTCCTTTGATCGTTGTTCAAGTTTCAGTCTTCAGCTGGAAAAGCTCACAGACAGTTGTGTCATCCCCCTCAACTTCAAGCACTGCGTCATAAAAAAGCTTTAGGCTATTCTGCAGAAACATCAGGTATGACTGACGTCACACACACTGCAGCTGCCTCGGCCTCGGACTGTCTGACAGTGACAGGCAGCGTGACTCGCGATACTCGAGTCGAGCTGCTCCGCCCGGCTGCGCATTGGTTTGACGTCGACCGATAATTTTTTTTTAAATAAAAGAGGGTATTGGAACGAGGCATTAAATTAACAACATTTAAAAAAATATATCAATAATAATATTTGAATAATAAAAAAAATAAAAATAAAAATAAATATTTGAATTGCGGGACACTGTTCTGTTGTAGCGGGACGCGGGACAAACGCACCCTAGGTCAGTTTAGAAAAAGTTACCATCTCCGGTTTTGCCTCCCAGTGACCGGACCAGTCACCTCTGACGGTGAAAATAAATGACCGTTTTTGTAGCCAATGAAATTCTGGAAATTACAATATATGACGTGAAGGATATTTCCGAGGATATTATATGACCGCGACCAGTCTCCATTGTCATTTTGTAAATATTGTGAAAGTAGATAATGTAAGCTTTCAAATGGTATGTCATACGTTGACACCTGAAAATGTTTGAAGAAGATGTGCTACAATTTAACACATCTGCCAGTCTGTACTGGGCGTGAACAATAGTCCCCTACAACCCGCCCAGCCACTACCCTCATGAATAGCATTAACAGTGCTAGTGTAAGTGTGAAAATAGCTGTTATACAAGCTTAAAGTCAAAGAATAAAATAGAGGTCTTTATTGCCATTATACTTCATACAATGATATAAAGAACTCACAACAACCTCTTACCTTGCAGGAGCCCATTATGTGGGCCCTTTTTAGGACGATTTGCCCACCGGCACTTTTGCGACCCCTAGTGGCTCGGGTGTGCATATTTTGTAATACAATATATATATCGAATTGAAGGCTTATTTGTTGCCCGTCGATAGCGAGTTCTCGAGTTACATGCCGGTATTTGAGGCTTGTGCAAAGTACATGGTATTGCACAAAATACCACTCCCGACTCTTGGGGCTCTAGTTCCGTCAATCTAGATCCGATCTCGAAAATGATTGTGGAGGGTTGTAGGCTTGTAGCCAATTAGTGTGGCTTTCCAACTGGGGATGTATGAATCAGGGATCTGGTGAAAAACTAACGAGCAAAAACAGGAAGAGAAAAACAGCCGAATGAATTGAAGTCTATGAGAAAACTCAGTTTTTCTTTTGTACTACATAAGGCTTCAGGCTATGGGTCCGTATGAATTTGTAAGCCATACCACCTTCTGGGGAAATACTACTTCTGGACTACTAACTACTACAGAAAAACTTGAGTAACAAGTTTTTCTACAACTCAAGTTCAGACCTATATGTTACTCTATTACGTTAGCACTCAAATTGAATTTTCTTTCTGGAATCAGAAACTTCAGAATGTCATCTTTTAAAAGAGACCAGGCTCATGCATGTGCTATAAGTATAAAGTATGTTGTTTTGGTTTGCAAAAAAAGTATGCAGTCCTCAAAAATGAAAACTAAAAAGGCCACTTTTGGGGGTGTAGGTTAAGAGGTTTTAAAAGGTGTTACACAATAAATCACAGTATCACAAAAATGCAGTTATCATCACAGCAAACAAAGTTCTATAAGTATAAATATATTGCACTTAGTGGATAGAGGAGTATGAAATGCACAGTTATCACAGTAGAAATAAAGTTTCTGTCAGTCAGTGTATCAATAGGATGAGTACAGTGGCGTCATTTCAGTAAAAGGCAAGGTATGGCGAGGAGGGGGGGGGGGGGTGAAGGGGTGGTTTCCCCCCCTTGGTGGATTTTTTTTGTCAAATCAGTTGTGCAATAGTCACTTTTGGTGAGTTGTTTCTATACAATTCAGTTATATGACATTTAGGTATGACACAGGACTACACAAGCATTTTTTGTATAGAAATGTGTCAACAGACTAAAGCAGGGAACCACAATATTTTGCATACGAATTATGCAGAATTTAATATCATAACTGTCTTACTTTTCTTGCAATTGAGCCAATTTTCCTTAGGTACGGTTTTGAGGTGTGTGTTCAACAGAATGTAGTATCAAAAACACATTCACAAAAAGTATGGGTTACTGAATGCTGAACTGCACTATTATAATCACTAAGCCAGACCTTACCTGTGTCCCTGTATCACTTGTCTCTGCTGCCCTTTGATTAAAAACGTCCCTATGTCCATTTTCCTTTTTTTTGGGCATATTTCAGTTAATATGGCGAGTGCCATACCTTGCCATACCAAAATGACGCCCCTGGATGAGTAGTATAAATCTATTGCAGAGCTACTGAACTCAAGTTCAGGTGAGGTGGTGAGGGGGTATATCTAACATCGGACAGGCTTGTGCTGAGGTGCTCTGGACTTTGGTGGAGGGCATGTGATGTCTTCTGCCGCATCAGAAAAAGTATTGTCTTATCTCCTTAAAAATATATTCATGCCTGTCTTTGTCCAGTCCAGGTGGGGTTTGCACTGGAAAACCATAGATGGGTGGGCAGCATTGAGGGTTTTTCAGCAGCTGAAACTGGATTGGTTCAGCATCTCGGTGTTCTCTCGCCATCACCACACCAGGTCTGCTGGCATCGAAGCTGTAATAGATTAGAAGCAACACATTTCAAATATAGTCAACTGTTAGCAACACACCATTTGCTCCAAATACATGTTCATAAAATAGAATAGCTAATACAATAACAGTAATAGTTACCTGAAGTGCTGGTATTTCTTGATTTGAACGAGCACTGTGCCATCCTCCAGTCCTACAAGCTGGGGGATGTTTACTCCCTTGACCTCCAAGCTTTTCTTCACAACGTCCATGATGCCTGCCAGGGTGTCCACTGCAGTCTTCCTGTATACCTGCTTGATCAACCCGAAGCACCAGTCGGGGCCGAACTTAGTGTGGCCTGCAATCACAGGAAGGCCAACCTTCTGTACACCAGGCACAGTACCATGTTTTTGTTTTGGGCACTGCAGTTATCGCAATGAAGGTTGATGTGCGTTTCTCCAACTTCGTAGTTGTTGAAGAAATGATGCACATAGCTGACGACTGCATTGCTGCCCTTACTTGTTGCCATACCTTCATCGATTAGGTAATTCACCTGCTTAGTCAACCCTTCACAGTGCACACCGAACAGGCCACACTTGCGATGTTGCAAAATAGAGGGGCCCAACTTGAAGAAGGTGATAGGGGAAGTGCACCTGACAGAGAAGAAAGATATAAAAAGGATACATTGAAATTAACAAAATAAGAAAACAAAAGTTATGCAGATAAGCAGCGCCTTGCTACGTAGGATAGCAAGTCAATTCTGAATGGCTTGGTTCAGTGGGGGAGGTTCTTGTCTGAGCTGAACTGAAGAAACGGGACTGGCTAGAGATGTCACACATTGGTTGGCAGTAACTTGGCACTGTAGTCTTTGTGGCCAGAATGTCTACCAGGCAAGATAATGGCATGCACCTCTGCAAAGCTTGTTAGAAAGGTCACAACGTGCTTCATGATGTCCACACTGAGAAACGTATTGTGGGTTTGTGGCTGTTTCTTCCTCTCACGTGGTGCCAGGCCATTTGTCTTGTAGTGTTTGATGAGGTGTTTGAGAAGTCCTAAACTGATCCTAAACAAAAATAACAAAAACGTGTTTAGAGCAGCACTTTGTTTGTGTTGATTTAGTTAAATCCCTAAAGAAACGGTAACTATTACCATTGTATTGCTATAACATTTTATTTGTTTCTAAAAACGTATTTTAACTCGTTCACGGCCATAAGCTTCCCCCATCCTTCACTGTTTAGCACCAGCTTTTCATGACCATTTTCACGATATTTCATGATCTTTGCGGAGCTATTGTATATTCTATATTATAGCTATGGAGACAATAGTATGGCTCATTTGACAAACACTATTTATTTTACAACATGTAAAAAAGTTTTAGTTTCAACACACTGTAGTTTGTAGTTTATTACACACTAAACATCGTCCATTTCCAAGATAATCCAGTATTTTTCCATAGATTGCGAGATAAAACGCATTATATGCAATAAGCCCAACCACAACGGTTGATCCCCTGAAACCCCAAATACTCCCAAATCAAAAGGTATATACCATGTACACATGTGCCTTCGCAAAAGTATCAAGGGGGGGGGGGGGGGGGTTTAACTCAAAACTGTGATCCTGTTTCTCGAGCATGTTTTACGTCCGGTAAAACACAGAACTGTGATCGTTACATAAACATGTTTCAGGTTAGGTAAAATAGACATAGGTGGTCCTTACCTTAGCCAGAAGGTAATCCAAAAAGAATAATTCCAATGATCCCATCGGCGATCGCGATTACTTGTTTATATGTAAGTACACGTGTTTACGGGACACAGGTTTTGAGGCAAGCAGATCTGCTAGCGATTGCTTTGGAAGACCTCCTCCCCCTCGAGAGCGAAGACCTCCTCCCCCTCGAGCGAGTCTCGATAGTCATTCATTGACTCTCCTGTTCCCTTTCTATCAGACTTCAAATGGTAGGCGATACTGCCACCTGGTGATATTCGATCTGCATTGCAATTCCAACGTAGGAAAATGGGCCAGGGACACATAGAATGATCCGGATGATGTTATAGAACAGGGATCAGAGGGAAAATATCAAAGGATCAAAACCCGAGAAATCAGCTGTGGGGCCAGTTCAGGGTGCCACTCCCTGAGAGAGTAGAGCAGACGTAGAATCTCCTTCCTCTCCTCCAAGGAGGAGGAAGGTATATCCCCCATTCTGAACACCTCCAAGGCGCTCAAAGCCTCCCTCGTTCTGTTCGCTGGGTCCAAACATGGTCGGTTCATTCTGTTAGGGATAGTGTTGTCGGAGGACCCAATTGCAGAACAGAACGAGGAGCGAATAGGCAGATAGGTAAAGCGAGACACGGAGCCAGGGGTGAATGTCAAAGTACTATGCTTTACTTAGAGCACAACAAAAACAGAGGGCACAGCAAACTGGCCGGCAGAGGGCAAACTACGAAAACAAAGAATCCTCTCATAAATGAGAGCAAGTCCCAAAGGCACAAACAAAACACTGCAAGGCAGGCTAGGAAAAACATGAACAACTGACTACAAATAAAAACCCTAACAAACAAAACGAACTTTACACGAAAAACAAAGAAGGGAGGAACAAACAAATTAACACTAGGAACACTCACTACAAAAATACTGGAAGGAATAACAGGATCACAGGAACAGAGGAACTAACAGAACCAGACAGCAAAACACTAGTAGGGAAACCCAAACAATGAACCGACAAAGAGAGAATGGCAAACGAGGCAGATATACACACTGATTGACACAAGAGGGTAATTGGGAACGAGACACACCTGAGAGGGAAAACTGAACTAACACACAGGGCCCGGGTACAGGAACACACAAGGCCAAACACACACTGGGGAATAAACTAGGCTAGAACACAAAACTGAATCAAAATACAATTACTGATAGAACACCAGACTGATCATAACTACAACACAGAAAACAGATACACCGACAGCAGATTGGTATTCAGGAGATCAAAACATAAAAGAAAAACAGAGATGCACATAGTGCAGCACCAACATAATTTGGCAACAGGGTGGCTGTAGATTGACATGACTGTTCACCAAGTTCCAGAGAGGAGGAAGATTGTTCATGGGTGGAGGGATATTGTTCATGGGTGGAGGTGGGAAGGAGGGAGCAGCAGGCGAAGCCTGGCCAGGAAATGAAGAACCCTTACAGGTTCCTGTATATGCTCTCGTATTATTGTTTATATAGGCTACCTAATACCAACATCAAAATAGATTGTATGCCTCTACAAATCATATGCAGGTAGAAATCTTTCGGAAAGTCCGTTGCGATTTGGAATGAAATTGACGGAGAACTTTAATCCCTGGGTATTAATCGAACAAAACGAATAAAAAGCAGTCATATTCCAGCATAGTTATTATTAATGACACCAATGGCAAAAAGTGGTTAACGGTCTTTATTAGTGTTTGCGCTGCCCAGGCAGCAATGGTCTTTAAGTTAATAGGTATCATATCCGACATCACCGTACGTATTTCTCCCAGGCATTCGCTCGGCTTAGTCCACTTTTCCACATTTCATGGGGGTGTGCCATTACCATATATGGTTAATTACGGGCGGTTCTATATGCAAATACGTAAAACCGTGCACGAGCATGGAGCGTAGAACAAGTGGTATTTATCAACACGGAGTGTGCGTAGAACCTGTGTACGCACGTGTGATAAATCCCGATTTTTCTGTACGTACACACATTCTAAATTCTGTGCTTAAGAACAAAAATAGAACACTTTCTAAGAATTGTTGATAAATGAGGGCCCAGGATACTGTCTCTCATTAAGTTAAAGTTGTCTCTGCTCTCTTTCACACACACATCAAAGAGAGAGGCTGCTACAAAGACCTAGCTTGTCCAATGACCACTGTCTCTTGAGTCATACCCCCCCCATATTTATCTCTGAGCTTTGATTATATCCACTGAAATCATCTACATGTCTTATCTCCTGGCAGCCAAAGGCAAGTGGTGCAGCACTTTGACAACAAAGTGTTGACAACATGACAACAAAGGCCTTTATAAAGACATGTCAAACCACAGAAAAACACCAATACCTCTCAATTTGACCTACTACTAACCTTACAGTGTGTGGGCCCTTTTAAAGCCCATCATTCATAAAGAAGCGATCCCATCAAAGGCACTGTAGTACAATGGATTCAGCATCAGGATGTAATGGAGATCTATGCTGAAATATAACGGGCAACTAAAAGCCAGTGTGAGGAGGAGTGGATCAGAAGGCAAAGCGCTCTATCCCCTGATCAAAGACTTGCTAATTCCTCCTACTGATTGGCCCTGTTATGCTAATTTGTGATTGGCCCCCAGAGAACCATGATCCAGCACCATTGGATGAGCTCCAAAAATAAAAGAATTATCCAACATTACAGTTTCAATGGCTGATGCCTCTCTTTGCATCTTGTTGATGGAGGATAACATATATCTAAATGTCAATTGACATAATTGGCATCCTTATACTGTAGGTTAATAATAATAGAATATTTTTTGGCGCAACATTGATTGATTGATTGATTGATTGATTGATTGATTGATTGATTGATTGATTGATTGATTGATTGATTGAAAAAGTATTAACAGATTGCAGAATGGGTACAGTACAGTACAGCTCAATACATTAAGGGGATGCAGACCAGAGAAAGACTTTCGTCTTGTTTACATCAGGGTCCCCCATTTTCAATTCATCATAACATATATGATACATACGACATACAGATAGACAGTACTGCTACATCTATACATTTATGACATACCAGATTTGCAAATACAGTACTGTTTGTGATAAAAAAGTGTCCAGAAAAAGAGTGTATATACATTTGACGTAGAAACTGTACATTGGAGGAGGTTGGGTAGGTGGGGTGGGGTTGGGTGGGTGGGTGGGGGGGGGGGGACTGTACATTGGAGGTGGGGGGGGGGGGTTGGGTAGGGGGGGGGGACACTACACTGTACATTGGAATTCTGACAAAGCCATACTTGGTCATTTACTGTACATCTGGGTTAGGACATTTGTAGGGGCCAGTTTCGAATTGCAGTCTCCCGTAGGTGTTCTTTGAGAGTGCTTTTGAAAGTGGGTAGTGATTCACATTCCTTTACAGCTTTGGGTAGGGCGTTCCACATTGATGTGGCATAATTGCGAAACGTGTTTAGTCCCTTGTTTGAGCCGAATCTGGGTTTAACATGATTTGTGGAGCTCCCTCTGGTGTTGTGATCGTGGTATTCACTGACCTTTGGGAAGTATTTTGACATGTACATCGGTACCTTGGTCGTGTAGTGTATCTTGTAGACCAGGCCCATTACAAGTTGCTGTACTCTGTCTACTACTCTAAGCCATCCTAGGTTGTCAAAGTGGGCAGGGGTGAGGTGGGTTCTAGGAGTCAGGTCAAGCAGTAGTCTGACTAGTTTGTTTTGAGATGTTTGTAATTTGGTTTTTAGTGCCTTTGAGGTGCTTTGGTACCATGAGGTGCAAGCATAGTCGTAGTACCCTTGAATGAGTGCTCCTGCCAGAGTCTTCAGGGTATTCTTGTTTACCAGAGAGGAGATCCGGTACAAGAATCGAGTTTTTTGGTTGACTTTTTTTATTACATTGGATGCCATTTTGTCACAGGAAAGATTAGCCTCTAGGATGGAACCCAGGTAGGTAATTTCATCTTTCCTTGTGACAATATTGTCACCCACTGTAACTGAGAAGCCGTCGGTCTTGCTCAGTTTGTTATTTGAACCGAAGAGAATGGACTCTGTTTTGCCCATGTGTAATGATAGTTACAGATAGTTTCTCCATTTGAATCAGTCAGTCTTAGGGGGCTTTCTCATTAGGAATGGGTTCTCCGCTCCGTCCTCGCTCCATATTTGAGTGTGAACTCCCCCCCTCCCTCTCCCCCCTCTGGTTTGTGTACACACTGCAGTCTTGGTTCGCTCCGGGTTTTGTTTACGGTTTGCGTTTTGAGCGTGTAAGCTGCCGTAGGCGATGATGTCACACTTGAACGTCAACACATCACAGTTGAACACACGGTGATGGAAACTGGATGCCCGAAAGAAACGAATAACCAATAAATATGAAGTTATCTTTGAACCTCTGCTGTCATAACCCACCCCCTTTTCTCACGAATGGAACTGGTGTCGTGGAGTCCGCTTTGAGCGTTTTCCAGGGTTAGCGGCTAATGCTAGTTAGCTTAGCCTAGTTATTGGATAACTGTTAGCAGCTAACGTTAGCCCATTGCTCGTGTCAATTATATTGCATGTCATTGAAGGTCCGCGCTGGTCTGTGTCTATAATGAAATGAGAGGAAAGCTCTGCGCTAAAGCAAGTCTCATCTCACGGTGCAGTGGTGTAGTGGTTAACACTGTCGCCTCACAGCAAGAAGGTCCAGGGTTTGATTCCCGCTTGGGGACCAGGTTTCCATGATGCCAGTTACCCAGGTGGGGTATCTCCCAGGCCTTTCTGTGTGGAGTTTGCATGTTCTCCCCGTGCTCGCAAGGGTTTCCCCCCCCCCGATAAGATAAACCCAATGGAAAAACATGCACAACAATAGATCGCTAACGCTGTGGCGTCCTTGACGAAGACGGACAGGAGCACTTGGATTGGTCCCCTGGCGCGGCTCACGTTGACGCCTGTCTGCTCCCGGCTGCCCTTGGGGGGGAAGGACGACGGGATGGGTTAAATTATTCCTAAATTATTATTATTATTATTATTATTATTATTATTATTATTATTATTATTATTATTATTATTATTATTATTATTATTATTATTATTATTATTATTATTATTATTATTATTATTATTATTATTATTATTATTATTATTATTATTATTATTATTATTATTATTATTATTATTATTATCTCAGCCGCGACGTGACAACATACTCGATGTTATATACAAATTATCTTGTGGTCTACTTGAAAATCAGCCTCTGATCTACCGGCCGATCACGGCCGACTGGTTGGGCACCACTGGTCTATAGAAATAAATGCATTCGAACAAGAAACCAATGTATAGACATAGCAATGGCAAAAAATTTGCCAGGCCTAATGCGAGCCAGGGAAGTCTTGGGCTTGTAACGTGGCTTCATCCACTGAGCCGTGAGGCTCAACATGCTTGTTTGGTTGAGGTCTGAACTCGCCAAATTGCCCATAAATATCTTTTTCGTGGGTATTGTCCAGTTGTTGGTGTAGGTTTTTATCTGCCCAAAATTCAAGCAAGCATGAAAGCATTACAGTAAGCTTGCACACCATGCTCCGCTCCGTCGTCAGGGACGCTGGTTCGCACCCGAGACCACCTATTCCAGCGGTCCAGGTTTGGAGCGAATCAGCGTCCCCGGGGATGGGTGGGAGCGTTCTCATCACGCGATATTTTGGTGCGATCGCGATATTTTAGTGCGATTGACTATATCTGCTGTCCGAGAGCTGACATCGGCAACGTTTCTGACAGTCAGCTGTTATATTGTATAAGGGTACTCAGGCCCACTGCATGGATGGGTACAGTCTACCGTTCTGTGCCCGAGCTAGAGTACTCATGTTCGCACTGTTTACAACCAGTAATGATCTGTACTGTATTATCCTGAAGCAACAATCGTACTCAACTGAAGTTTGGTCACTAAAGTCTGTTTTGTCGTGCCCATCTTTACCCGCGCTTACCTCACAACAGCGAGCACCACAGTATTCTTATAAATGTTTCTCTTTATTGTGGCCAAGTCACTAGTATCACATCAACCATCATCTTTCACTTCACAGTGAACTGAAACGGGGAATGAAGCTCATCAAGTAATGCGATAATGAAAATCAACGTGTACCCCCGTGGAATAAGGAGATTACACATGTGTCACGATCGTACACACAGAGCTGGTCGGTGTGCAGCAGCAGCACAGGATACGAAGGGGCCCCCTCTGCAATTCCCCTCGAATTAGATTTCACTCTTGACTTAATCTCTTTATTCGTGTGGAGAGGTTTTTTCTTTTTTTGGGTCGAGGAGGTTGTGCATGATGTGGCTTAATCCCCGCGCCTGCATGGGAGCCGGCAGGCCTTTGATCAGCTCCTGTTTGATGAGAGATATCGACAGACCTCATCTGACTCGACAGACGGCCCGCCACCGAGCGCACCCCCCCCCCCCCCCCCTCCCCCTGCCTCTGTTCACACCACCCCCGCTCGACCCTTCGCTCTAGACTTGTTGAGCTTGACGAGATAAAAAGAGGACAAGATGGAAGCCGTGCGAACATCGGCGGGAGAGATAGGAGACGGGGTGGAAAGATTGCCCCCCCCTCCCCCGACGTGATTTACGAGTGCACTAGATTTCTTCTCATTCCCTCGCCTTTTCCTCATTCACTTTATCCCTCTCCGTCTCTCTCTGTCTTACCTCATGTGTACAGAGGTGTGGACACAAAACAGAAACACACGCATGCTTACACATGGAGGCACGCATGTCACAAGGCGTGTGCACGCACGAGAACACACCCATTCGAATGATGTATTCATGTCCACATACTGTACATCAGTGGAGGCTGCTGACCAAATTTTTAGGTGAAGCACAAATTATTATATTATATATTAAATTATATTTTTTAAACATCCCCAACGCTGCAACACCCCCATTCCTCCCAGGTGTCAGGCTCCTCATTCGCTTCCATTCATTTTGGGGACCATGTTTAAATATCATCCTTCTGAAGTATAAACAAACTATACTGCTGTGACAATTTCAATAAAACAGACCATTCTGAGTCAATGGTATGCAGTGGCGTTGCGCAATATGTCGGGGCCCCCCCTGCAGGGCAGACCACTCCCCTAAATCAAACCAAGCAGACCATGTACAGTATACAGTGGCTCGGCGGCCCGATCAAACCAAGCAGACCATGTACAGTATACAGTGGCTTGGCGGCCCATGATCAAACCAAGCAGACCATGTACAGCATAGGTGTCAAACTTCTTTTTTTTTTTACATTAATATTGGGTTAAAAAATAGCAGTGTTAAAATAATTGTGGGTTAATGCGTTAATAAAGCTTTAACTTTGACAGCCTTAGTTATTACACATTCTTACACATACATGTATGTTGAACATCTGAGGTATTGATGAAGTAACAAAGGAAAAAAGCCAAAAGCACTTACTCCTCAGACATTCTTTGACAATTTTACAGCCCAAAATACAAAAAAGATCCAGGCGGAATAGGTAACAAAGGGTTGAAGAAATATTGTCTGAACTGTCAGATGCAAACTGGCTGTGTGACATAACCGAGCATCTCGCTCAATTGAATAAGAAGCTGTAGGGACGCAAACAAGTCCCACCCAAAACTTGACCAATATAGTTGTGAACTGAGACAACCCTTATTTTGTTATTTTTGAGTACAGTTACAGTTGTGTGTTCATGCAGACACATAATAGCAATTTCATTACGAATTGAAAATGGGGGACCCTGATGTAAACAAGTCGAAAGTCTTTCTCTGGTCTGCATCCCCTTAACAATTGTGTGTATTGAGCTGTACTGTACTGTACCCATTCTGCAATCTGTTAATTAAAGTTAATTAAACTATCTTCCATTAGTTGGATGTATGGCCTCTGCAAGGTTGTGTGCAGCCATTTGTTTTTGTAACATCTGCTACATCTGTCCCACGTGTTCTTTGCAGCTCACAGTTGTTAGTTCTGCCCCTCTTGACTGTGACAAAAAGGTTTTGAACAAACTTAATGTCATAGCTTGTATTTGATGATATTCTTCTTTGTTATTTACTTGAATGGTTTGATCATTGATTGATGGAGTAATATGGGGTTCTGATAAACTAAAATTATTTGTTAAAATAACATAAGCTAACATATATTTTTACATTTATGCAAATGCATATGCAATATGTATAACTTGAATAAGTAATAAATACAGAAACAACATGTTTAACAATATGTAAATGTGTAGCTACATTTATTTTACATTACATTAACATTTATACGGTCTTTGGCCCTTTGAGGGCAACCATAATGCTGATGTGGCCCTCTGTGAAAATGAGTTTGACACCCCTGATGTACAGTATGGCTCGGGCCCATCAAAAAATAACACAGTATGCTATGACTGGCCCCTGTAAATGTCCTAACACAACCCCCTCAATGTACAGTAAATGACCAAGTATGGTTTTGTCAATATTCCAATGTACAGTTTTGTTTGTACAGTTGTACAGTGTATGTCCCCCACCCCCACCTCCAATGTACAGTCCCCCCCCCCCCTACCCAACCTCCTCCAATGTACAGTCCCCTCCCCCCTACCCAACCTCCTCCAATGTACAGTTTCTACGTCAAATGTATATATACTCCCTTTTCTGGAAATTTTTTATATCACAAACAGTACTGTATTTGCAAGTCTGGTACATGTCATAAATGTATATGTAGCAGTACTGTCTATCTGTATGTCATATATGTCATGATGAATTGAAAATGGGGGACCCTGATGTAAACAAGACGAAAGTCTTTCTCTGGTCTGCATCCCCTTAACAATTGTATGTATTGAGCCGTACTGTACTGTACCCATTCTGCAATCTGTTAATAAAGTTTTACAATTCAATTAAATTCAATTCATGGCAGAATGTGTAGACAATAGACAGACAGTGAAAACAAAGTTCTCCTCCAAGTCCTGTGGGTATTGTCTCCTCAACGTTTCTGCAGCTGAGCGAATTGCAGTTCTGCTCAATGAATGAATCCGAATTTCCCCTCTAACTAGTGCTATATGCTTCATTGCGTCATTAATAAAGTTTTCAATCAAACAATGCCGTTTGTTTAGACATTCACAAGACTTGCATAACGTTACAACTGCACGGCGGCAGTTTAGACAACAACATTATTATTGTCCCTTACCTTAGTATGCGCCGCGCCTGCTGCATGCATCCCACAACGTCATCTTTTCCATTAATTCATTCCATGGAGAGGCATTGTTGTTATTGATATCATCTTCATCAATGCCATCAGCCCTGTTTAGACATTCACAAGACTTGCGTAACGTTAGCTAGCAAGCAAGCTAGTCGACAATATCTCCTTCCTCCATTGCAACGCTATCTACAGTACTAGAGAATTCAAAGTGCCCGCGAGGCGATGACGTTGTTGTTGTTGTCACGTTTAGCTTTTATCTCAGGTGTATCAAACGATGCACAATAAGTTCATGAACAATAACAAAACACTCCACCCTGGGCCTGATAGCTGCAGTGGTAGCCCTTTAGCTACGTTAGCTCCAACAAGTTATCTTCTTAAACTGAGATCAAAATTATTTTGAAAACAAGCTCGCTGCAGAGCCGCTGTACGGCACAAGAGACACCATTATCTGATTGGGCCACAAGGCTGTCAATCATGCTAGCTGCAGAGCCGCAGAGCAGCAAAAGAGAAACCATTAGCTGATTGGTGGATTGAATGATTGACAGCCTTGTTATCCATTCAATGGCAAGAGTTTAAATGCACAGACTGTGCTTAGATGACGTTAATAGCCTATTTTGATTGGCTATTATTTATTATTTATTTAACCCTGGTCAACCTGTGCAGATATTCTGCACGAATAATTACTGCAGTGCATGCCTGCTCAGAGCGGTCAATTTTGGCCATTTTTGAAAAAAAAAAAATTCACTGGCATTTTTTTACAGAGGAAAACATTTATAATAAAAAAAATAATAATAATAATAATAAAAAAAAATATATATATATATATAGGCTATATATATATATATATATATATATATATATATATATATATATATAGGTATATGTAAATTTATAATAATTATGAATTATGAGTGAATTTGAATTTCACCTGTCATAGAGAAACCTCCACTGCTGTACATTACAAACCTGGGGAGGGACATAAACACTGGAAATGCAGGTGAATATTAAGAGACCTCTCAGTTACATAATGCACTCTGGTGACTCCGTGTCTGAGCACCTGCTTTGTGGGTGTAAGAACACAATCTCACACAATCACATACAGGCTACACTGCCTCCTGACACTCGCAGCAAGAAGGCTAATAATGATCTCCGGTGTGACTTTCTGTGAGGTCAGAGCAAATCCTGACACCAAACCGGCGCTTGGCTTGAGGACGAGGGCCAGCGGGTCCCGAGGGCTCATCGCATAGCGGTCGTATCGCGGACGTGACGGGATGACATTTAGAAATACTAATAACGCACCAATGATGCAGTATTTTCACAGAGCGAACCCCTCCCCTGTGCCACCGGTGGCAGGTGGCGCACGTTTTCTCTGTCAACACCCGCCACCCCCTCCTCTAAAGAGCTTAGGAGCGCTTAATCAATGTCCGATCTAACCCGAGACGAGAGGCGACGGGCGTTCAGGCGCTATGATTGGACTCGCTGTGTGTTTTCTCTCGTCACGTGGGCCTCTGAGCGTAAACAGGCCCATCGGCAGAAGGAGTGGCTGGTGCCTGTGAGATCCAGATGTCGCTCCATAAACCTTTGTAAACTCCCCAGAACTCTGCACCGGGTTCAATGATATATTCAGTGTGTGTGCCGTGGCTTTCTACAGCACACACATTCAAATGAGGAAGGAGGGAGATTTCAAGGTTTTTGTGATGATATCACATCTGCCATGTTGGCTAACATTGAAATATATGGAGGGTGATGAAGTACTTATGACATCCTAATTTTTCATGTAACGTAATGACACTTGCATAATAAAATGGCGTCTCAGGATGGCACTCATTAAAAACATGCCTCGACTTGGCCTTTTTTTCCCTTTCTTTTTTCTTGGAGGGTCAATAGAAAATGTGTAGATGAAATATGGCATGTCCACCAATTAACAAGTTAATAAAATGTACCGTGTGAGAGCGTTGGCCTTTTCACCCTTGAACTTCTTCTTGAACGTCACTGTGAAGCACTTGCACATCATTATCTATCATTTTGCCAGATTGCATGTCTGTCATTTACCGTCTCGCGGCAATTTCAGACACAGCGGCTGATCATAAACCAGGGGTTTCAGCTTCGCTGAAAGCTTGAAGCACCTAACAAGGAACTAGGGATGGGAATCACCAGTTTCATCACGATACGATACGATATAGATTCTTTGGACAACGATATGATAATTGCCGATATCACAAAGTCTGCCACAATACAATACGATTAGATTCCGGTGCCTGCGGTCGATACGAGACGATATCATATGCCCATTTAACACAATCAGTAGATCAATTTAAAAAAGGCAACGAAAATATCATTTGACATAAAAAAAAATTAGGTCTTCCAGACATTTAAATGAAAAACAATCTATTGTTTTTAATACAAATAGACCTCCTGTTCACTGTAAAGTGCCACGTTTTGATATATTGAGCTTTAAAACATTTTGGAACACATAACCTAAAACCCCTCCCTACCTCCCTCTCCAAAACCGTTCCTACAATTTGTTTTATGTTGTATACATTTATTATGTATTTAATTTTTTATGTTTAAATATCAACATTATCTGTCTATCCTCAGTAAATACTATCAAATTCCTCTGACCTCATCTGGTCTTTCCAAACGCGCACACACACAGAAAGGGAGAATGGCTTATAGCAGACTTAATGATTTTAGAATATTTCAGCTAATGAAGTTAAATGTTTATTATCATCAACTATCTAGTTAGTTCTTATAGTGTAACGTTTTGCTACACTAAAACGTAGAGAGAGAGAGAGAGAGACTCAGCCACCCCCCCTTTCCTCCCTAATGAAACGCCTGTTTTCTCTATGCCTCTGAGCACGGTTAGCTTAGCGTAAGCAGCTAACGTTAGTTCGTTTTTTTACGCGACGTGGGCATAAAGGAATGGCAAGGATGCAAAGCATGTTAGATGCATTTGACCCGTTGCGGGGGAAAAAACCAGGGACTTAGAGTATTTCTGGTCGCAAAATGCGACCAAATAGGTGCACTCTGGACCCCTGCTGTAACGTCTACACACACAGGCGTTTTACATGCTACTGCTGTGGTTGTTGTTGGGCGTATATATAGCCATCTCGCTAACCTGACTCTGCCAGATGGTTTGTTTTCACATCTCGCGTGATGACGTTGCGCGAATCCAGCTGCCGAAGCTGCGCTTGGGATTTTCAAAATAAGAGTATCGATATGAACCAATCTTTTTACGTTGCATCGATCCTATTGGATCATTGATAATTAGATTGATGTATGTCCCACCCCTACAAGTAACCGTCACTTACACAGTCGCATGTTATGTAGGTCTTGGAATATCTCACACACGCACGTGCGCGTACATGCACCCACACACACAGGGGGAGGCTGATGTCCTGTCAGAGGCATAACCCAGCCTCCTACACTCCACCTCCCCCCTTTCCCTCAAGCCAATGAATGAAAAATGCATCTGAAAGCCCCAATTTGCCCCCGTTTAAGGAGATTGTCAGTCACTGAATGGCCAACAATGCCCTTCTCAGGCATTATTCACGGTGCAGTAGACCAGGCCCGCAGAGTAGCGGGGGAATAACAAATTATCAAAAAAAAAATCCAAAACAATGAGCACTTGAGCCGACGGGCCGGGGCGTGTTTCCTTTTTTTCCCTCTATGCCCTTCGCCAGGAGTAATATTACGGGGTCCAATTTAATATCTGAGAGGAGGGGAAGGGATCAGGATTTTCATAATCTTATGATAAGGAAGGGGATTAAGAATAAAGAAGGGATTATTTCGCTTGATCTGCCAATATGGTGGACCAACAGTTCTTTCACCCCTCGGAGGTGACGCGTTCTCTCCTGCGTACAATTCCGGGTAGTGTAACCCAATTACTACTCTCGGAGAAACGGCTGCCTGTGAACCAGAAAACACGGTGTCCACCCGCCCTCCCGGTAACAGTCACCTGTTGAAACCGTTTTTCTGAAAACACATGCTCGGATACTGTTATAATACGTGGGTGCTCTAAATTATATGTATGCAAGATGGTAATGTACTTGACATGCAATTAGTGTGTGCGGAGTGAGGTCAGGTAATTGAGTGTGGATGCGGGGGGAAGGTGTAACAGGTGCGATGAAGTGTCCCCCATCAACGCAGGCTTTGGAAATACTCAATATGACAACAAATTCATTCAGACAGCGTTTCATTCGCCACTTTCCTGCGAGTGGAAATGAAACAATGGCAGGCTGGGAACAGTGATATGTGACTCTGCAAATGGAGAGTGGAAAGTTGAATTGGAGGTGTTCAGCCACTATAGATTTTATATAAAAATTTAAAGACACTGTATGAACCCTCTGAAAGCTAACCTGGTCGGGTTATCTGACATTGTGGTCTTTCATAGACTCTTAACACGCTCAATTTGTCAGAATCCGTAGGTTCCACCCACGCCATGCTAGCTTACCGGGAAAAGGGGCTAAATATAGATATCAAAAGTTGTTGATACAAAATCACAGTATGTGAAGTGAACCAGATACCCTTGGTGGAGTGGAATCATGCAAAAATGTCTGTGCCATTCAATGAATATGATTGCCAGTGGCCAGTAGCTGCTCTGGGATTACCCATATTGCTAGCTTTGAATCTCTGTGCTAACTCATATAACTAGATATACATTCACATTGTATGAGTTCAGCCAATGGAGACAATCGTGTTTCTTCTTCCTCTATTCTCACCAACAGAGAACTTTTTATTTTTAGTGGATGGTCTTGCCTTGCTAAAAGAACAATACTGAAGAGAGCTCACGCTGCTCTTGAAAAAACAACAAGTGTAATCTACTGACCTATCTCAAGCCCTGCCCTCTTTTCTTGATCCTCCAAACTCAATGTTGTTACCCCGTAGCGACAGTTCTTATTGGAGGATCAAGAAAATACTTTGAGGTTTGAGATAGGGCAATTACTGTACATCCCGATTCAACATGTTTGATTTGTAAGAAAGAACAGAACCCCTAACTAAATCAAGTCAATTTTTTGTTCCGTTTTTTTTATGGTCCAAAAATAGATTTGAATCCAGCCTGGTTACTTGTCTGATTAAATCGTTGGTTGTCTTTGCTGTTGTTGCAATGGTCTCACGTGTTATAGTACAGTATAGCCTAGATGTAAAATGTCAAATCATCAGCTTTGTAGTGAAGAAACAGTTCCTCCAGTTTTTATTTTCACATTGAGGCCAATGCATCTTTTACAAGTTACACAGTGGGTTTTGAAGTGTCAAGAAAATGAGTCACGTTGAGCCGTGAGTATGCATATGACTGCATATGAGTAGTGTATATGACTTTAAAAAGCCATATAGAGGCTCATTTCAAAGCACAGCAGTGCTCTTCATGAGGCTTATAATAGGCACTGATCCCTATCTGTGATGGGGGAGAGGAGACGCAGATGATTAGAAGTTGATGCTCCCTTAGGCTTGGATTATGGTAAATATACTGTGCCGGTCTGCCTCCCTAGGGGTAATTAAAAACAGTATCCTCAACCCCTCCAAGAGGCTGCTTATGCTGCTGGATACCCGGCAAAGTGAAACCAGCCATAAAGTTCGATCTGTTTGTAGGGAAATAGAATTGAAGCCTTTAGACAAAATTTCTAAAGAATTCCAAGTAGTGCATTGTGAAGTTTCACAATTAGGTAATTCTTGTCGGGCACGTGCTGAGAGGATCCAGAGGGGAGATGTTCAAGAAGGTGGTGATGGGGAAGGTGGATGGAAAGAGAGGAAGTGGAAGACCAAGAAGAGGCTGGGTAGACTACGTCTGTGATTGGATAGGAGTGAGAGGCGGAGTCACAGAGTTGGAGAGAAGAAGTGCAGGGGACAGAATGGGTTGGAGAGTGATAGGCAACCTTCGGAACGAAGAAGCCACCTGATGATGATGATGATACTATTATTATTGATAGAATATACTGCCATTCCACTATTACAGTATTATTATGTTCTACTCTGCTATGACTACTTCTCTTTTTTCCTGCCTGTACCTCCCCTCCCCCATCCCCCATGTTGCTATGACACGTGAATTTCCCCCAAGGGGATTAATAAAGGACTCTTCAATATAAACAAAATAAACTCTTCAATAACGTATGTGAATATAGCACACATTTGGGTCAGAACAGTTTTGGATTGGAACACTCTCTGAGACATAGCGTAGCCAAGGGGTCAAAGGGAGGTCGCCCCCCACTCACTGTAATGGCGGAGGCGCCACAGTGATGGCTGAACACCAGGCTGGGCCCTTAGGGAGGTCTATGTCAAGGCTGCCTCCGTCCTCTCACTTACTTCTCACCCTCAGTGTAGAGCTGTGTGAGTGACTCAGTGGTGAGAACAAAAAAAACGAATAGAATTGACGAGCAGGCGGAAAAGTTACTAATTACAATTCAGTACCTCAGACGAAGAACCATACAATGTCTGTTTGATGTTTTCAGAGGATCAGTATCTAAAGATGGTAAGTTAGTGTGTTGTGTTCATTCATAGTTAAAGACAGTAGAGGCTGAGTGCTTTCTGGTGATATATCACATTCACACTCCCAAGTGATTTGGATTGATTTTAAAACTGCAAATACATGGACTGTCCAAGAAATTCAAAAATGGTCGTACTGTAGTTTATTTTTCAAATGTAACCAAGACTACAGACCCTAATCTTATTAAAACAGCAGTCAAAGTGTATATTTTCAGCACTAAGTTTGTTTAGCAATGATTTTAATTAACTAAATATGAGCATATAAAAATCTGCGCATTGCATCGAAAATCTGAGGATTTAGACGCGAGGACAGGAAGCAGTCATGAAACCGTTGCAGTCCTATGAAAGATGAGACCCAGGGTCTAAATTTCATAAAACTACACTACCCAGCTCACACCAGCCAACGGAAGTCCAACCATTTTTTTCTTAGAAATATTGACGTGATTGTTGTGTTTATATCTCACAGGTCGAACAAACCTCAATGTTATTGCCATAAAATACAACATATATTGTTTATTTACCTTTCTGTGAATGTCTAGGAAAACTTCTCAATCCGGTAAAAATGGCGGAGCTATGGACATTCTACAAAAGTAACTGTACTTACAGTCGTTTTCATTCACAGTCTTTGCTGCCCTATACCGGGCACCTGGTGGTACTAAATCCATATTTAACTCTGCCATTGGAAAGGGGAGATTTGGCCCGATCCATAAATGTATGACTTGGCCATAATAAGGTAATTTATAGGCCTGATATTCTGTAATTTATATTCATATTTCATATTGCATGTGTCCGGATGGAAAAATTCTGTACTGTATCTACAGAAAACCCTGTAAATCATTTGCTTAGATTTGTAGTACACTTGGTACTTTTCACTTTTGGTCAATGTTAGCATGGTGTTATTCACCATCAAAGATGGAAAAAAGAAAAGAAAATTACATTCTCCTTTGGTTCATTACAATTTACTCAAGCATAGTAACAGACTGTCCATATATGTCCCTAGATACAAAGAACATGCAAATGGTACTTGTAGAAGTGGAGTAATCTTCCATTTACTTGGGTATGTACTTTTAGGCGAATTTTCTGAAAATATGGCTAGGGCTTAACAGGCTAAATGCATCCACTTACAACTACACCACATGCACACACACAGACACAAGTCTACATGCATGGCATACGATCTCTCTCTCACTCACTCACTTTATTACAGTTGACATTCACTAGCCTTCGCCCTTGTACAGTCATGTGTCTCTCTCTCTCTCTGTTAACATTCTTTCCATTCTACCCTGTTGTCTCATCTCCGCACGACTACGGCAGCCTGTTGCACACAAGTATGCACCACTACATTGACCTTGGACCAGTGGCGGCTCGTGAATTTTTCTCCAGGGGGGTCGATCGATACCAAAAATGTACATGTACCAAGGCACAATGCCACACTGCACACAAACACGCGCGTGCGCAGGCATCGCAAAACCACACACTACTGTGTGCGTCAGAGATCATCGGTGAAACCAAAAGCAAGCGGATATTTAAGTACGTACAGTTACAGTACAACTATCACCATTGCCATCAATCAATATGATCACAGAGTCCATTCCAAACACTCACACCCCGATCTCAACTCTCTCTCTCTCTCTCTCGAAAATTAACAACACGCTGTGAGAGAGAGAGAGAGAGAGAGAGAGAGAGAGAGAGAGAGAGAGATCGCAATTCTACCTTGTTGTTAAGTTGGCAGCAGTCAGAAGGGCTTGATAAAGTATATCCACTCCACTGTCCAGACTGTGTTGATGTCCATTGTCCATGCATGTCCACACACTGCATCCATATATAGCTTGTTGTTAGCCAACAAGTACTGTGTGAATGAAGAGCTGTGTCTTTGTCCATTTCCGCGTCGAACAGCCTGCAAACTACCTGGCGTTCCTATCGCCATGCTCTAAGACAAACTCTAACCTTAACCAACTTTGAAAGAGTGCCTAAGCTTAACCGTCGAAAGAACTTGCCGTCACGCTCTAAGAGAAATAGCTGCATCACAACACAACAGCTAGCATAGAGTAACTATCTACAGTACTAACCAGAAACAGGCGTTGGCCAATCAGAGAGAGCGTCTCCGCGAAATGCGGCTACGGAAAAAACTGACGTCGGCCAATCAGAGAGCGTCTCCGATAAATGCGGCTACGGAAATTATAGACGCTGCTGCTTAGACCGCTTCAAATCGCGCCCGGCTTCCATCATAATACATCATATTTCAACGCACAGCGCGTTACGCACTGATTGGCTGCGACGGATACAGCGATGAAACAGTGCACGGCGTGCACGCGCACTCAGAGCGTTATTGCTTTTAGCCCGAGAGGAATACGGCTAGGAGAAATGCGGCTACGGTAACGGAACGTATTCTCTATCAGACAGTGAGTCACTTCCTGTTCAGGAAAACGATTATTTATATTTGATATATTAACGTTATATTGTGCATTGGAAACACAAACATACTTAAAATGAGTAAATATTATTCATTTTAAACATGTTTATATTATTTATAGGGCTATAAAACAAAAAACAAAAAAAAAATCTTGTTCTACTCTCTTTTAACCAGGGTTAACCAGGGGGGGCGGTGCCCGAGGGCCCCTAGTGGCCAGCCGCCACTGCCTTGGACATCTTTTCATGCATCTCTGTGCCATGCTTGTCATCTTTGTTTTCATTCTCATTCTACTCTGAGGAGAATCCCAGATTTGCCTCAGGTGCACCCCCCCCCCCCCTTCCCTCTCTCTGTTTCATTATTATTTGCCCAGATTAATACAAGCGATGCTATCAGTGCCGGCATGCCCGGCTAAGCTGTGTCTAATATGCTGGAGTGTAGACGTGCCCGTACCAATTATCCACTGTAAATAGAAACTGCGGTTTCGCTCAGGGCTTTGTTTATTCCATCCTATTCACTTCATATCCACACGATTACAATTCCAGAAAATAAAACACCTGCCTCGGAATGTTGAGGGTGAAGGAATTTGTTGGCCCGGCCGCACTGACACAGTGTCATTCGGTAGAACCGGTGTTGGGTACGTTACTGTAATTTTATTACTTTCCCAGTAACAAGTAAAGTAAGGCTTTACCATTTACAAAATACTGCATTACATTGCTGCCAGAATTTTTCTTCCTCCTATAACGTTAGATTACATTTATACGCACTCCTTGGTAGATGACGTGTGAGCACGAGCCAGAAGGTCAGAGCAAGGTCATGTCGGCTACAAGCCAAAAAGGTTAGTAGCTGTTAGACGGTCAATAGTTGTTCGTTGTAAAGTATGTGGGGGGAGCAAAATTTAACATCTAAGACAAATTTGATGAAGCATCTGACACGGCAGCACGGCAACATGAGAAACTTGTAATGCATAAAAAACCTGATGCTGATAGAAGCCTCTACTTGCTTCCCTACTCCGTAGTCCCATGAGGGGAGAAGTTATGAAGAAGCTTGTCACTGGGTATATCTCGTCGAGGAGATGTTACCTATTTCCATGGTTGACTCACCCTCATTTCGACACGTCACAGAGAAATACCTATAGAAAAAACAATGGACCTCATTCACTAACGCGCTTACTGAAAATTACAAAGAAATGTCCTCTTAACTCCATGCACTTACGAAGTTCTCTGGCCAATTCTGGCATTCATGAAAGGTTTGTTTTCTGGGATTCCTTCTTAGCTAACAGGATTTAAGAACATAAGCAGTCGTAGATAGGCCAGATTGGTGTGCGCCTGTGTTCTTAACCCCTTAAACCCGATCGGTCCGGTACCGGTCCGAGATTAATTTCACATCATAAATCAATCAGTGAATGAGTTTATAGAATTCTCCACACATTGCATCGGAAACCGGATTATATGTGTTACACCCGCTAAGTTCCTAGCTTTAAGAGAGACACAGAGTGTAGGTTAATTTAACAATAGTATTTATTATATAAAAATGGTGGACAAAAATACTATAAGCCCACTTCAACCTCATGTCAGGAACCCCAATCAGCGTTGACCGGCAGGGTTTGATTCACGGCAACCTGGTGATACTTCACACAATGAAGGAGAATGATATGAAATGTCAATAAATAGCACTTCACACAATGAAAGAAAACTATATCACACATCAATAAATACCACTTCACGAACTGAAGAAAAAGATATATCAAACTTCTCACAATGAAGTAAACGGATATCATACCACTCGGTGATTCAACTTTATCAAACATTGGCATACGTGTGCATAACCACGGCATCCATATATTATGGCACACTAGGCCTGCCCGTATTCACGTCCGAGAGAGGTACCTGGTACATGGGTTGGTGTTATGGTGGGGGGGGAAATGGACACACAAATAAACAAACAAACAAACGTAGATAAAGAAAACGAATCCGCCCCAAGGGCAAGACCCAATTCTTTTTGCCCGTCTACCGGCCCACTGGCCCGGGCGGATTACACATAAATATAACTACCAAACAATAAATTAAAAGGTGTTTCACGGCAAGAGCAGCTGGACGACTGGTGCTCTGCCGGGAAACAAACACAACAGTATTAAAACACTTTATTATTAAAACAATAACACACATAATTATTAGACAACATTACATGCTAAAACAAAGTGCTACATTAAAATACCTGGTCCGTCGGTGGTCCTATCCTACCGACTACCTTCAATCCCGCTGGGAACCAGGCAAGTGATCTGGAACAAACACTTCATGTCACACAAACCATAAATACTACCACTGCCTACCGTAGTGTGTAATGCTCGTTCCTGCATCCCGGAGTGAGGTGTGCACCTACCTCACTGCACCGGCTGCAACAAACAATTCAACTCCTGTTCCTCCCGCAGGTAGCCCCCTATAACGGAACCTGGCTCATTGAGGCCTCTCCTCCTTTCTCATTACTGCCACCCACCACATATGGATGCAAGTAAATTACGCCGTCATGAAACCGTTGTAGTCCTAAGAAAGAGGAGACCCAGGGCTTTTGATGGACGTCAACATTTCCTCCTAAAACTACACTACCCAGCAGTCACGTGTACACATAGAGACCAAGGGGTGCTTGAGCACCTGCCTTTTTGAGCCGCATAAAAAAGTGCCCTTTTAAAAAATAAAAGAAATTAAAAGATTTCTTTTTTTTGCCGTTACACATATAATATATAAAAATATCAGGATATAATCAAAATATTAGGTAAAGAGAGAGAGATGCCCCATATTCCATTGCAGTTTGCACGGCCTCCTCAGCGTGCCTCTTCGCGGGCCTATATTTTATGCATAGCGTGGGTGGTGAGTGATGATGATGATGATAGACACCGCTGTGGCGCATACAGTTGAATGCTGGTATTACACTCATTGAGGGACACGAAGAAGTCAAGTCCGATGGGATTTGGGAATCTCAAATACAAATCGGGATTGGAATAAAAAATGCATTTATATTAAACAATACAGAATATATCTTGGGGTCTGTAGGGTAAGCACATATTCCCTCCCCCCTGAACATTTATGGAGATGTATGGGCCTTTTAAGTCAGTGATAACAGTGTCTTTCAAGGATAAGTGAGCTCCTGCACTGATTATTATAGTTCAATATTCAATATTTGATCACCAAAAAACCCCAAAAAGCATAAGAAGGCCCCCCCCCCCCCCCCCGCCCGAAAAGGGCCCTTAAAAATCGGACTCATGCGCTACGCTCGCTCGGTTAAATCACACACAGGTATAGTGCCCTTTTCAGCCTTTGAGCACCTGCCCCTCTAAAGTCCTGTGCACGTCCCTGCTACCCAGCTCACACCAGCCACTGTCAAACTTGGAGCCATATGATGTGAAAATAATTTTTAGATATTTAGATCTAAGAAAATATGCCAGGTATCTGGCTTGGCCCAGTGTGCATCAGAGTAAATCAGACTATATCAGACATATATGCCAATTCATCAATGTTTGGGATCAGGCTCTGAGCTGAGGAACTCCTCAGGGTTGAGTGAAGGTGTGAGATGACTCCTGTGTGATGTTTTATTCAACTTCATCAACGAGAGAAGTTGTTGACATAGATATGTGCTGCCGAACATACACAGCATTTGCGCAGCTTGGGTATGGAGCTGGGGCATTGTGTCGGGGATGAAACGACGGTGCAAACTGTGCAGCACCACAGACTCATACTTTGACTACATTGGAGTTCAATCAGGTTGGTTGGTACATTTTCCACATCAACTGGGAACGGATTACTGAGAAGTTCAAACCTACATTTCTGGGCTTCAAAATCGACAAATCGCTGGGTAAACTCGGCGCTGAGTATGAACATATATTCTGCCTCCCGCCTGTCTGGAAAAGTCCTGTTTTCAAAGTCCACTTTTCGTTTGGCCATTTGGGAGGGATGGCTGAAATTTGCGCGAGCCGACTGACAGCATGAGATTGGTCATGAATGTCAACAGAGGAGGAGGGGACGCCTAACGTGTCAACGCACTCACAGAGCATTCAGGGATTTGTAGTATTAACGGCATATAATGTGCTATACCGGCGTTTGATTTTTGTATCTGCATTTGATATCATCTCGCGGGCCAAATATAATTACAGCCTTGAGTTTGACATCCCTGGCCTAGAGGGAGCTAGGAGACAGGGTGGTGCCTTTTTTTATATATATATTTGTTTTTAAAGTTTTTGTACCTCATTGTCTGCATTTCGTACCTCATTGTCTGCATTTTTACTTCATTGTACTTTCATTGTACTTAGGTTGTACTTTAGTTTGTATATTGTATATTTGTATAGTGTTGGACAGAATCACTATAATGTAATGTACTATAATGCCCCAGGGGTCCGTCAAATACAGTAATCACAGATCATTGTGTATCACATATACACCATGGCTTACCAAGGCAACATCTCTGATCAATCTTATGACATGGCTACTCGGCTATACATTATTTCAGGTTAAAAAACCTTAATGGAACCCTAAGATCAAACTGTTATAGGATATCTGCTTGAGCAGTGTCCAGCTGAAGATCACGATTTGCCTCAATAATTATTTCTCCATGAAAACACCTGAGATTTAGCAAATAGCTGGTTGATTTATCAACCTTTCATCTTTGGCTAGGAACTGTCTTCTGTAATGGTTGTGGGCAGAACTCCCGCAAACAACTAGTGCACTTCTATGCCTTGCATCACATGCACAATTCTCCCTGCACTGTATGTGTAGTTAGCTGTTTTAACTTTGTGAATTAGACATGGAATGAGTGCACATTGCAACTGCAGCAAATTTTTTCACCACCTGCAGTTTGCCCTGTGCCGGTCCTGAATCTGTCCCTGAGTGTACCCACAGTCTTAAGTCTTATGTAAAGCTTGATTTTCAGGATATTCATTGCGTGGAATATTTTGTGAGTCACACACAGCAATGCCCCCCAACCCACCCCAGTCCTGCTTGCCCTCTAATAAAGGCAAAATGGTTCTCAACCTTTTTGGGACAAAGGCAGGCCTAAAGTCAAACCAGAATCTCAAGGCACACCAACGCATATAGTCACAGTACTCAATTACGCAAATGGTCTCAAATGTCACAACTACTGTATATTGTCATTAGAGATATTTATCCTATTAGTGGTGCGGCATAGCTCAACATATCAAACCAATTGTTCATTTTGTGATAAAAGCAAAATAATTGGTAATTGTATTATATTCATATTAAGTCTGTCAAAGTTAACGCGGTATTAACGTGTTATCGCCCGATTCTATTAATGCCACTATTTTTTTTTACTCACGATTAACTTTTAAGACATTATTATTATTTTTTTTTTACTAGACTTCACTAGACTTATTATTGATGCTCTCATTGATACTATGTTTGTTTCTAAAGTGTGTGTGTATGTGTGTGTGTGTGTGTGGTGTGTGTGTGTGTGTGTGTGTGTGTGTGTGTGTGTGTGTGTGTGTGTGTGTGTGTATTTGTGTGTGTGTGTGTGTGTGTGTGTGTGTGTGTGTGTGTGTATTTGTGTGTGTGTGTGTGTGTGTGTGTGTGTGTGTGTGTGTGTGTGTGTGTGTGTGTGTGTGTGTGTGTGTGTGTGTGTGTGTGTGTGTGTGTGTGTGTGTGTGTGTGTGTGTGTGTGTGTGTGTGTGTGAGATATAGAGAGAGAGGGGGGTGAGAGATGAGGAAGGGGCAGGAGAGAAAGAGAACTGGGAGAGTGTGCGTGTGAGAGAGAAAGAGGGGGGGGGTGATTAATCAGCCCTTGTGTGGGTGAATGTAACAAGTTCCTAACGTTTTCTTTCCCCTATTATTTCATGCACACTTTATTCATTGTTTTAAAATTATTCTTTTCTTTTAAGTTATTTTGTGCATCACTCTGTTTTGAATAAAAAAAAAATGTATCTACTTTTTTCTCCCATTTTCTATTTTTCTCCCATCCCAATTTCGTATCGTCCAATTCTACCCTCCCCTGTCTCGAACGCTGTTAGGCCATGCCTCCCACAAGCCGGCTGCAATGTGGATGAAGCCTTACATCACGTGTCCCCTCCGGTACTCGAGGAAGCAGCCGTCGCATCTTTTCACCTGCACAGCGCGATCTCTCAGCGGCGGGGGTCTGTGTGGGAGGGACACGCCGCCCCCGTCGCTTCCTGATTCTGCTGCGCAGGCGCAGCAACCGACCTGTAGGAGTCGCTGTCCACAACGTCCGATCCCCACCCATCAGCTTTCCCACACCTAACACTGCCAATTGTGTTAGTATGAACGACCAGCCAAGCTGATAGCAATGCGGAGAGCTGGGCTCGAACCCAGCGTCTCCTGCATTGGTGGCGAGCGTCTTGCCCACTACACCACCTAGCCGCCCTACTCTGTTTTGAATTTGATGCAAATTTGCAATGCATGAGGGTCATCCTTTTGTGTTAAATGGCTGCATAAAGCAAGCATTTGTTGACTCGCATGTTGATAAGAGTATTAAAACTTGGAACTTGAAAAAGATCCGTTTAAGGTAGAAAAAAGAAATGCTATTAATTTGCGATTAATCGCGAGTTAACTATGGACAATCATGCGATTAATCGAGTTAAATATTTTAATCGATTGACAGCACTAATTAATTTATAGTGGCGTGAATCAGTAAAACAGTTCTCGTAGCAGGCTGTTATTTCCTGCAAATTAAAGATGTAATTTCAATATATACTAAAGTGCAAATGTTATTTATTTAAGTACAGTGTATGAGGTATAAGCTGGCCCCAAGCGTCCACTGCAAAAGCAAAAAAAACTTTTTTAAATGTTTTAATATTACTATTATTATAAAAAAAAAATTAACCACATGGTGGCACTGTGCCCCTATACCATTGTTTAGGGACCCAAAACCCATTGATGACACAATCCACCGGTTGAAACTGTTTGTTGTCTCAACCCCAGAGACGGCAAGTAAGGAAAGCAGCTTACATCAGTGAAAATTAGGGATGTTCGATATTGGCTTTTTTACCGATACCGATATACCGATATTGTCCAACTCTTAATTTCATATAACACCGATACCGATATATGCAGGGTCCCCCCCCCCCCCCCCCCCTCCTCAAAACGGAATAATTTCAGGTAATTAACATTACATATCTCTTGTCGTGGAATTAACACAACATTATGCATACTTTTGACAATAAATAAAATCTGAATTTGTTCTTACTTGCTTGCCTGGGTAAATAAAGGTTAAAAAAAATTTGAAAACCGATACCGATAATTTCCGATATCACTTTTTAATGCCAATATCGGCCGATAATATCGGTAGGCAGATAATATCGGACATCCCTAATGAAAAGTGATGTTGAGTTGTTTTCACGACTCTACTTTAGCTGTCAAACAAGAGATGGAAACCTGGAAGACTTCGTCCAGCATGATAACCAAGCATGGCCACCAGCACTCTCTGATGGAGGAAGATTAGGACTTGGGACCAAGAGTGACCGTCTGAAATGCCTGGAGGACCTGTCTCCAGCTCAGACTAAAGCCCCTGATGCTACCTGTGTAGTTCTTGATGGAGCTGCCATCATTTAGATGATGAAGCCAGCATGTGCCAAGCCATTTGATGAATATGCCCAGCAGGTTTTCATCCCATATATCTCTTCTCAGCTGTGCAGTGTGTCACGTGTGGACCTCGTCTGGGATACTTACAAGGATGACTCCCTGAAAGGCACAGCAAGAGCCAAGCGTGTAAAGGGTGTAAGGAGACGTGTGGTTGGGATGGCTGCCATACCAGGAAACTGGCAGGTTGTCAGTAACAAGACAGAACTATTCAGCTTCCTATCCAAGGTCCTCCTTCAGGTGTTCAGTGAGGAAGACAAGGAGGTTGTCCTCACTGGTGGGATGGGGGTGCTCAAGGTCCTCCCTCAGGTGTTCAGTGAGGAAGACAAGGAGGTTGTTCTCACTGGTGGGATGAGGGTGCTCAAGGTCCTCCCTCCGGTGTTCAGTGAGGAAGACAAGGATGTTGTTCTCACTGGTGGGATGAGGGTGCTCAAGGTCCTCCCTCCGGTGTTCAGTGAGGAAGACAAGGATGTTGTTCTCACTGGTGGGATGGGGGTGCTCAAGGTCCTCCCTCCGGTGTTCAGTGAGGAAGACAAGGATGTTGTTCTCACTGGTGGGATGGGGGTGCTCAAGGTCCTCCCTCATGTGTTCAGTGAGGAAGACAATGAGGTTGTTCTCACTGGTGGGATGAGGGTGCTCAAGGTCCTCCCTCATGTGTTCAGTGAGGAAGACAAGGAGGTTGTTCTCACTGGTGGGATGAGGGTGCTCAAGGTCCTCCCTCAGGTGTTCAGTGAGGAAGACAAGGAGGTTGTCCTCACTGGTGGGATGGGGGTGCTCAGCACACAGCTACTGCAGGATCTCCACACCCTGGCCCCATGCAGCCATGAAGAAGCAGATAGACAAACAATACAATCTGACAAGCAGCAATGACATCACTCGTCAAAAATATGGAGGCCTGTGTACAGGAATCTGTACAAGAGTTTGAAAGACACATGTGCAACAAATTATATAAGGCCTATGACTCATGAAGTAAAATTATTTACAGTCAGAGATTGAGAAAGAGAGCGAAGGGTGCGATGTCAAGAACAGCATAGAAAACATGTCTGGAAGTAATAGACTGATTCATCTGATTAACAAGTGCAGATATTGTACAGTATTTGTATTTATCTCTTATCTGGATTAAACAAGTAACATGTTTAACAAGTAACCAGCGGCTGTAATAATCATAATCCAGAATTGAAAGACTGTGAGACAAGGGTTGATAGACATCAAAATTAATGGAAAGAGAGGGGAGGGGGTGTTATGGGGGATGAAGGATTGAGAGGGAGAGGAGGAGGAAGGGAGAAAGAGGGGTTATGTGTACAGCACTATTGTTACAAAATAGACTTGGCAATCAGACACAGCCCTTCATGGATTTAGGGTATCATTTTACTTTCAGTTTACAAATATACTAGCTGATGCATTATATGGCTCTAGCAGGACAGAATTTGTGGACTGGAGAAACTGAAAAATCACGACTTAAAAGTAAGGGAGAGAGAGATTACCTGAATCTGCTGCACAGCAAACGTTATCTGTGGAAGGGATGCTTCGTTTTCAAGAGCCTCTTCAGCTTACTTGGCACTAGCAAAGTTAGCAATCGTAACTTTTCCCTGCAGATGACGCATTCAGGTTGAGGGCTGTTGACATCTCCAGACAGTCCAAGTAACCATACGTGAGATCATCTCCATGACAGTTTTTTGCTCTTTCTTCATAATGACCGCCTTCCTTGTTGTTAGCTGTTTGTTAGCAGTTTGAAACCTGTCCATTCTGGCATCACCAAATACATGGAGTCATTCGCAAGATTTGCTAGCAGCTCGTTATGCTAGTCCTGACATTTGAGGTGCAGCTAAATAATGACTCCACATCCTGTTACCAAAATTGACATGTGAATGGAGTGACACATTAGGTATATAAAAAAGATTTTACAACTAGTTATGTATGAGTGCTGACAAAAATGGTTGAATTGAAATGTATGTCATTTCGAAATCCTATTTCTATAAAATATCTGTCCTACAATTCTACGGCACACTGCGTCACACCGGTTGAGAACCACCGCTCTAAGGTAGACGCAGGAGAATCGCTTACTGCGCAAAAAGAAAGTCTCAGCCATCACTGCAGCCGTGGCACATCACAAGTGACACGGAGTCACAACCCAAAAAATCTCAATATAGACAAGGGCTAAATCATTCATGAATTTATCATCTTTTATTTATAGCAAACTCTCTATCCACTTCATTTTTTGGTGTGGGGGGGACTGCAGCTGACCAGACACAGCTCCTGGGTGGCAATCACCTTGCCTGCCCGCGTCGCCCTCGATTAAGTGTTCCAAGACGCCATGACCTTGGGAGTCCACGGTGGAAGTTGGAACTGAAACTGTTGCACCTTATTTAAAATGGGATCGGGGCGGAGGGTGCGTGGGCGGGTGGTTGATGGTGTGACTTAGCTTTCCCAGAGGTGAGTCGTGCTCTATTTAATAGCAGTTAGCCATGCATGCACAATATAGGATACAGATTAGATAAGAGTCCGTCACTTAAATGACTCCCCCAGTTGACTCCAGCGCAGGGGGATTCGTGGTGCCATGCCCTTTTCCTTCCCCAACCAATGTCATTGCCATATCATGGCAGAACCATCTGTTCAGTGATTGAACCTCTCATATTCATTTTTCCCCTTCCTCCAGTTTGCTTGTTTGTTTGCCTGCCTCTCTCTCTCTACCTCTCTCTCTCTCTCTCTCTCTCTCTCTCTCTCTCTCTCTCTCTCTCTCTCTCTCTCTCTCTCTCTCTCTCTCTCTCTCTCTCTCTCCCTCCCTCCCTCTCTCTCTCTCTCTCTCTCTCTCTCTCTCTCTCTCTCTCTCTCTCTCTCTCTCTCTCTCTCTCTCTCTCTCTCTCTCTCTCTCTCTCTCTCTCTCTCTCTCTCTATCTCTCTCTCTCTCTCTCTCTCTACCTCTCTCTCTCTACCTCTCTCTCTCACTCTCCCTCCCTCTCTCTCTCTCTATCTCTCTCTACCTCTCTCTCTCTCTCTCTCTCTTTCTCTTGGTCACTATCTAAAATGGAAAATAGAGGTCCCTGTGATTACTAATTGGTTGTGACTATAACCTGGGAAGCATTATAAGGGAAGAGAGGCTGGTCTTTGTTATTTTCATTGTGATGTGGACAGCCTCCTCATAGTCTTATGCGATGTTCCCATTTCAGCGGATGAGGAGCCTTGCTCGCCGATTTGTATCGTGCAGCGCTGTGCCACTCGAGCACAACGTGAAACACAGCACCATTTCTTTTAAAACGGACTCGAGTGCGCTAATATATTATGCATATATCATGAATTTACCAACCAGGCTTATTTGTCTCCATTTTGGAAATGACCAGTGACTACAATCGACTGTGCGTTTTGAAAGGTCAGTGGCAGGGAATTCAAAAGTTCAATTTATTTGAACTTTCGAGCGCCGCGCACCGTGTTGCATTGATCCTTGCACAGCTGTGACCAGCGAGAAAACTCTCCAACAAACAATGGCAGAGGCTGATGCAAAAGCCTTTCTCCTGTGGAAATGTGAATGTCACTTTACTCTCTGTAGAATGAATTGCCCTATTTCCATATAACACCAAGTCACGCCAGGGGATCAAAACAGGGGGTACGTTCAAAACAGCTATTTAACCAAAATGTCAGCTGTTGGACTCTGATGTTGGGCTACTTTACCATCACATAATAGTGGAATACTATGAAATATAGTGATTAGCTTGGTAGTTTTAATGCAGAGGCTTTACTAAATACCATGTTTGTTTTGAACTTGACCCCACGTGTGTCGTATATTCTATACAATATCTAAGGTCATTTGCAGTGCATACAGGTTGCTAACTAGAGGGAGAGAAGGAGAGTGATAGAAACATGGTCCTCATCTGACTCCCAAAAATAGCCAGTAGATAATAAACTTGTGCAGCCAGACAAAAGAGGAACTTATGGTCCAAACTCATTTATTTGCCGAGCGGCCAACGGTGGATAAGCAATCAGGTACGTACAGGAATTATTCATCATAAGACATGTTTGTACAAAAGGCTTGATGAGGTTTACATAATCAAATAGCGCATTCACAGTGGCTTCTTCACATCAAGACAGTTTTGCACATAAATAGTAGTCATGTTTATCAAATGAAATAGACTATAGTACTCTTTGCCACCACATGATAAAACCTGGTCTAAGATAGGCTAGTTATCACAAACAGTGATTATTTCATATACAGTTTTACTCACGTAGCGGCAAATAGCAGTCTGTGGAGGGGTGGAGGCTCAGAATCAGACCCCCTGGGTTGGGTGGGTGCATCTGTTCTGGCCTCCCCTCTCTCTCCTCTACATTCTTATTTATACTCTGATTTTCCCCCAATAGTAGCACATATTCTAATAATACGTTGGTCCAATCCGCTTTCTTAATTCTATATATGGAGTTCTCTTCCCATTGGCTGTCTTACGGGGTGCTGTCTGTCCTTGCACAATGGGGGTTGGTGTCGGTGGCCCCCTCCTTTGGGCTGTGGTCTTCTCCTCTGAATGAATCCAACACTTTAACATTTCCCTTTATATATGGTTTGTGTAATGAATCTATGGACTATCTAGCATTAACCCAGTACAGTCATTGCTTCTAGGTTAATACCAATCAGTCCACAAGAGCCAGCAACAACCGCTATTTACCAAACTAACACTTTGTATTACAACTATGCTTTAAAGGAAATAGCTTTATTACTTAACCAGTTTTGACATTCCTAATATGGTATTCAAATCTTCTTTGTAAGTTACCTTCTAAATTGATATGGTTTCCTACAGACTTAAGGCATTATTTGACCTGTGTGTCTGGTCTCTAATCTATTATTATGTGGATTCAACCAGTTTTAGCATGCAGGGGCTTTTATGACCTGCCCCTGTCTCTGCAACTGTTCTTCTCGACCACAGTTGAGTAACCACTTCTCGTGAGCGGGGGTTGCCTGAAAGCTCCTCAGGAATGTCACACAATACTGACGCTTTGCATCGTCCTTGTTTCAGCCTCCATGTAATGCTACAGTTCAATATTAAAGCATTATTTTGAATGAACTATTATAACAGATATTTTCAGTTTCAGGGTTGATCTAACAGTCTGCTCAAGTCAATATACCATACGTGTCACCCTCCCGGTCCTATTGGACCGGCCATCGGACTTTCAAGACCACTCATGAACAATACCCTATTGCATCTGTGCCTGTCTATGTTTATTAATTTGTTCTCTGTCATACTCAATAATCTGTTGTCTGTGTATCTGCTGTCTGTGTTGTGCCCCATTGTCTAGTCTAGTGATTTCTCCCCTGTGTCTGTATCTATGTGTTATTTAGTGTCGTCATGTTTCAGTATTTTACCCCAGGTTGTTCTGTCTTTTCCACGCAGCTGTGTCTTGTTCCCAATCACCCTCATGTGTCAATTAGTCTGTGTATATTAGTGTTGTCTGCCCTGCCTTCCTGTGCTGGAGCATTGTTCATGTTACCCTCGTCCTGTGTGCTGTCAACCTTATGTTTCTCCGTATTCCCAGTGAGTCAGTTTTGTATTGTTTGCCACGTTGAGTAAAGTGCTTATTACTTTCATCCACGACTCGTGCTTCATCTATTTCATCCTCCACTACCTCTCCTCGTGTTAAGTCTGCATTCCGGGTTCTACTCATCTCTACCACCGACATGCCAACGAAACGTTCCAGGAATCGTAACACCCACTTATCTATATTACCAAGGTATCTATATTACCACGGTTTAGTCGCTGATGCAGAAGTAACTGCTGGGGCCGACATGGGACTGGTCGCTGTGGAACTTCTGCAAAAGTTGTCCACACTGGCCACACCTTTCTTTTCCCTGAAGACCTTGAATTTGATCCTGATGCAATAATATGGTGCTCCTGTTTTTTTTGTGATTGATTACATAAATGATATGTGAATTTAGTTTTTTATCTTTATTTATGCAGCAATGATTGACTGAGTACACTACGCCCTGTTTCACACAACACGAGTTATTGTACTTCACACCTGGGAGCTGCCCTGTATAACCACTGTTGGTTGGCCACTGGCAGTTACACTGGAGCAGTTGGGGGTTTAGTACCTTGCTCAAGGGCCCTTCCATGGAGGTTGTTGAGGAAGGAAAATATATGTCTGTCTGTCTATCTATCTAGCTATCTCCTTCCCCTCCTTCCCTTGTCACATTCTTTCTTTGCATTTTTGTTTTCTTTCAGCATCTCTCTCTACCTACTTTCCTTCCTCTCTCCCTGTGCGTGTCAGCCGGAGTGATTCAGCTGGTCACAGGGGACTGTCTGTGCGAGGCAAACGCCTCTGGGCTCAGCCTCAAGCGAGGGTCTGCGGGGGCCAAAGATCCCCTCCCCACCACTGTTCACACACACGCACACAAACACGCACACAAACACACTCATCTACGCATGACTGCTACTCCCCTGTGTCCCTAAACACCACACACTCTTTCTCTCCTGCCCCTTCCTCATCTCTCTCACCCCCCTCTCTCTCTATATCTCACACACACACACACGCACGCACGCACGCACGCACGCACGCACGCACGCACGCACGCACACACACACACACACGCACGCACACACACACACACACACACACACACACACACACACACACACACACACAATCTTGCCTCAGCAAGCTTTTCTATCAGGTACTCGAAATGTCGTCATGTGCTATTTTTAATAAATTGACTACCCCTGCACCTCAGAACATCTTCTTCAGTTCTATTGTGTGGCCCTCTCTCTTTCTCTTAGTTGAGAGCCATCACTTTTTCAGTCTCACTCAATGTAAAAATTCCCAAGAGACATTTCTCACGAGATGATTGTGTGAAAAGCCAAAACAATCTTTTCCAAAAGGTGACAATGCAGATTTCATTCAAGTTTGGTTGACTATTGTGATTAAACTGAGTCACCTTGCAGTGACAAACTGGATTTTTCCACCAAAGCAACAGTAGCGTACCATCTACCGGCTGAGCTAACCGCTATCTATTGTGATGCTAGCAGTGTTCCCATTCCGGAGGAGCCGACGGGTCGACTGTCTATCAACAAAGTTTAGTTTAGTTTAGTAAAAATGTTCGCACAGTATAAAAACAAGATAACAATAATAATAATAATAATAATAATAATGGATTGGATTTATATAGCGCTCTTCTCTGACTGACTGTTGCTCTGACTCAGAGCGCTTCACAGAGTCCATTATTCGTTCATACACAGTCATACCGGTTGTGGTAAGCTACAATTGCAGCCAGAGCTGCCCTGAGGCAGACTCACGGAAGCGTGGCGAATAATCAACGCCTACGGCCCCTCCGACCACCACCAACATTCATTCACATGCATACACATTCATACGAGGCAAGTAGGTTAAGTGTCTTGCCCAAGGACACAACGGCAATGGGATGGACATGGGCTTGAGCGGGATTCGAACCACCAACCCTTCAAGTTTCAAGTTTCTTTAATAGTTGTCATACAGAAGTACAGAATACTTTTGTACAAAATGCTTCTTACTGTTGCGCTCCAGAGACTGTGCAAGACAAGATAAGTATGAAATAAAAACATAGTAAAATTAGAAGTAAAAAAAAAGAGGTCACAGTGTTCAGTTTAGACATATGTACAATGTTCGATGCAGAATAGACGTAGTTACCATACAATATACAATACTGTGCAGTGTACTAATATACAATACTATATAGTGCAAGGCAGAAATGGAGAAATGGGACGAGGTGCAATTTAGGTACAATTCACAGTAGGTGTACGAGTTGTAGTGCAAATCCTTTATCAATAAATATAAAGTGTAAGTGTGTTTGTGTGCTCTAAAGTGTGGAGAGTGGGTGCTGCAGTGTGTTGTTTGTTTGAGTGAGTGTGTGCGTGTGGGTGTGTGTGCTGTGTGCATTTGATGGTTGTTGCATAGTGATTATTGTTCGTTTAGCGATTATTGTTCGTTTAGCAGCCTGATGGCCTGGGGATAGAAGCTTCTTCTGAGTCTTTCTGTGCTCGCCTTAAGACTCCGGTATCGCTTGCCTGACCGCAGCAGTTCAAAGAGGCAGTTGTTCGGGTGGCTCGAGTCCTTAATAATTCTCTTAGCCTTCCCCTTGCACCGCTTGTTGTAAATGTTCTGGAGGGTGGGAAGCCCCCCTCCAATTGTGCGTTCGGCTGAACGTGTCACTCTTTGTAGTCTGCTACGGTCTTGTGCAGTGCTATTCCCAAACCAGGAGGTGATGTTGCCGGTCAGGATGCTCTCTATTGTACATGAGTAGAAGTTCCTAAGGATCTTCTGACTGACTTGGAACTTCCTTAGGCGCCTGAGGAAGTAGAGGCGTTGTCGTGCCTTCTTCACAACACTGTCAATGTGTGTGGTCCATGTCAAGTCCTCGGATATGTGGGCTCCGAGGTACTTGAAACTGTTCACTCTCTCAACCGGTGCCCCGTCGATGCTGAGGGGGCTGTAGTCCTTGACCCCCGACCTCCTGAAGTCCACAATCATCTCTTTTGTTTTGCTGACGTTCAGGGAGAGGCAGTTCTCCTGACACCACTGTGACAGGTTCTCTACCTCTTCCAGGTAGGCCCTTTCGTCGTTGGCAGAGATCAGGCCCACCACTACTGTGTCATCAGCTAATTTGATGATGGTGTTGTTGTTCCGCTGTGCTACGCAGTCATGTGTGTACAGGGAGTAGAGGAGGGGGCTCAGAACACAGCCCTGGGGGGCCCCTATGTTGAGCGTGATGGATGAGGAGGTGCAGTTGCCGGCTCTTACCACCTGGGGTCTGCCCGTCAGGAAGTCCAAGACCCACTGGCACAGGTCATAGTTCAAGCCCAGGTCCCTGAGCTTGGCTATGAGTTTGGAGGGGACTATGGTATTGAATGCTGAGCTGTAGTCGATGAACAGCATTCTCACATAGTTCCCCTGCCTCTTGTCCAGATGTGATGCTGCTGTGTGCAGCACATGGGCTATGGCGTCCTCCGTGGACCTGTTGGGGCGATATGCAAATTGCAGAGGGTCCAGGTTGATGGGGAGGGAGGAACAGATGTAGCCCTTCACTAGCTTCTCAAAGCACTTCATGGCTATGGAGGTGAGGGCTACAGGGCGGTAGTCGTTGAGGCAAGCGGGCGTAGATTTTTTGGGTACAGGGATGATGGTGGACTTCTTCAGACAGGTGGGGATGACAGCCTGTTCCAAGGACAGGTTGAAGATGTCAGTGAATACCGGGGCCAGTTGGTCGGCACAGACTTTTAGGACGCGGCCGGGGATGCCGTCCGGTCCTGCTGCCTTCCTGATATTCACTTTTTTAAAGATCCGTCTCACCTCATGCTCTGTTACCCTGAACACTGAGTCTCCATCAGCAGACCCCCCCCCCCCCATTGCCGTGGTTTGTAGGCTGGTGTTGTTATTCACAGCCTCAAACCTCGCATAGAAGGAATTGAGATAATTTGCTAAGGAGATGTCACTGTTCAGTTTGAGGGGGGTTCCTTTGTAGTCTGTCATTGTTCTGAGGCCCTGCCACATGCCTCTAGAGTCAGCCTGTTCAAACTGAAGTTCAACTTTATCCCTGTAACGCCGTTTTGCCTCTATTACTGCTCTCCTGACGTTGTATCTTGCCATCTTGTGTTCTTCCATGTTGCCTGTCACCAGCCCGGTGTTGTATGCTGATGTGCGCACTTTCAGAGCCTCACGGACGGATTTGTCTACCCAGGGCTTTTGATTTGGGTAGATTTTAATTTTGGTGGAGGGGATTGTTTCTTCTACCTGAGTACAGACATAGTCAATCACCGTTTCGGTGTATTCGTTAATATTGGCTGTGTTATCACGGAATACACTCCAGTCTGTGCTTTCCAGTACAGCTTGGAGTGACTCCTCTGATGTCACGGCCCAACGCTTAACCTCTCGCGAGACCACCGGCGTTCGCTTGAGACTTTGTTTGTACTTTGGCAAAAGAAATATTGCGCCGTGATCGCTTTTACCGAATGGACTAAGAGCCTGTGACTTGTACCCATTCTTAAATTGCGAGTATACATGGTCTAATATGTTCTCGCCTCTGGTGGGACAGGTCACATGCTGATAGAAATTCGGCAGCACCTTTTTAAGACGCGCGCTGTTGAAATCCCCCAAAACCAAAATGGCAGCGTCAACATTAGCTGCCTGGAGTTTGTTTACCTCGTCGTGAAGTTTTGAAAGTGCGACCCCAGTGTTCGCGTGTGGTGGAATGTACACTCCGATGAGGATGATGGACGTTAACTCTCTTGGGAGGAAGAAGGGTCGACATTTTATCGTGATAAACTCCAGGGCCCTCATGCATCAACGTGTTCTACGCACAGATCTGTGCGTAACCCGTGCGTACGATCATTTCTAAGCAAAGAGTGGGATTCATCAACTTCAACTTGAACTTGACTTCGTGCTTACATCTACGCACATTTCGGACCTGGCGTACCTCGCGCCCAGTGGTAGAATATATTATTACAACAAGGAAATGAGCTTCTGTGCATAATAACACTGGATGTTCTATGAACCGTAGTTCATTATAGTTCATTGTAAAATAGCAACAGTAGTGTAATTATGGTCAAAACCCTATAAATAGCATTTGGAATAATAGATCTTTCTCTCAGAATGAATGCAGCATGTCATTATGTTACGATGAATTGAAAATGGGGGACCCTGATGTAAACAAGACGAAAGTCTTTCTCTGGTCTGCATCCCCTTAACAATTGTATGTATTGAGCTGTACTGTACTGTACCCATTCTGCAATCTGTTAATAAAGTTCTCATTCATTCATTCATTCATTCATTCATGGTTTATATAGCGTTATCGGAATATACGGGGTGTAGGCTACTGACTGACTGCGCTCCGCGTAGCTTGATTGATTGATTGATTGAAAAGTTTATTAACAGATTGCAGAATGGGTACAGTACAGTACAGCTCAGTACATACAATTGTTAATTGGGGATGCAGACCAACTTTCGTCCTGTTTACATCAGGGTCCCCCATTTTCAATTCATCATAAATCATAAAGCTCAACTCGTTATTATTTTGCGCACAGACCGCCGAAACACGGGAACGTTTTGATTATATTTAAAAGGCTTTACGTTAAACGAAACAAGTGGAATTTCGAAGCTGTAAGCAGAATAAGTCATATGAATATAGTGTTCTTCCCCCTTTTTACTGTACAAGAAAGAATAGAAAACGCATTGCAATGACACCATGCAGATAGTGGACAGACTATATGATGGAATTCAAGTTCATGTATTGAAAGGCAGGATACATCATACATGCAGTGAGATTCATTGTTCTTGTATATGCTCTCGTATTATATTGTTTATATAGGCTACCCAATACTGACATCAAAATAGATTGTAGTAGTATGCCTCTAGAAATCATGCAGCAGGTAGAAAATTGACGGGAGATCCATCGCGATTTGGAATAGAATTGAGGAGAACTTTAATCCGTGGGTATTAATCAAACAACACGGGAAAAGGCAGTCATATTCCAGCGCGGTCTTTATTAGCCGACAACAAAATAGATGCCTCTAAAAATCATATAGCCAATCGAACACAACTAATAAAGGCATTCATATTGTACAGCACGGTTATAATGACACACAACACAACCAACGCCAAACAGTGGTCAACGAACGGTCTTTATTAGTATTTTGAGCTGTCCAGGCAGAATTGCAGCAATGGTCTTAGGGAGCCGTTGATATCTGACATCACCGTTTACAAATCCGCCTTTTATTTATCCACCTCCGTTACGAGGACCTCCACCTCGGTGTCTGTGTAGTTTCTCTTTTTCGTTCGCTTTGCCATCCTCCAACATTCCACGCACAGGGATTCCCTCATGGTATTTGAAGGGGAGGGCCTGACCATATTTGGTTGGTCGGGGCGGTTTTGGTATGCAAATACGTGAAAGCGTGCACGAGCTGCGGCGCAGGGCCAAGGTGGGATTCATCATGACAGGTGTGCGTAGAGCCTGCTTACGCACGTGTGATGAATGCCGACTTCCCTGTGCGTGCGCTAGTTCTAAATTCCGTGCTTACGTGTGGAAGTAGGTCAAGGTCAAAGTCCACGTTGATGAATGAGGGCCCAGGTCTGGGGAGCAGTGGTTAGACAGTTCCTTTGTGTTGCCTAAATCGCACCACTCCTTGTTTATCATGAAGGCAATCATTGGACGCCCCGCTCTACCCCTGAGCCACGCCGCCCCACAACTGGGGATAACTGGGGATGTTGTTTGGTCCTGAGTCTCAAAGCAACTCTGAGGTCATGCTCAATGTCTAAAAAACAACACAATAAGGACAACTGTAAAGTACAAAAGATATACAGTGCAGGAAGAGGCAGAAAAGCCCAGAAGGCTTATAAGAAACCTCAACCTATAATAATAAACCTATAATAATATAATTATATAGCAAGTTGGAAAACACGATCAATGTAAGGACCTTGTGGGAGTATGTGAGAGTAAGAAGTAAGTATGAGTAAGTAAGTGTGTGTGTGCGCGTGTGAGTGAGAGTGAGTGTGTGTGTGTAAGTTGAAATACAATAATACACTGATTACAATACACAAGTTACAATGCACTGTTACAATATAATAATCAGATGTTCCTTCAAACCTTTTTTGTAAGTTTTTGAAGAAGGTTTTTTTGCCAGATGGAGAAAATCATTCCATAATTTCACACATCTATATTTAATAGAACATTGACCTCTGCATGTAAGAAATGTAGGAATGTAGGATGAAGATGTAAACATTGTCGAGTAGAGTATGAGTGGGAGCTATTGTTATGTCCATGTGTGTGTGAATGTGTATTTGTGCATGTGTCCAAACGTTTGACAATTTAGTAATTTTCTGTAATATTAGACTCGTTTTTTCATTTTTGCATAATCATGTATCATCATTATTCTCTGAACTGGTGGTTAGACTTTGGAGCTCTAGCAGAGCAAACACACAAGCTTCCAATAATTGTGACTGTACTGTTCCTATGTGAAAGAGTTCGTTTGGACAGTCTGCCTTCTCTGTTAACGGGGCAAACGTATGGAACTCTGCCTACTGGCTTAGAAACTGGAGTCCAATGACAACGTCTTCAGCATAGGACTCAAGGTATGGCTGAAATCAAAGCAGCAGTGCTCACATATGTAGACGCAGACTGGTTTTGTTATTTTGATCATGGACTCTGATAACTATTTGTTCTGATTTGTGATTTTAATTCTGTATTATACTGTTAATTGTATTATATCTTTTAGAAAAGCCTCAATGGACTAGTGTTGAAAACTAGCACGACAGCGTCACGTGATCTTTGTTTGTATGCGGGGTAGAGGATAATGGCGTCGTGGTCGGATGAGCTTGTAGCCCCCGTCAATGGTGGAGCCGCTACAGCCTTGTAGCCGGCTCTGAACGGGGTGTAACAGTGGTCGAGTGTGTTTGCCCCCCTTGTGGAGCAGGCGATGTGTTGAAAAAAGGACGGCATCACTTTTTTCAAATTGGCCTGATTGAAATCACCAGCTACGATCATCGCTGCGTCTGGATGTTTAATTTGATGTTTGTTGAGATGATCGTGTAGCTCCACCAGCGCCCTGACGGTGTTCGCTTGTGGAGGGATATATACAGTGGTCATGATGACCGCAATAAACTCTCTGGGGAGGTGGAACGGACGGTCCGTCCGTAGGACGGTGAAGGAGTCCGAGGGAGAGATGCTGTGGTCCGGAGTCGCTGGCTTGAGCCATGTTTCCATAAAACACATGATGTTAGCGTCTCTCACCTCACGTTGGAAGCGGACCCTCGCTCTCAGGTCGTCCATCCTCCCCTCCAACAAACGTGCATTTGCCAGAAAGATGGATGGAATTGCTGGGGGCGGTAAGCAGATCTTTTTAACCTCAGTTTGATTCCTCCACGTTTCCCTCTGTGTCTCTTCCTGCCGGTTCCTTTGTCTTTGTCTTTGTTGTCCTCGTTGTCCCACCTGATCTCCGGTGGCCATTCTAGGCATAAAGTGTCTCCAAACTCCTCTTTGAGTCCGGAGTTTAAGTCCATAAGTGTCTGGCGTTCGTATGACGTCCCCGCCAGTGATGTTTTAATAAAAAAAGTAGAAAAAAACAAACATAATAGCTAAAAGTGTGCACAATCGTCGCAGAGCTAAACCAGAGGCGACTGACCGGGGTCGCGCCATAGTATGTAGCCATCATGCCATGTATTTCTACACCACCACAGCCTCTACAGATTTTGCTAGCTATCTGTTTTATTTGTGATTAATCACAGCCTATCGTGCGATTTGCTTACACGTGAAAAAAAAACATTCACCCCCCCCCCCCGCCTAGTAGCCCCACATTCACCCACCCCCCCCTCTCTAGTAGCCCCACATTCACCCACCCCCCTGCCTAGTAGCCCCACATTCACCCACCCCCCCTGCCTAGTAGCCCCACATTCACCCCCTGCCTAGTAACCCCACATTCACCCATCCCCCCTGCCTAGTAACCCCACATTAACCCATCCCCCCTGTCTAGTAACCCCACATTCACCCATCCCCCCTGTCTAGTAGCCCCACATTCACCCATCCCCCCTGTCTAGTAGCCCCACATTCACCCATCCCCCCTGTCTAGTAGCACCACATTCACCCATCCCCTCTGCCTAGTAGCCCCACATTCACCCATCCCCCCTGTCTAGTAGCCCCACATTCACCCATCCCCTCTGTCTAGTAACCCCACATTCACCCCACTGCCTAGTAGCCCCCCATGCATCCCCCACATTCACACCCCCCCCCCCCTTCGAATTGGGGAATCAAACCTGTGAACCTTCCACTTAGAAGACCACCAGGCCAATCCTGCCAATGTATTGTGACTAAAAGTTATACCACATGTTATATTGTGTTTGACTTCAGGCTATGGAAGCATTGTGTTTTCCAGCTCCTACCTCTCAGCTGGAACTCAAAAACAGGCATCTATTTGCAAGTAAACAAAGACGTGAGCAAATTATTTTGCAGTGTGTTCAAACCTCTGTAACTCTATTACATTAGCACTCCGAGTGATTCCTCCTGTTGTGGAAGAATGTTCAGAATGTTTCCTTTCAAAAGAGACCAGACACATGCATGTGCTTAAGTGGTTCAACAAAGAGGCTCTTATGCATCGGGCAAGAATGAGGCTAGTGTTGCTTAAAACGCCTGACGATTGCATACCCAAAGTAATTTGCGAGTTATTGTTGAACCACTTAAGCACATGCATGTGTCTGGTCTCTTTTGAAAGGAAACATTCTGAACATTCTTCCACAACAGGAGGAATCACTCGGAGTGCTAATGTAATAGAGTTACAGAGGTTTGAACACACTGCAAAATAAACTTTTAGTTTGCTCACGTCTTTGTTTACTTGCAAATAGATGCATGTTTTTGAGTTCCAGCTGAGAGGTAGGAGCTGGAAAACACAATGCTTCCATAGCCTGAAGTCTTATCTAGTACAGGTCCAAAGTTGATAACAATTCCACGGAAAATGAGTGTTTTACGCATGTTTTTGTAATGTTTGTATCGGTAATATTTCATCCAAAATGGCCGACCACTGCAATTCATATGACGGGCGAGAGACAAATTCTCAAAACAAACAACTTCTCCGTCTTCTCTCCCTTTATCGTAGGGATCAGCCCTCATGTAAGATACCGTTAGCTCCAGAATTTCATTGGCTACAGAAATGGTCAATCATTTTCACCGTCAGAGGTGACTGGTCCGTTCAGAGGTTAATATGTAGACCCCCCCCCCCCCCCCCCCCTCTCCTGAATGACACCTTTCAGCCCGCTGCACAGTGCTAACGTGCATGCAGTGGCGGACTGGGACACAAATTCAGCCCGGGACATTCAGACGCACCAGCCCACACACAGGCCCACGCACCGGCCCCGAAACCGGCCCACACAACGGCCGTTATGAAACACTCGTCCAATATTAAAAAACCCAAGGCTGTGGCTAAGGAGTCAACATCAGGGAGACCAAATCTACACCCCGCCCCTAGATGTGCACTCATGCACAGTGCACACACACACATACATATACCGTTACTTCCTGTCATTGGCATATGTTTTTTTTTTTACTAACATCTTAGTGCCTCATTAGCCTAGGGATTAAGGATACATGAAGTATTAACTACACCATAATAATATTGAGGTTTTGATCCATAGAAAGGTCTGTGCTACACAATTTCAGTTAGATTGGATTTATTGTCCTTTAATTTGTCTCTCTCTCTCTCTCTCTCTCTCTCTCTCTCTCTCTCTCTCTCTCTCTCTCTCTCTCTCTCTCTCTCTGTCTGTCTGTCTGTCTGTCTGTCTGTCTGTCTGTCTGTCTGTCTGTCTGTCTGTCTGTCTGTCTGTCTGTCTGTCTGTCTGTCTGTATGTCTGTCTGTCTGTCTGTCTGTCTGTCTGTCTGTCTGTCTGTCTGTCTGTCTGTCTGCCTGCCTGCCTGTCTGCCTGCCTGCCTGCCTGCCTGCCTGCCTGCCTGCCTGCCTGCCTGCCTGCCTGCCTGCCTGCCTGCCTGCCTGTCTGTCTGTCTGTCTGTCTGTCTGTCTGTCTGTCTGTCTGTCTGTCTGTCTGTCTGTCTGTCTGTCTGTCTGTCTGGACTGGGCTCTCTCTCCCCTCAGGGTCAGCTGTGCTGGACTGGGCTCTCTCTCTCCCCTCAGGGTCAGCTGTGCTGGACTGGGCGCTCTCTCTTTCCTCAGAGTCAACTGCATAAGAAGAACATCAGCAATCAATAATAATGGCTTGAATTCATACAGCGTTTTTCAGCCTTTTTAAAACACCCAAAGTAGTAGTAGTAGTAGTAGTAGTAGTAGTAGTAGTAGTAGTAGTAGTAGTAGTAGTAGTAGTAGTAGTAGTAGTAGTAGTAGTAGTAGTAGTAGTAGTAGTAGTTTATTCAGTCATCATCTCACACAATACAATATACACCATCATTTAACAATATTTGATTTTACAGTGACTGAAAAGGTACAGACTGAAGCATAATGCTTATATATGCCTGTCCTATATTTTTAACAGAAATTACAAAATTAAGACTCCAAAACAGTATTCTAAAAGAAAATAGCAAAAAAACAGTATTATTCACCCTTGTAGTTTTCAAAAATAGCTTTACAAACCATTTTCTTAAAAACCAAAAGCAAATTACTCATTCTTAACTGTATATCAGCATTGTTCCACAAAGCGCTTCACAGAAACCATCAAGCATTCACACTCACACAGTCATACGCTACTGTTGGTCGTGAGCAGCATCAGCAAACACAGCTGCCCTGTGGCCTAGTTGTTAGCTTAAGCTAGTTAGCTGTGGTTATTTACAAACATGTAGATGAGACTAATCATATACAGATCGAGAACATGGCTAACAGTTGGGAATTCTAAGGTACATCTTATTTAAGCATGTAAAATGGCAACTAATCAATTCAATCAATTAGATTACCAATATTATATCAACATGAAAATTTGGAAGGGAACATAATAGTATTTTATTTGAGTATTTACTATTATAATATTAGTAGCTGATTAATTTGCAGCCCGTCCTAGGTTCTGATTGGCTCTCTAGGTTAGCACTTTAGCTTCTGATGCTGTGGTGGGCACTAGTCCTAACATTGCTAACTAAACTTTTAGTCAGAGAAAAAACTTCACGAGTCACGACTATTTACGTCCACGTGCTGTAAGGAATCACGAATACGGAAAGCACATTGTCTTGAAATCACTGCAAGAGCTAGTATAGGCTAGCTAGCCCTCATGAACCGGCAGACACCAACAGTAGAATATGCATTAGGCTACTGCACGCACCTGTCATGTTACTGTTGGTTCCTTCCACTTGAACTTCATCATCATTAGCAGCAGCATACTCTAACGCCAGCCCTTCCTCTACTAAACATGTCTGTAATTTTAGAACATTGTTCTGCGTCTTTTACTAGCAATTTAAGTTTTTTAATTCTAGCTTTTTCGGCTCCACCCTTTCTTTTTTTTGCGTTCTCCATTTCTGCGCTTCTAGGCCTACTCGCGGTTGGGAGGAAATGTGAATCTCATATTCTGATGTCTCATGTCTCATTCATGACTGGCTAACAAAAGCATGTCTTTTACTTAACACCAAGAAAACAGTGTGTATGATGTTCACAAAGTCACCAGTAGAGGTGTCACACTCTAATGTGTTTCTGGGAGAGGCGGAGCTGGACATTGTACATTAATTCAAGTATCTTGGGGTCACATTGGACTCTACATTGACCTTCAAAAAGTCATGTGAAGAAAGTGACAAACACAGTCAAGTTTAACATCGAAAACTTCAGGCAGATCAAGCCCTGCCTGCCAGTTAATGCTGCAAGGATGTTTCTGCATTCAATGATTTTATCACACATTGAGTACTGTTTTATCAACTGGTCTCTTTCATATGTCACTACTCTTACACCAATAGAATTACTCTACAAAAAAGCCATAAAAGTATTTGATAGGAAACCAATTTGATTTCATCACTGTAATGTTTTAGAAAAACATAACATGCTAAGTTTAGAGAATTTCCAAGTTTTCAAATATACTTGCTTCATGTACAAGGTTCTGCATGGACTTGCCCCTCCCCCATTGAATGAGTTCATCCAACAGAAAGCAGACACTGGCATTACCACCAGGGCCATCAGTAGAGGGGACTGTAAGGTGCCTTTTCGGTATACTACCTTTGCAAAAACTGTGTTCTCTGTTAAAGGTGGTAACTACTGGAATAGCCTACCAGTTGTGATTAGAGAATGCCCTACATACTCCATGTTCAAGACCCATCTTAAACTGCATCTTAAGGCAAACCAGAACTGTGATCATTATTAATCTGATTTAGTTTATGCAACTTGTAAAATTTTGGACCAGCCCACTTTGGTTCCGGCCCATCGGGATTCGTCCCGAACGTCCCGATGGCCAGTCCGCCACTGCGTGCATGCATCACTGTATTTGCCAACGCGCACATGACCTTCTCAGCCTGGCTCCATGAATAAATCCTCTCTCTGTCTCTGGATGCATATTTCCTAAGGATAAGTACGTACTCGCGCACTTTGAGGATAAAGTCTTCGATGGTGTCCTTGGAGCGCCAACGTGACAGCATGTTCCCACGTGTGAGCTACAAATGTGATCCAATATGTACTGTATATGAAAAACACATGATACATTGTACATTCAAATAATTCTGTGACTATTCTTTGTAAAGTGGTAAAGTATTTTTATGTTATCATAAGATAATTGCATATATATTTGTATAGAGTACTATTTTGGTAATAGTTTCCTCTCTTTCTGGTATCAAAGGAAAAGCTTGTAATGAAAATTACGTTCATGTGTTTCATGGAGGAATAATGATGCACACGTATGTCATTTAGGACACTGAAGAGGCTATCTTGAAATAACTTACAGCTGGTCCCGTGTCTCCCTGTGACTGATTAGGGTCCTGTCATGTTCACCATCTAATTTGATGCTATTAAAAGGACCATACCAGTCTTTTTGACATGTGGGTTTCAAATCCTTCTAGCCTTGATAGAAAACCCGAACCTTCTCAGGTTTCAAATCCAAGCGTTGAGCGCCAAACCCGAGATAGTTCGGGTTTAGATCCTTTTTTATTTTTTAGATTTTCCCATTCTAAACACTTGTGCGGATTTGCCTGTGTCTCCCTGGCACTGCTGCCTACGTTATAATTGCAATGACGATCGAATCCCGACAGGTGGCAGTATCGCCTACCTTTTTAACTGGGTCTCTCAGTTGTCTTTCAGTGCCTCAGTACCTCCGGCTGCAGGAATCCCCTCCCCCTCAAAGTGAATCAGCACACAGCCATCTGTCGCCGATTTGCTTGCCTGAAACCCCCCCCCCCCCCCCCCCCCCTTGATGACTTTGTGAGGAAACATCTATATGGTATATACCTTTGATTTGGAAATAATATAGGTTTCAGGCGAGCAACCTGAACAATTTGCGCATATGCATATAACACGTCATATCTCACAATCTAGAAAACGAGACTGGATTATTTTGAAACGGGGCGGTGTGTAGCGTGGAATAGCGCACAAACGAAAGTATGTAGAAATGAACTGGTTTGTCCCTGTTGAACTATAAATAGAGCCTGTCAAATTGTCTCCATGTCTATAATATAGAATATACGATGGGTCCGCAAACATCGTGAAAATGGTCAATAACGCTGGCACCAGGGAGATGGAAAAATAGCATGGCAGTCAATGAGTTAAACACCACATAAACTGAAGAAAATCACCACATTTGACAAAGATTCTTGTTTGAGTGTGGTCACTCATCATCCACCCAGTTTGCATGTCAAAGGCATCAGGAACCATAGAGATTTATAGGAGAAATGGGCCGACAGATTTGAGTCAGATGATCTTCTTCAACTAATGTAGGGGAAGTTCTCGCGTGTATACCACCACCTAGAGCAGGGGTCAGGAACCTTTTTGCCTGGGAGAGCCATAAAAGCCAAATATTTCTAAATATATTTCATTGAGAGCCATATAGTATTTTTAACGTATAATAAATTAAATATGTCTTACTTTTAATGCAACTTCTGGTGCTGCATGGTTTTGCTGATGGCCTTGTAATCTGGTTCATACGTGCTGAGGTTGAGCTTCATGCAGGCGTTGAGGCTTCCATCAGTTAAACGTGAGCGTAGGTTGGTCTTAATGTTCCTCATATGCGAGAATGACTGCCCATATGCATATGTAGAGCCAAACATGGTCAATACGGCAATACTCACGCTGCATTGTGTGGTATGTCACAGGAAGCTCGTTCCAAGTTTTAAGAATCAGCTGGTCTTCAGGTTGATGATTTTTAATTTCTGTCCACTTGTGTTCCCTCGCCAGCTCTGCTCGCTATATCTTCAGCTACAGATACTATTAGCTGTATCTTCAAAACTAATTTCTGTTTACTTTAAAATGACACAGTATTATTAAGAAATAGCACAAGTATTAAAAAGAAAAAAATTTTTTTTTTTTTTTTTTTTTTTTACTCACAAATTTCTGGGAGCCATATGCTGTCACCAGAAGAGCCATATATGGCTCGCGAGCCATAGGTTCCCGACCCCTGACCTAGAGGCTCTGATTTATTCTGTAATGACGTTACTGATTCCCACCACTCTTTCCACTTAGTCGCAGTAATGCAGAACATTCATTGTTCCAACTACTCACTGAATCTCAAATGAGGAAGGAGCAGTCTACGGTGTGGTAGCTGTGGGAATGCTTTGGAGGTACTGTGTAGATAGAAAGTGCACACTCTTTAATATTTTAATCTCTTTGTCACATAAACACGCTGCCCAGCATTATCCACTTGCTTTTGATGTCATTGGAGGTGGTTGGGGTCAAGAGGGGTAATGTGATTAAAATGCATAAGGTTAAGGTTTTCAAATGAATTGCCCAAATGAATGCATTAATATTAACATTGATATTGATTTATTTTTATTTGACCTTGCCTGGTACAGTAATTCACATGGCTGTTGCATATCTAAACACATATGCTGGCATAATAATATATACTATTGTTAACAGTATATTATGTATAACTCATGTGGCAAGTTATGTTTAGAAATAAAACATGCTCAAGTAAAAGTAGTATTAAAGGTTTATAAATTGTTTTAGTTTTTAAAGGATGAGTAAAAGTAGTGGTCGACTTTTAAAAGTTGTGATACTAACTTGAGTCGTTTTTTACAGTAATTACTGTATCTCAGCCAGGTGGAGACAGCCCGGAGATTATGCATTTGGTAGTGTGGGTCTGTAGTCTGTTTTTCAAAAAACAACAGGGCTTTTGAGGTGATGAAATCACTGCGCCCAGGCAGCAGTGGTTTGGCAAAAAAAATTCTGAGTATATATCTGCTTAGAAAACGAAAATGTCCACAAAAAATATATATATTATTCTCCACGTGGTAAATACACAGGTCACAACGGCAAGTAGTCCATTTTGTATGTGATTTTTTCCCACCGCCTAAATAACATTTCAGAGAAATCCTTACAAAGACTAGGCAAACCTAAGACTAATATGTCCCCTTTAAAATGCATTCTGTTACGGATTACTGATTAACCTGCTTACAACTGTAATTAGTATTGTAATGGATTGGATTACTCCAACACAGTAATGTAATCTGATTACATCCAATTACTTTGGGATTACGTTGCCCCTTAAAAATACTGAATTGGAGGATAAAATGGACAATTTATTCCAATGTATGGTTATTCCAATATTGAGCAACATTTTAATTACAATTATGATTAACATTATTTAAAGTAGAGTTTGATACATTTTGGCTCCTTAATCTCAGTTAAGATGCATGTGACTGAGTGATAGTGTGGACTATGAGGGGAAAAAAGATTTAAAGAAGAAGTATAAATTAAGTATAAATAAAATAAAAAAGTACAACAAAATGCACCATACAAAAAATTTACCATGTCCTTAAGTGAAAAAGAGTTGTTTGAGGTCAGATAATATCTTCCCTGTCATCCTAAAGTAATCCCACTCCATACACAGGGCTGAGAGGATGGGCATGACAGTAACATTTTAATTTGGAGATGGTTGCAACATTGTTTTAATGTAGATAGAGCTTTACGGGGAAATCTTACTGTTAAGCTCCGGCCACACAGCAAAGCTGCTGTGTCTTTGGATAAATGACTGTAAAAGCCCTTACTGTATGGGACGTTCAAGATGATTACATTTCAACATGATGACCTGATATTATTTAAGGAATCTGGCCCAAATGTGAAGGTTTATTGAGGCCACAAATAAATGACCCACCATGTTTGTGGATTTGACCTAAAAAACAACCTGAAGCCTTAATCTGTGTGTGTGTGTGTGTGTGTGTGTGTGTGTGTGTGTGTGTGTGTGTGTGTGTGTGTGTGTGTGTGTGTGTGTGTGTGTGTGTGTGTGTGTGTGTGTGTGTGTGTGTGTGTGTGTGTGTGTGTGTGTGTGTGTGTGTGTGTGTGTGTGTGTGTGTGTGTGTGTGTGTGTGTGTGTACTCCAATATTGTCATTATCCCTTTCAGGTGTGGGAGGGAGGAGATCAGAAGTCTACCACCCTATAGCCTGTAGCCATTGTGACATCATCATGGAACATTTGCTAAATCCTAATCAAAGCGGTGTGATTGTACACCTGGATTAAAAACCCAGCGACACATCTCTTTGAGGGCTTTCTTTGCGGCTATCAAATCAAAACCTCTGGTTGTGCAGCCAAGGTGATATGAAGACATACGTTGGTATTGAGATTGGAATCCACCCCCCCCCCCCCCCCCCCCCCCCCCTTCCTTGATCCTGATTTCCTTTTGATCGGGTTGAAAACAGCTGTAGCTAAGTTAGGAGCTCCACTACCTCTTGAGAGCCCCCGTTCTATGCAGAAATATTGAGATCGATATTATTGAAACTATAGTCGTTGAGTGAAAGCTGCAGTAGGCAACCTTGGAGGAATTAGCAATAGTCGAGTGAGCCCATGCATGCGCATCAAATGTTTTCCACAAACTAAAACACTCAAAGCACTTTACAATGTACTGCATGAATTTCCCTCTCCATGACCAATGTGTGGCAATGTGGGCTCAATGGCTGCTCTACACCGACATACACAGCAAAGTCTCAGGAGACGAGGGTTGATATCAACCAATACCATATAACGTGCACCGGGACACGTGTATGCTTTTACCAACCCAGTTGTGTTTCCGGGTGCGAGTTTTGCGCTCTGATTGGCCAGGTCATGTGACATGTGCGCCAATCGTGGGACAGCAAGTTCTGTGCCTATTTCCGGGTCTAACAGCCTGCAAACTACCTTGTGTTCTATCGCCATGCTCTAAGACAAACGCTAACCTTAACCAACTTCGAAAGAGTGCCTAAGCTTAACCGTCGAAAGAAGGGCAGGCGTTCTATCGCCATGCTCTAAGACAAACTCTAACCTTAACCAACTTCGAAAGAGCGCCTAAGCTTAACCAGTGTAGACACTTGCGGTCCCATGATTGGGTGTACATGTCACATGACCAGAAATGACCTGGCCAATCAGAAACGCGGAAACACAACCTGGTTGGTAAAAGCATTCACGCCACCGGGACGTATACATGCTCACAGCACTTGCACGCAAGTCACGGCACTTTGCGAGCGTCTAGCGGCTCAGGCTGCATTTCTCGCCTTACATATAATATACCGTTCGAAAGATCAATTTGTTACCGTTCGAATGCCACCTCAATCGACGAAATCCATGCCTCGCTTCTCGAGTTACATGACGATATGTCAGGCGAGCGTCTTTTTATGCATTGGTGCGTCAGATGACCACCCCGGACTCCAGACGCTCCAGAACTGTCAGTCATCCGCTGACGGCGAAAATGATTGGTCAGCGTTGTATCCAGGGGTGTAAAGTTCGGTACTTGAGTAATTGTACTTCGTTACAATACTTAAGTAGTGTTTTTAGGGATTTGTACTTTACTCAAGTATTATTAGGTTTGTATACTTGTACTTTTACTCAATTACATTTTAGGAAAAAAAACATACTTTTTACTCCTTACATTTAAAATGCAGACCAACAAAGTACAAAGTACAGTATATCTTGCAGGTCCAACTATTTTAATTAGTATATTTGTTTCTCTGGCCGAACTAACATTAACGTTATTAATCCTGCGGCCGCACTTTATTTAAAAACAGCCAATCAAATCCCCATCAATGGAAAATGAACCCACCCATACCCATGCTGATTGGTCCTTGTGCAAGACTAGAAAGCGGGGATCTATGATTAAACACCTGCTATCAGAAGAATAGACAGTCAGAGTGACAAGCTAAAGAAGATGGCCACAAACGATAGTACGAGTGATGAAGAGGACGACACAGAACATTTCATTGCCCTGTAATAAAAAAAAGTTTTAACTTTTACTTTTTAGTACTTATAGGTCCCGTGTCTTGCTATTCCTTTCACTATATGGGCAAGTTTACACAATTCCAGTGAGTCTATGGAACACATCTGTAAAGTTCTTTTTTTTAAACCATTGTTTTGTATTTCTAATCAAGTACTCTAAAGCAGCATTTTTCCACTTCAAGATTTCAAGCTGTTTTGGGCTGGGCTCTGCCCATAAGCGCTTTGAGTGACAGTCACCCACAGGCAGACAGAGAGAGACATAGAGAGATTGAGGGGGATACTAATTAATTTCGCCAGGGGGGGGCATAATCCCACGGGACAATGCATTTGTAACTTGTTTCAAATGACAATATATACCCCTGTGAATATTATTGCACGGATCGGAATATGGGAGCGTGCGCAATGATATTTTGCAGCAGGGAGCAGCTGCGTGTGTGTTTCCCCGAGAGAAGCTCCTGCCCCGCACGCGCGGTCGGGAGTGTGTGTGTTAGGCCTTTCACACCGGCCGTGCCGGAGCCGGTTTCCGAGCGTAATCTCGAACCGGCCGGCACGTTCACACCGGGAATAATTGGTTCGGAACATGACGGGGGCTTTAGTTTGGCCCTCTAAGAAAACACTGAGCACCGATTTTTCATGTTCCGAACCAATTATTCCCGGTGTGAATGCGCCGGCCAGTTCGAGATTACATTCGTGAACGGCCGGTGTGGAAGGCCTAAGTGTGTGAGTGTGTGGGGTGCGCTCCTGTCCTCTCTCTCTCTCTCTCTCTCTCTCTCTCTCTCTCTCTCTCTCTCTCTCTCTCTCTCTCTCTCTCTCTCTCTCTCTCTCTCTCTCTCTCTCTCTCCCTCTCTCTCGCTCGCTTGTTCTCTCGCTCGCTCGCTCTGTCGGCACCCGCGCCACGTCAACCCGTTTGAGGAAGTGTCGGTATTTCCACTCGCTCTGTTGTTGAGCGAATGGTTGCACTACAACCATAGAAGGGCCGTTAGTTATGCAGATCAGCTCCTTGCTACGTAGGATAGCGAGTCAAATCTGAATGGCTTAGTTCACTGGGGGAGGATATTGTCTCAACTGAATTGGAGCAATCTGCCAAAATGAGAATTAGAGACACAGACCCCATTGATACAAACCCCCATTGCTAGAAAACAATGATAAACACTGGAAAAAGCCATTTATAAGACAGGGGACCTTTAAGTAAATTTAAAAGTAGAAACTTTTTGACTTTTACTCAAGTGTGTTTTTAGCCAGATACTCTGACTTTTACTTGAGATGAGGTACTCAAAAAACTGAGCGCCCTCCAACCTAACAAGGCCACTGGCCATGACAACATCCCCTCCAAATTCCTCAGAGACTCAGCAGCCGCCATCACCCCAGTCATCACACACATAATAAACCTCTCCATAAAACAGGGACACGTCCCCAAGGACTTCAAAATTGCGAGGGTGACCCCTCTGCACAAAAAAGGGCAGCAAATTAGACCCAGGCAACTACCACCCTGTTTCTATTCTCACCTCCATCTCGAACGTCATGGAAAAAATAGTCTACGAACAGGTCGAAAAAGTACCTAGCAAAAAAAAATCTAATCTACGAATTCCAATCTGGCTTCAGAACATCCCACTCCACTGACACATGCCTTCTTTATTTGAACGACCACATCAAACAAGAGGTGGACGCGGGCAAATACTGTGGCATGGTCATGCTGGACCTACAAAAGGCCTTCGACACTGTCAATCACTCCATTCTGATTGACAAGCTAAAAGCAATTGGTTTTGATAGTCTATCAGTGAGCTGGATGCAATCCTACCTTGAGGGGAGGGAACAGATGGTGGAGGTAAACGGTACCCTACCCCCCCCCCCCCTCACAGTGAGCTGTGGTGTTCCACAAGGAAGCATACTAGGACAGCTACTGTTCCTAATTTATTCAAATTACATGTCGTCAGCTTGTGACTGCAACGTGTTCCTGTTTGCGGACGACTCAGCCCTGCTGGTCTCTGACAAGAACAAGTTACAGGTTGAAAAAACCCTCAGCTCGGAATTTCGGAAACTAGGCAAAATCTGCATATGGCTCGCTGATAACAAACTATCATTACACATGGGCAAAACAGAGTCCATTCTCTTCGGTTCAAATAACAAACTCAGCAAGACCGACGGCTCCTCAGTTACAGTGGGTGACAATATTGTCACAAGGAAAGATGAAATTACCTACCTGGGTTCCATCCTAGAGGCTAATCTCTCCTGTGACAAAATGGCATCCAATGTAATAAAAAAAGTCAACCAACGAACTCGATTCTTGTACCGGATCTCCTCTCTGGTAAACAAGAATACCCTGAAGACTCTGGCAGGAGCACTCATTCAAGGGTACTACGACTATGCTTGCACCTCATGGTACCAAAGCACCTCAAAGGCGCTAAAAACTAAATTACAAACATCTCAAAACAAACTGGTCAGACTACTGCTTGACCTTACTCCTAGAACCCACCTCACCCCTGCCCACTTTGACAACCTAGGATGGCTTAGAGTAGACGACAGAGTACAGCAACTTGCAATGGGCCTGGTCTACAAGATACACTACACGACCAAGGTACCCATGTACATGTCAAAATACTTCCCAAAGGTCAGTGAATACCACAATCACAACACCAGAGGGAGCTCCACAAATCATGTTAAACCCAGATTCGGCTCAAACAAGGGACTAAACACGTTTTGCAATTATGCCACATTAATGTGGAACGCCCTACCCAAAGCTGTAAAGGAATGTGAAACACTACCCACTTTCAAAACCACTCTCAAGGGACACCTACGGGAGACTGCAATTCGAAACTGGCCCCTGTAAATGTCCTAACCCAACCCCCTCCAATGTACAGTAATTTACCTAGTATGGTTTTGTCAATATTCCAATGTACAATTTTGCTTGTTTGTACAGTGTCCCCCCCCCCCCCAATGTACAGTTTTGCTTGTTTATACAGTGCCCCCCCCACCCAACCTCCTCCAATGTACAGTTTCTACGTCAAATGTATATACTCCCTTTTCTTGACTCTTTTTGTATCACAAACAGTACTGTATTTGCAAATCTGGTATGTCATAAATGTATAGATGTAGCAGTACTGTCTATCTGTATGTCATGTATGTCATATATGTCCTGATGAATTGAAAATGGGGGACCCTGATGTAAACAAGATGAAAGTCTTTCTCTGGTCTGCATCCCCTTAACAATTGTGTGTATTGAGCTGTACTGTATTGTACCCATTCTGTAATCTGTTAATACAGTTTTCAATCAATCAATCAATCAATCAATCAATCAATCAATCAATCAATCAATCAATCAATCAATCAATCAATCAATCAATCAGTAAGATTTTGAGACGGTACCCATACTTTCACTTAAGTATAATTTCTGGGTACTTTTTACACCCCTGGTTGTATCCAACAAGTGTAGGTTTCCAACGATAACCCACATGGGGGGGTGCGAATAAGGGAACTAGGTGATAGTTGACTAGCGAAAACGGGAAGTGAATCAGACTTCAGAATGCACTGTAGTGGCTGAGGAAATGGATCTTTGAATGCTTTTTTTCCCTTGGCGTCGGTTTTACTCGGACGTCTCTCAAAGACCCATTTCTGAACGGATTTTGATCAAATTAGGACCTGTACTACATACGACTTCAGGCTATGGGGCCGCAGTGTTTTCTAGCTCATACCTCTATGCTGGTTTATGGAATATTGCAACCACTAAAGAAAATTGTGAGTACACAAGTTCAAGTTCAACTCAAGTTCAGACCTCTGTTACTAAAAGTGATTTTCCTTTTTTTGCATTAGTAAATTCAGAATGTTATCTTTCAAAAGAGACCAGGCTCATCTATCTGCTATAAGTAAGCTAAGCTTTGCAAAAAAAGTATGCAGTCCTCAAGTTCAAGTAAAAAAAAATTGCCACTTTTCCTTTTAAGAGGTTAAGGAGATGGATGATTCGGTGACCAGAAACCCGATCGGGTGTTTGGATAGGATGAACCCCAAGTCTTTACAATAGACTGAAGTAAGTTGGACATGTTTCATCCAAATGACGGCACTTGTGATATGACTGTTACCATAACCTGGACTGGTGTTACTGCCACACCATGTGTGTTCCCTAATTGACAACGACACCACTTTCTGGCCCCCTCACCTGGCCCGCGGCTCAAACCTGCAACCTTCCGGATCATGAGCCCGGATCCCTACCCATGTAGCCATCTGACAGACAGCATTACACAGTAGTAGCCGTGATATTTAGATTTCTCCATCTTCGTTGTGTTGGAAGGGAAGCACAGCTGGGGAGGCTGCTGAACCTTCAGGCATGGGTGGTGTTCCTCCACATTCACACTCGATTGTTACTGATTAAAGTGACTCTCTAACACCCCAACATCTGCTTGAATAAGACCGCTGGATTAGCAGAAGCGAGGAAGAGACTAGTTACTCCTCTTGAGTTCCAGACGGGCTTTTCGCTTTTAATCCCAACACCCTCCCCTCTGCCCCCAAACACACCCACACACACGCCACCACCGCCACCACCCACACTCCATGATAAAGCCCCTCCACCTGACATTTTGATCTCCAATGATCAAGAAGATAAAAAAAATGAAAAAATTCAGCCAGTGACATCAGAGGAAGTCATTTTCTAAAAGCATGCACCATCCGCCCCCCCTCTGAGCTCCAATCTAGTGTTTGCCCCGTCCGGCTTCCCTCGGTGTGAACAGAGACATAGTGCTTTGATGGCTGAGTCAGATAGGACCAGGGTGATTTGATGAAAGTGCAAATGCAGTGTTTTGATTGGCTGGGTTCTGTGGGTACAAAGCTCTCTCCTGACACCTTTCCACAACTCGTTCTATTCATCATTGAGATACTTGTTTTCCTATAGATCTGGGGATCTTTGATTTATGGCCGAGACCTGATTCTTCTCATAGCACCATTTACTATTGATTATATATCGTGCCACCAGTGTTAATTTTGTCAACGAAAATTATGTCGAAAGATCTTCGTCAACAAAGGTTTTTTTCATGACGACAACGAGACGTGACGTCACGTTATTGAAGACCATGTGACGCTAACGTGACTAAATAGTTAATTAAATAACGTTGACCACAACTGAGGACACAAACATTTTATTTACATCCTGTGAGTGAGCCAGACGGACACAATTAATGACCAACAGATTGATTAACAGTAGCCTAGAGTGTGACAATGCATCGAAATGCATAGATCCTAAGGTGACAATTCAACTGCATCGATTTGAAAATGTTAGAATCGATTAGAATCGCAATTTTTATGTGTGCAGTAGTGCTGCTCTTATTCTCAATGTCCGTTACAGCCAACACTATGCCATACGCTACTGCATCAACGTTATTGTTGTGGCATTAACACTGTAACTGAGGGGTTACAAAACCCTGACTGTATTAAAGATTGTGATATATTAAACCACTGCTAGTTATGTACTTTAATTACTGGCCAAACAGTACATCAAATATAGATGGTGAACACTCACAAGAACACGGCATTGACACAGAAATACTATTGGAGGGTAATTTATTATTATTAGGCAATGTTAGGTTACAGAATGAGAATTAGGGTCGCGCTTGTATGGCGAAGAATATACGTAAAGTCAGTCAAGAGCATAAGTCACTAAGAATAGTAGGAATCCTACGATGGGTCTAAGCTGACGCCACCTGTTGTATAGTAGCAATTATATAGGGCAACACCAGTACCAACTGGAGACAATGGGTTCCCTCCGGGGTGTAAGGCCGGGAGGGTAGAGGAATGTTCGGGTACTCCGTCTGAGTCAACGAGGAATAAAGAGACTCCAGGTACAGTACAGGAGTCGGTGCTTGTACTCCCTTGATCAGCAGGCAAAAGCAATAGTTGTAATCCAAGATGCTCGACAGCATTGACGACAGCTAACCAGCCCCGTCCACGAGGCAGGCCCGAGTGGTAATCCTCACGAGGTTAAATCCCAAACGACAGTGGAAATCAACGGTGCTCTTCTCCGGTAGTCACGGTCCCAAAGCAATATAATCCAACCAGGAATGGTTCTGCAATCGCCGGCGCCGATTCTCCTGTGTACATGTCCAACGGTTCTCGCCTAGGACTCCTCGGGTGTGGGCGACGTATTTAGGCCACACAGCCTGGATAAGTGCACTAGCTAAAGACACGACGAACCGATGGGTAATGCTACACACGGAAGAACTGTGGCCGCACGATATACAATAAATGATCGACTATTACTTCACATTAGATTAAGTCGAACTCAACGTTACTGCATTAAACTCTGACACTTTAACATTCTATTCGCACGCGGTTCTCAATGCTCTATTTAGACGCAAGGTTGTTCACTTCACTGCACGTTGACTCGTGGTGAAGGTAGGTAAGGTTTTGAACTAGTTACTGCTGTTTACACTTGCGCCGTATTTATAGTGAATATCTAGTCCCAACCTCAGTCCTTGTCTCGTATTACTACGCAGACTCTGGGCATGTTCTGACATGCCTGCAGTTGTCTTTGAACTTGCCGTTGGGGGCTTGCGCGTTGGCGCCTGGGGGCGCTGTCCAATAGGAGAGCGAATATTACTCTGGTCTGTACGCAGGTAAAGGGATATTCCGTGTATATATATAAATAATATACAAAGTATATCAAACGATACATATATCTATTCAGTTTAATCTGGCCCTTCACAACAAACACATATATTACACTTTAAGTTACTAGTTACTACTATTAGTTACTTTATTAATTCGTATCTTTGTGAGGTTACTGTAATAATTTACATTACATTGAAAAGATACGAAGCTATATTTTTTAAAGCTGAATTTTTTTATACAGAAGACGTATTATTTAGAACATGAATTCATATTTAGTAAGGCTTGAAAGAAAAGAGCTATTTTGTATTGCTGTGGATTGCAGTGTGTTGCTGTGTATTACAGTGTATTGCTGTGTATTACAGTGTATTGCTGTATATTACAGTGTATTGCAGTGTGTTGCTGTGTATTGCAGTGTGTTGCTGTGTATTGCAGTGTGTTGGTGTGTATTGCAGTGTGTTGCTGTGTGTTGCTGTGTGTTGCTGTGTATTACAGTGTATTGCAGTGTGTTGCTGTGTATTGCAGTGTGTTGCTGTGTATTGCAGTCTGTTGCTGTGTATTGCTGTGGATTGCTGTGTATTGCTGTGTATTGCAGTGTGTTGCTGTGTGTTGCTGTGTGTTGCTGTGTATTGCTGTGGAATGGATTGCTGTGTGTTGCTGTGTATTGCAGACAGCCTGGGCGCATAATGTGACTGTTGTAGTGCCGGAGGAAAGAGGAATAAACGGAGGTAACGTAATGCTTGTTTAATGTACAAAGCCACGTCAGTAAACAAGAACACAAGAGCACATGAATCGCTAGCACAGTAATGAATGAATAACAGCGAGTGCAACCGCAATAGATGTCCCCTCTGGCCGCGGTGCCAGATCATTCGTTCCCTCCCACTACACAACATAGTCAGAGGAGAACACGAACCAATACTGTAGTCACTACACTGTCTTATTAAGTTATTTCTCCATTCACAGATCGACAGTGCACCCTTCCTGTGTATTACTTGTGCCGCCGACTCAGATTCCCCTAGGTTAAAAAATAAATACGCAATTTAAATCAGAATATGTTCCATGTTGACTTCTGACAAGTTGTTTTCCAAAAATAGACAAAAATGTCATCCGTTTTCATCGACTAAATCTAGACGAAAACAAAAAAAGACAAAATTTAGACAAAAACTGACTAAGACTCAAATGCTCAGACATTTAGTTGACTAAAACTGACTAAACGAAAAATAAATGAAAATGACTAAATATGATGAAAATGAAAAAGCAGCACTTGACACATGACTAAGACTAAAACTAAAATGAAAATATCTGCCAAAATTAACATTGCCATTATGGTATTTATTCATAGCAGGTCAAGTGAGCACACCTAAAGGTCCCCTCCAGATGTATTTTAAACCCTTAAAACATTTCTTTTTTTTAATCCACTTTTTCTCCTCTTTTTCTATTTTTCTCCCATCCCAATTCCACTGTGCCAATTCTCCCCTCCCCTGTCTTGAACGTTGCTTGCATATGATCCCCACTGGCCAGTTGTAGGGAGGATAGAAGCCTTGCATCACGTGTCCCCTCCGATACACGAGGAGGCAGCCTGTCACATCTTTTCACCTGCCAGCGCAGACTCTCATTGGCGAGGTGTAACGTGTGGGAGGCTCACACTACCCCCGCCATTTCCTGTCTCTGCTGTGCAGGCGTCCCCCAACCGACCTGTAGGAGTCGCTATCCACAACGTCCAGATTACCACCCATCGACTTCCACCCGCTAACTCTGCCAATTGAGTTAGTATGACGGCTGGCCCAGGCCGGAGGCAAGGCCGACAGCCGGATTCGAACCCGGTGTCTCTTGCGTTGGTGACGAGCGCAATGTCCGCTGCGCCACCCAGCCGCCCTCCCCTTAAAACATTTCTATATTGATTAACAATTTGTATTAATATGTGTTTTCTATCACATTGTTCAATAAACTATTGGAAACGGCTCAGCAGCATCTCTACACCTTTACCCTCATTGAAAATGTAAGGAACTATGAATATGCAAATTGGCAACAATTGATATTTACCAGTTCGCAGCTTATATTCTTGCAAGGCCTTACTCAGCGTTCTGTGTATGTTGAAGCTAAAGATGTGCACCTACCACATATACAGTAGACCTGTGATAGATTGTACCTATCAGCGACATCACATGGGTCATTATTTACCTGACCAGTGGCACTGGTGGACAGCTTGTATAGCTCATGCCCCAGGCTTGCGTGTCCCTCAAGTTCCCCCACTTCAAACATTTCCCACATTGAGAAAAGACGCTCATCTGAGCCACACGCTGCGGTGCAGTCTGGATACAGTATGTCGTCAGTTTGGGAGTTGTGCTTTTTATTTATAATAAAACACAAGATACATGTTTAGATGTTAGATAGATGTTCTCGTGTTTGCTCGGAAAAGGGCATATCTGCATTTCGCTATGATGCCCCTAGCTCATGGAACTCCAACAATCCCTAAAGATTTAGATTTCCCCTCTGTTGCAGAGTTTAAGACCTTCTCCAACCTTTATCAAACAAGTTGCACGTGTTTATAATTGATTTGTTATCCTTGCGTTTGTCTACCCTCGTCCTGTCGTCTTTTTTGTTGTGATTTTATACTGTATGCTGTGTGATTGTCTATGCTTTATTTGGGCTTATTTCTGTATGTACCCTCGACGTGACTGTAAATGAGGGACACCTCAATTGCCTTTCGAGTTTAAATAGAGGTTTGAAATTGAAATGTAGTCAGTTTCGGAGTTGTGCTTTTGATCAAATCATGAAACGTTTGAAACGTGGGGGACGACAGAATACCATAATTGATGATTCACCACAGTGTGTGACATTCCTTTTAGTTCTGCCCCCACAGACATTGGCACCTGAATACTGTATGAAACAAAAATAACTCATACTCATATTCACGCGCGTTTGCCTTCAACTCAATTTTATCTTCCGCCGTTGGCATCCTAATGTCCTGGGAGTGCGTCCTGAGAGCACGGTCACCATCCATTATTATCAGCCCACCTCACAAAATGATCACCAATGGACACTAATGAGTGCAATCACAGATAGCGAAGCCCCCTGACAGACAAGCAAAGTGCTGGCTTTGATATCCCTATAATAACATGGGTCACACTCACACACACACACACACACGCACGCACGCACGCACGCACGCACGCACGCACGCACGCACGCACGCACGCACGCACGCACGCACGCACGCACGCACGCACGCACGCACGCACACACACACACACACACACACACACACACACACACACACACACACACACACACACACATAACTGCCTTGCCCCTCCTCCCTCCCCCTCGACTGCACACCAGGCCATTGTGTGTGAAGAGTACTCTATTCAGTGTGACATTTGATTGTCCACGAGGCACCATCCAGCTTTCTAAATGACACGGTGGACCGCTTGCAGAGCTGTTATTAGCATTAATGTTAAGAGGATTTGAATTGTGTTCAAGTGTTTTTTTCTCCCCCTTTCTCTCACCGTTGCGCTGAGGCCCTTTGATGAATTGGTACGTCCGCGGGGTGTCTGTGTCCGGTCGTGGACCTTGACCTTGGGAAGCTGTCTCGCACGGTGTCTCACCTGGATCGTGTTGCTACCAGCCCAAAGGCATCATCAACATTCATTCATTAAAACGTTTATTGATTATTCTCGAAGGATCATTGAGGTCGCTCTCATTTGCAATGATGTCGAGACTGTCTCGTCTCTGAAGTCGTCAGTGAAATCGTCAGCTCCGATTGGCGACAGTGGCTCGGGAGGTAGACCAGTCGTCTGGTAATCCGGAGGTACCCGGTTAGATTCCCCCGGGCAGCGTGTCGAAGTGTCCTTGAGCAAGACACTTAACCCCTAACTGCTCCTGATGAGTAGTTTGGCACCTTGCATGGTTGCCTCTGCTGTTGGTGTGTGATTGTGTGAGTGAATGGGTAAATTGTGAGGAACAAATTGTAAAGTGCTTTGGATAAAAGCACTATATAAATGCACCATTTACCATTTATAAAATCGACAGACAGACAGACAGACAGACCAACTTACATTCGTTTTAGAGTGAAAGTACGATTATTTTATTTAGCGTTGTCAGCTTCATCAACCTTTGCTTGCCAAAATGTAGTTTGTAAGCTTTAACAAAGTGCACGAAAGACGGTCAGGTGGTGTAGCGGAGAGTGTGCTCGTCACCAATGCAAGAGGCTGCGGTCTCGACTCCCGGAGAGTCAGCATTGCCTTGGCTCGGGCTGATCGCTATACTAACTCGTTTGGCTGAGTTAGGGGGATGGGAGCCGTGGGTGGGTCCTGGGCGTTGTGGACAGCGACCCCTACAGTTCGGTCGGGGCGCCTGCTCAGCAAGGGTAGGATCTGGAGAGAGGTAGTGCAACTTTCCACACGTTACACTCTCCCGGTGAGAATCTGCACGGCCAGGCTGGCTGCCGGCTGGCTGCACATGCGTCGGAGGAAAGCATGTGACAGTCTCCTGCCTCTCGGACCAACAGTAGGGGAAAGTGCGCAACAACCAGGAAGGGGGTTGGGAATTGGCATAACGACTAACAGTGGGATGGGAGAAAAATCGGAAAAAGAAGGAGGGGGGAAAAGATAATAAAAAAAAAAATAAGTGCACGAATGACCCTGCCCATTGGCCGGTGGTGTCATACCCTGCCATACAACTATCTTATTGAATCTCCAGGTAATGTATTTCTGTCGTTAAGACACTATATTTAGCTGTTTTAGTAGTCTGTCCAATGTGATATTATCCCAGTGTTACCTAATGTTATCTAGAAAGCTAATGCGAATGTTCGTAAGTTCATTCATCAAAAACCCCAAGATGCCAATAACCCAATATTGTTTACCAGCTGGGGTCGAAGGTCAGATGAAGAAACCCAGGGAGAGTGACGTGAGGGTGGAGTGAGGTGACATCTTTCAGGAGCAGCATATCAAGCAGGTCCAGATGTGCCCCGGGCAGGCCCTGTAGGAGAAGGCAGAGAGAGAGAGGGAATGGTTAAGGGATGAGATACTTAGTATATCAGTAACAAATATAGAAATATAAATTAAAGTATAATGAAGTTTAACAGCTGAAGTGCTACATTATGAAAACTTTTGTATTTATTTCCCTCATGATCCAGCAGGAATTGGAGCACCCGCTCAACTGTTGTTTGTCAGAGGGAGGCAACAGTTGTGATTGGAGGATCAAGAAAAGGGTCCAGAGTTAGAGAAAGGTCAATTGCGTTTGAACCGTAAAATAAAGAATGGGCGGGGTAGCATGAGGTGACAAGATGGCTTCAGGCCCTTTGCCTATGCAAAAACACCTTAACAAGACAGTTAACACTACTGATCTTAAAACAGCAGTGCTCAACTGTACCTGTTCATAAAGATCTCTTGAATCAGGTAGAGGGGCACCGATTGCAACAGCCAAGTCTGGCCAGTTCAAGAGATTAGTCCCGCCCCAATTAGTTTGATTGACAGCCAGGGCTTGACATTAACTTTTTGGCTCACTAGCCACTGTGGCTAGTGGTTTTCCAAAGTCACTAGCCACTCAGCATTTTCACCAGCCAAAAATCCCCACACTCGTGCCCCTACCCAAAAAGTGTCAGTAGTGTGATAAAATAACATCTAATCCAATAACATCTGTCCCCACCCGAACATCCCACCGACCCAGACAGTCACACTTTACATTATCTGTTCCTGTGTAGCTATTTGTGTAATGACAGTATAACAAGTATTGTACTTAGTCATTGTTGCAATGTACTTACTGCATTGAATTGACTCAATACCTAGGAATAAGGTCAGGGTTAGGATTAGGAATATAGTTAGGGTTATTGTTAATGTTAAGGAAGTATAATGGGGTAAGTACACTGTGTAACAATGAGTATGTAATTACAAAAACTAAGTGCAAACTTAATTAATTAAATTAAATTGTAGAGCACTGTGATATATTGTTACCAATATTTGCTTTGATGTCTAGTCCTCTATTCAGTGTGTGTGTGTGTGTGTGTGTGTGTGTGTGTGTGTGTGTGTGTGTGTGTGTGTGTGTGTGTGTGTGTGTGTGTGTGTGTGTGTGTGTGTGTGTGTGTGTGTGTGAGAGAGAGAGAGAAAGAGAGAGAGAGAGAGAGAGAGAGAGAGAGAGAGAGAGAGAGAGAGAGAGAGAGAGAGAGAGAGAGAGAGAGAGAGAGAGAGAGAGAGAGAGAGAGAGACACACACAGAGAGACAGAGACAGAGAAAGAGACATCAGAGAGAACATATGGAATTCAATGGAAGAACAGAACACAGAAGAATAGAAGACAGTAGAATAGAATGGCCCCACCATAAGCCAAACGGTGAAGCACAATTACATAAAAATCCAAAACAAAATCAAATACGACCTTGTCAGGTGGTCGAAACTTAAAAACTCATTACAGGCACGTATATCAATAATCAAGATGGACGTCCTACCTAGAATCAATTTCTTCAGTTCAATGCTACCGTTACCCCCTCCAAAGGGTTACTGGAAAGAATTACACTCCTCCACATACACATTTATTTGGAATAACAAACCACCACGTATAAAAAGATCCACCGCACAGAGAAACAAAGCAGACGGAGGTATGGCATTTCCAGATTTCTACCACTACTTTAAGGCGTACACTTTAAGACCACTAACAACATGGTTTGATCCCCAAGCATTAGTATCCTGGAGAAATTTAGAAGAAAATATAGTAGCTCCACATAAGCTGAAGGGCATAGTATACACCAAATTACCAATTAAGCAATGCGAACGGAAATTTGGCCCCATAATCACTCATGCAATCCGGATATGGCGCGAAACATAAAAAAAATATTCGACCCTACATAAATGGCATAATCATACTCCCTTATTCAATAACAATGCACTCTGGATAGAAAAACAACCTATAAGATTCCCTAGATGGGAAAAGCAAGGCATACACTCATTAGGAGACGTCTTCAATAAACAGGGTTTTTGTAGTTTCAATGAAATACGCAAAAAATGTAATCTCGCCAAGTCCACATATTACTTTTACGCACAGTTATTGGCATGTTTGAAGGCTCACGGTGTTCCATTAAATATACCAATTGTACACCACAGATACCACAAATTCTTCTATGAAAGAGAGACATCAAGAGGTTTTGTTTCAGATTTTTATCATCAATTACTAACGTCCTCATATGAAACCCTCCACCTAGACTCCGTCTGGAGGAGGGATATACCAGACCTGGAAAGTGATTTCGATTGGCAAGAAGCCTGGGCAAATATTCGATTCACATCAAGGAACCCGGACCATCAACAAATCAATCTTAACTATATTCACAGGACATACTTGACTCCTATAAGACTGAAAAAAATGGGTCTTATACAAGACTCCAAATGCTCCTTATGTACAAATGGGGACAAGGGGACATTTATGCACATGTACTGGGACTGCCCACCAGTTAAGATATTCTGGAAAGAGGTGACCCAGCAACTATCAAACCTCTTAAATTGGAATATACCTGTACACCCCTCTGTACTACTGCTGAATGATATTTTTTAGTGTGCAGTACATCCACAGCTAAAGAGATTGGTTTTATCGGGTATCACAGTGGCTAAAAAGCTGATAGCATCACGATGGTTCCAACCGGAAAAAAATTGCCGAAAGGTCTGGATTATTACATATCTCGATGTGATCTCTCAAGAAATATCTACAGCAAGAATTTTGGGTCTCAATGAATCCAAAATGACATTGTGGTTAGAAGTGGTGGAGAAAATAAAAGCTAGCATATAATGGTAATGTCTGGTTAGGAGCGAGGGAAAATGGATGGATTATCCAATGGGGGGTCCGGAAGGGGGGGGGTACGAGCTGGAGCATATGTGTGTAGGTTTTTAGATAACAGGTATTAGGGGTATATCCTATATAAGACAATTAACTAAAATGTCATTGGATGTGCACTGACAACTAATGCTTGTATATCTTATCGTGTGTTGTCATGTTTGTTTATGTGTTTGTTTAAAAAATAATAAAAAAATTAAATACAAAAAAAAAGAATAGAATGGCTAGGAAACAAGCCATGTTTTATCTGAATGGTAAATAGACTGCAATTATATAGCAGCTTTTAACCAAGAAAGAGAGGCATCTGGGGCAGCTGTCCATGGACCTGAGAGCTAACTCAGAGGCCGCGCAGTGATAATGTGCAGCATATATTTGCGAGTGCTATCTTGACTGAGAGGGTGGCCAGGACGCGTAAAGATTTTTACCAACGCACTTTCAGTTCTGCGTTCGGGTTCCGCAATCTGATTGGCCACTGACATTTCTCACGCCAACGCGTTACGCCTAGTTCTGCCTCTAACAGCCTGCTAGCTAGCTAATGCCTAGTTCTATCACTGGTTAAGCTTGGCGACTCTTTTGATGTTGGTTAAGGTTAGAGTTTGGAATCAGGGCTGGTGGTCTATCACCCTGCTCTAAAGACACACTCTAACCTTAACCAACTTCGAAAGAGTCGCCAAGCTTAACCAGTGATAGAACTACAGTAGGCGTAACGCGATTGGCGCTGAGAGAAACGTCAGTGGCCAATCAGATTGCGGAACCCGAACGCGGAACTGAAAGTGGGTTGGTAAAAATCTACACGCGGCCAGGACGGTGTTAGTCTCGAGCCCTTACGCTTAAATGAATGTGGCTAGCTAGCTAACAAACACCGTAATATTAGTTTAATAACACACGTTACATAATACATGTTAGTTTGTTAATACTTACTCACACATCCACAAATAGTCGGTCTCGGTCTCATTCTCTTTTCTGTTTGTTGATGGTTTGGTTCACCCGGTCTTTTCACAATATTCCACCACATTGTAACGTTAGCTAACTGTCTGTAAAGTAAACTATGGATGAGTCGGTCGCACTAACCAGTTGAGCTATTAACGTGTCGTTAACAGCGTTCGTTCAACTGTCAGCTGTCATACACGAAAGCAACACGACGCGCGCAATAGGGCGAAGTGGATGGGCCAATGGAATGAGCACACTGTGCGCACCCAGTCCTCGTGGGAGTTGTAGTATTATGTAGTATCACCTGGATTGACTTAATTATTGCCGATGCCTTTTGTAGAGTACAATGTTTTTTTTCATATAAAAAAAGTCACTGTAGTAGCCGGTAGAATGACGGAGTTACCCGCCACAGCTTAATTCTACCCGCATTTGGCGGGTGGCGGGTGTTAATGTCAAGCCCTGTTGACAGCCTAGTGTGATACATGTATGCTAGACCCATTCTGCCATTCATCAGACAGGCAAAATGTCATCCACACTGGGGCGGCTGGGTAGCTCAGTGGAGAATGCACTCGCCTACCACCGCAGAGACTCTGGGATCGAATCCAGCTGTCAGCGGTACCTCCGGCTTGGTCAGTTGTCCCTACTAACACAATTGGCAGTGTTAGCGGGTGGGAAGCCGGCGGGGTATGTGTCCTGGTCGTTGTAAACTGCGGTTCCTACTGGTCGTTCGGGGCGCCTGTTCAGCAGGGAGGGGATCGGGGGGAAATAGCGTGAACCTCCGCATGCGTTACATTCCCCCAGTGAGAGTCCTCGCTGTCAGGTGAAAAGAAGCGGCTGGCTGACTCCACATGTATCGGAGGAGGCATGTGGTACACCCTCCCTAGGCCGAGTGGCCGACAGTGGGGCAATGCGCGCAACGACCAGGAAGGGAATTGGCCTAATGACAAAATTGGGATGGGAGCAAAAATAAAAAAAAAGTGAGAAAAAAATATAATAATGTCATTACAGAAAATTGTGAGATTAATTAGTTAATTTTTTTTAATCTATTGACGGCACTAGTAAGTACTGATTTGAATCAATTAAACGTTGTTGTTGGACATATAGTATTCATTCAGTTTCTGATAGTTTCTAGTGTTTGTGAGATGTTTTTGCGGAGATGTTGGTCATATTTTCCACTCCAAAACCATGTTTCTAAAACCAGCAAGGCGAGCAGAAAAAAAAAACCCAGCCAAAGAGTTCTCATTCACTACGCTAGTATCAGTCCCAAGCGTGCATGCTGTTTTCCGAGGGATCATTTACGGATCTTACTCAGCCTAACAATGTTTTCAAATATTGTATTTGCTGTTATTTGTTTATTCATTACTGGGTCATATTCTATAATATATTAAATTTTATCGGCCCAGAACGGACGATGAGTGTGACCGGGTCGCTGCGGCCGACATGCAGAGATGGACCTTCCAGCCGGCCAGCATTGATTAGCATTGGCTAGCTGCAGCCGGCTCGTAGCTAACGTCAAGCTAGCCCATGACCAGACCCCCCTCCTAGCATTGTTTAGCCAGAGAAGAGGCTTGTAAAGAGGCAGAGAGTCATGGTGGAAGACAAAGCTCGAGGAATAGAACAGGGTAAGTTTGAATACAATTTTTAACGCACACATATGTAATAATTTAATGTGTAATTGAAAAATATATAATAATCCTTGGAAATCATTGGAAAGCCCTGGTTGTTCAAAATGGTACCAAATATGAGGTACTTTGAAATACCCAGTAACTAATATATCTCATAACAAACCCATGAAGTTCCAGTTCAGGAATTTTCAGACTGGGGCCAGACGGGTCTAAGAGGGGTGTCCAGGTAGCGTGTAGCTTTATGCCAAGCAAGCAGTGCAAAAATTTACCGTAGTGGCATGCAGTAATGCGCCTTTCATTTTCCGCCGCCCAGCGCCCAGGTCGCGCGGAAATAGGCTGTCTATTGCCATTCTCTTTGACAAACTCTAACCTTAACCAGCTCCTTAACAACGCCTAAACTTAACCGTTCTAACCTTAACCAACTCCGAAACAATGCCTAACCTTAACCTTAACCTTAACCATGCCTAACCTTAACCATAGAAATTATATTGCCATTCTCTTTGACAAACTCTAACCTTAACCAGCTCCTTAACAGCGCCTAAACTTAACCGTTCTAACCTTAACCAACTCCGAAACAATGCCTAACCTTAATCGGCGAAAGAATACACGTTAAAAAAAAATCACGTTAAAAAATATTTTCGATGGGATTCGAACTCGCCAGCAAACAAGCCATAGGATCCACAGCCATGTGTCCTTGCCAATTGAGCTATTGCTAGATACTGAATAAGGGGCGGTGACTTATATATATTGAGCTCCGCTCGTGCCGCATGCGCGGGCACCTCGCGCGAGCACGCCGGCGCACGCACGCACCTGAGCGAGCACGCCGCCGCCGGTGCACGCACGGTAGCATTTGTCTGAAAAGAAGGGCGCTTTACCGCACTAGCGTGCGGTGACGAATGCGGAAGCATTTTTGCACTGCTTGCTTGGCATTAACGTACAGGCGTCCAGGTAGGGGAATGAGGAAATATCCTGCAGCTGACTGGGGAAATAGGCATGCCTGAAAACGGATCAAACCTAAGTTTTCACAATGGTGCGAACGCTCAATGGTGGCCAGTGTTGGAAAGTAATTGCTTGACTTAACACTAACAAAAAACAATATTTTTGTTGATGGTCAAGAGGAACAGTGTCTGTGTTTTCCCCCGAAAGTAGTCACAGCTTGTGCTGGTTGTGATCAATGCTGCATGCACTCTTTACTGGTCTAATCAAGGAGAAAATCCTATGTCCAACAGTTAGCTGTGTTAGATAGTTAGCTAACAAGCTAATGTTGTTAGCGACTCAAGAGCATGGAAAGACGCAACAGCTGACACAGGAGCGGGAGGGGGAGAGAGACTGATGCTAAACCTTCAACCGATTCTGCTCATATAGCTGCCTATTTTGGCCTTACAGATTGCAAGCTTTGTGTCTTCTTCACTCATGGTGAAGAACTTCCACACTGACGGCATGTTGTGTAACGTTAAATCTGACGGGCACAGAATCAGATATACTGAGACTGCTCAGTCAGCGGTCATTGCCAAACAAGCCGGCTGGCCAATTGATCGGTGCACCTCTAGAATCAGGTCCAGGTGTGTTCAGACAGTACCAGTGTGTGTATGCGTTCATCTGTGTGTGTGTGTGTGTGTGTGTGTGTGTGTGTGTGTGTGTGTGTGTCTGTGTCTGTGTCTGTGTGTGTGTGTGTATGTGTGTGTGTCTAAGTTAACAGATGGCTCCCCTTTCTACTGCCTTTAACGTGACGAGTTGCAACACGGCACAGGATCGCCTCAGAACGGGTGACCGGCGCACCTGTCAGGCGGCGTGAGCGATGTAATTGGCGGCGTGAGCGATGTAATTGGCGGCGTGAGCGATGTAATCGGCGGGCTCACTAAACCCAGGAATTCATTAAAGTTTCTCACTCTGTGTGTGTCTCTCCAGAGGCCTCTCTTTCTCTCTCTTTGTCCTGGACTCATCGCATCTCATTTCAACCTCTGTCAGAATGCGCATGGTGTCGTTTTATCATTCTCTCATCATTCGCCAAGCCCCCCCCCCCCCCCCCCCCCCCCATCTCTCTTTGTGGTTTGCGACACACAATTAGAACATTAGAGATAGAGTGATGCAATATTATTCGGAATCTTCTCAAGGACTTTTTCATCTGCCACACACACACACACACACACACACACATGCACACGCACTTGAAGCACTTCTTGTACCTGTTCTGCATATAACTCCTGACAATAGTATCTGGGTTGAAGTCATTTTCAGGCTGCATAAAAGAACATTGCTTATATGAGAGGTATCAACTATTCCACAAACACACCCACACACTATAAACAGTAATATACAGACTAGTAAGATTTTTTTTTTCGTACCTTGACGTTCCTGTAATCTCTACTTCTGCGACTTTACACTCATTACATCCACACTGTGATTATTGTATTTTAAATTGTATTGTTGTTCAGGCTGCTATTTTAATGCATCCTGCCACTTTGCACTCACTACATCCACACAGTGTGAATTGTATTGTATTGTAAATTAGAGCTATTTTATTGTTGTATCAAACAAACCCAGTCAGGTTTTAAATTGTGTGGATATCAAACAGGAAGAAAGACTGTCAGGTCTTACAAAAAAATTCTTATTCTCAACCTCAGCCGAGTACAGATTAATACAAAGCAATGGGGCAACAGTGGTTCAGGAGGTAGAGCGATCATCTGGTCATTCCCGGTTCGATTCCCGCTCCTCCCAGGCACAGCGTTGAAGTGTCCTTGAGCAAGACACTTAACCCCTAATTGCTCTCGATGAGCAGGTTGGCACCTTGCATGGTTGCCTCCACCATCGGTGTGTGAATGTGTGAGTGAATACTGTAGGTAGAAATGTGAGGAACAAATATTGTAAAGCGCTTTGGATAAAAGCACTATATAAATGCACCATTTACCATTTAACTATCTAACTATATGAGACATTGATTCAACATAATATAATTATTCCTTTTATAAGATTCCCAACCCTAGGCTTAATACCAAGCTACGTCAATAGTGATTGTAGACCCAAATTACCAAATGTTTTGATCAAGGCAGGACAGCTATGTGGTCTTATCTGGAGGGGGGCATAACTACACACATTCCTCTATGTGCCCAATTCTCAAAACACTTGAGGCAATTTGTTACACTTTAGATAAAAAAAAGTAATTTCCATTTAATGGTGATGTCAATATTACAGTAAAAAAAGTGTTATGACCCCTATCCTGACGCACAGGATAAAAAATTAAGATACACGGAAGAGAGAAACACTGAGAGGACATTGTGCTCGTAGTGTTAGTCATTCCTTTAGCTGCAGCTTCCCCATGCAGGTTCCACCAGAGAGCGAGGTCAAAGTCTTCTACCCGGTCAGCCAGCCTGTGACATTGACCTGCATTATTAATGAGACAGGCCCCAGTGAGAAGGCCCTGTACTGAGACCAGTGAACCTGGCAGAGTTTGGCCCCCAGGGGCCTCTGACTGGGGCCCGATTCCTATCTACCCGTGTGAAATATTCCGCTCCTGTTTTATTCGATAAAACTAAAAGTCAGCTTGCAGCCTACTGTTGCCGCTCTGGTTATATTAGACATAAAAGGGGTGGGCGGAGGCACAGAGTTCAGACTGTGCTCTGTGTTAACAGAAGACAAAATGGAAGAAGAAGTCAAAATAGGACTGTATTTAACACTCAACAAAATCCACCCAAACCATCCAAATATTTGCCTCTTAGGAAGAGTCTCATCTGCTCGCCCCCTCCCCCCTTTGAATTTTTTTGGGCATAAACTCAACTTTCCACAGTTGAGCCTCTTCTTTTTGTCTGAGCCTTTTAATAGAGTGTTTGAATATCTAACACATCTCAGCGACTGCCCTCGGCTTGAAGTGTGCTTGTGTGAGTCAGTGGTGTGCATATATTTGAACAGAAGAGTGATGATAGGGGCTTAATCGAGCTGTGGGAGAGAGAACCGAGGGGCAGAGGAGCCCGAGAAGCAGCTGGGACCACTATCTCACTGTACGCTGTACGGTAACTTGGATTTGGGATTTGAGTATCGCAACAATGCTCGGTATTTAACCAAAACTGGCCTTGAGTGTGGATGGTAAAACGTTGAGATCTTGGGGGTCAGCAGTGTGTACGCAAATTTTGTGTGTATGTGTGTGTGTGTGTGTGTGTGTGTGTGTGTGTGTGTGTGTGTGTGTGTGTGTGTGTGTGTGTGTGTGTGTGTGTGTGTGTGTGTGTGTGTGTGTGTGTGTCTGATGGGCTTTTTTTTTTTTTTTTTTTTTAAAGGGACTGGTGTGTATGTGGTGTCTTTATAGATTTGTGTGCATGTGTGTGTGTGTAGGCTATTGATGTGTGTCCTATATTGTGTATTTTTTGTTCAAGAATGAATCACTGGATGTGTGCCATGAGTTGCAAACTGAATATAAGATAAGATATTCCTTTTTTGATCCCCTTGGGGAAATTCTGGGAATATGGTTGTGTACATTATTTTATTTTTGGGGTATGTGTGTGTGTGTGTGTGTGTGTGTGTGTGTGTGTGTGTGTGTGTGTGTGTGTGTGTGTGTGTGTGTGTGTGTGTGTGTGTGTGTGTGTGTGTGTGTGTGTGTGTGTGTGTGTGTGTGTGTGTGTGTGTGTGTGTGTGTGTATATGTGTGTGTATCAGGGGCGGGGCTAGGGGGTGGCTACTTGGGCTCAAGCCCTGAATGTATTCTGAAAAGCCCCGAATCTATTTATAAAAAAAAAAAAAAAAAAAAAAAATTACAATTCATCATTGTTACATGAAAATATGTTTGCACCAGATTGAGCAGAGGCTAATTTCCATCTGTGGTCTATCCAGCTGCTAACTGTATTTGAGTGAGTTAAGTCTTGGTGTTATGGTAGACTCAGACCTATCAACAAGTTGACAAAAACGTAATTCTTCCACCTTAGAAACATAGCTAAAGTACGGCCATTTATAAATCAAAAGGACGCTGAAAACCAGATCCATGCCTTTATCTCAAGCCAACTCGACTACTGTAATGCACTCCTTAACGGCCTCCCGAAAAAATACGATGATAACTATTTTATTGCAATGCACTATTGCATTATTTTATTCTATTTTACTAACTATTTTATTGCACTGCACTATTTTACTTTGTATCAGTGAATCATAGACGCCTGGCCATAAGAGCATTCGGAGCATCTCTGCTCTCCCACTATTGAACTTGGGGGAGCAAAGGTATGATCTTGCTCCACCACTTTTTGATTATATGAAAAATATGATATATCCCCCCCCAATATATAAATCTAACCATAACTACGTTATGGTTAACTGAGTTTTATAGTGAAAAGAGCAGCTTTATTGGTCAAGATTGAAGGCTCTATATTGCAGGAAATTGCACGTACAGGTTCATTAAATTCAAAAAAAAAGTGTCGTGGAGGTGGTCATGACCCCCTCCAAACCACCCCTTGCATGCCCAAAAAAAAAGAAAAAAAAGAAAAATACATTTAAAAAAAGAAACAAATAAATAAAGGGCACCTATCTGGGCTAAGCCCCGGATCTCCTACAATCCTAAATCCGCCCCTGGTGTGTATATGTGTGTGTGTGTGTGTGTGTGTGTGTGTGTGTATGTATGCAGATGTGCATATAATGTGTAACAATCAGAGTGTGCACATCTTTCTCTAGTTTGGGGTTATCAAATATATATGTAAATGTGTGCACATTTGAGTTTGCATATTAAAATACTATTACAAAAATTCAGTAACCTGGAATTGCTCCAAGGTTATGTTACTGAAAATGTATAGTATTCTGATGGAAGAGGCCATTGCTTCTCATTGGTCCAAAACTGTTTAATTTCATAAATCTAAATATTATGTATCTTTTCAACAATCCATACACCTCCATGAACCAGATTTCTAAATCTGATTTGAATTATTTATTTTACAGCACCTCTTCCCTTGTGTTCAACAGGTTGTTTCTGGTGGGTGCATGTTGCATATTAAATAGATTACACAAACTACTTTCTTTCAATGATCACATTCCATTTGAATCATTTCATATTTTATGTACATTTTACAATAATAATGCTATGACGTTATCATAGTGGTAAATATGATGACACGAGCATTATTGTATTGGAGAGACTGAATTAATGCATACCCAATTCACTATTAAACGGCCTAAGCTACTTATCAAACACAGAACAAGCAAGACAAGAGAGGTTAGTTTCACCCAATATGTCCTGGCCCATATCCTCTGCCCTGATCTGGTCGTCCTCCAATCTTCTCTAATTTCTGTCTCAGTGTTTACGTTTTTATATATGACCCCACCAGCTGTTGATCCCCTAGTGTTGCCTGTCTAACCTCCAGAATGAAAGTTTAAGAACATTTGTGACCAGGGCGGCTGGGTGGCGCAGCGGACTAGGCGCTCGTCATCAACGCGAGAGACACTGGTATCGAATCCGGCTGTCAGCGTTGCCTCCGGCTTGGCCGGCCGTCATACTGGCTCAATTGGCATAGTCAGCAGGAGGGAAGCCGGTGGGGTCATAGGCGGCAGGTATATAAGGCTAGGCTAGGCTAGGCTATGCATACCCAAATCAAATGTTATGCTGGGAATTTTGAAATGTATCTATAATATATGTGCGCAGGCTGCAGCGCAGCATTATATAGGCTACTATATTGTGTGTGTCTTGTGCTGCAGCGCGCTGGCCGGCCGAGGTGTCAACGACGAAGGTGTCAATCGGCTAGGTGGTGGCATTTAACATTCCAGGTACAGGCAGTAACCAATCACGTGTAGGTTCAGGTTAAATAATGTAGCCAATCATATGATCACCTATGAATAGACTGTCGCCTTTTTTATGTTGGGCATGGGGGGGGTGCGTCAGCTAAGTCGGGAGGTGACGGGGGGGGGTGCACAGCCAAAAAAGTTTGGGAACCGCTGCTCTAAGAGGACATGATGAGAGTCAGAGTTCATCAAATCGTGGAAACTTTTTAGAGCTACTGTACAGTATGTACATTGTTCTCAAAGCATGATGCGATCCAAATGAGGAAAAACTTTCCCTTCATTGAGGCACATCACATAGGAAACTGGCTAAGAACAACAATGTGCCATGAGAGACAGACAAAGTTAAAGCAGAAAAGATCATTGAAACGTCGCATTTTGCTGCATTAAGGTAAGACAATGGTTAATCTATTATTGGATGCCTTCATTTGAACACTTAATTTGCACTATATATTAAATGAGTGGGGCTCGCCTCGCATAGCCTAGTGGGTGTGTGTATTGACAAAAAAGGTATGATATGGCCTACCCAAATGTCCGGCTGACGCGCCGCCTATGGGTGGGGTGGTATTCTGGTCATTGTAAACAGCGACTCCTACAGGTTGGTCAGGGCGCCTGCACAGCGAGGGAGGGAGATGGCGAGAGTAGTGTGACCTCCCACACGTTACACCTCACCAATGAGAGTCCGCGCTGGCAGGTGAAAAGATGCTGCTGGCTGTCTCCTATGTCTCAGAGGAAGCATCTGATAGACTTCAGGGCTCCCTAGACCGACCAGTGGGGGGCACATGCGAGCAACAACCAGGAAGGGGAGGGGGGAATTGACATAACGACTAAATTGGGATGGGAGAAAAACACAGAAAAACAGGAGGAGAAAAAGTGTATAAAAAAAAATAACATTTGTGACCAGGCACAGATAATAGGGTCTTGTTAAGCAAGCTTCACATTTTCTTTTTACATTACAGGTACAGGTTCTTACTTTCAAAATAAGCCATCACAAATCAGGCGGATACATTTAAATATAATTATGTCTGATTAACAAAGATGATAACACAATAGCCCATTTTGAGCTACAGAGCATAAAATGGGCTGTTTGCTGTTCTCTTAACCTGTTAAGCTGCTGTTTTTATTATAAATCGATCAATACAGACCGTATTAATTAATGTTGTGTTTCTTTTTCAAATGTAGCCAAGAGTAAAGACCTTAACCCTATCAAAACAGCAGTCAAAGTGTATATTTCCAGCACTGTTTGCTTACCGGTGTTTTTTATTTCAAATGTTTTTTGATCTTTTTCCCCCTCCTTTTTCCTAATTTTTTTTTCTCCCATCCCAATGTTAGTCGTTATGCCAATTCCCATTCCCCTTCCTGGTCGCTGCGCACCTACCCCCTACAGTCGGTCTGGGAGAGTGGAGGCTATCACATGCTTCCTCCGACACATGTGTAGCCAATCAACCGCTTCTTTTCACCTGGCAGCGCGGACTCTCACTGAGAGGGTGTAACGTGTGGAAGGATCACACTACCCCCCTTAGATCCTTTCCTCGCTGAGCAGGCGCCCCGACCGAACTGTAGGAGTCGCTGTTTACAACGACCAGGACCCACCCACCAGCTTTCCCACCCTCTAACACTGCCAATTGTGTTAGTACGACGGCCGGCCAAGCCGGAAGCAACGCAGAGAGATGGGCTCGATACCAGTATCTCCTGCATTGGTGGCGAGCGCATTGCCCACTGCGCCACCCAGCCACTCGCTTACCGATGTTTTTAAGATTTACCGAAAATAAGAATTTATCAGAAAAATGCTAATTCTATCTCTCTTCTATCGAAAAAATTAAGAAAAAATATTTATGATTTGGCCACATTAAGGTCAAGTTCAAGGTCAAATATACATTTATATTTTAAATGGATTATAATGGATTACTGTATTTACAAATAGGGATGCTCGATATTGGCTTTTTTACCGATACCGATATACTGATATTGTCCAACTCTTAATTTCCGATACCGATATCAACCGATATCACATTTTAATGCCGATATCGGCCGATAATATCGGTAGGCCGATAATATCGGACATCATTTCTATAGAAATGTAAAAAATAAAAAAAAATTTAATAAAAAATTGAAAACCGATACCGATATTTTCCGATATCACATTTTAATGCCGATATCGGCCGATAATATCGGTAGGCTGATAATATCGGACATCCCTATTTACAAATCCTTCTGTTTAATCATCTTCCTGTAATGGGCACTTACATGGGCACTTACCTGGACGGGACATAATCCACCTACACTGTCACTTTAAGGACACTGGGCATCCGGGGTATCTAGAGCGGCCATATTAACGCTTGACTTTGTTTGTTGTGGTATCCATGGCTATGCTATTAAATGATGCACACTGATGTGTGGTCAAAGAAACTTCACTCTCTTTGGTTGTGATTTCCCGTCTCCTACATTGGTGAACCTGACGTTCTTGGACGCTTTCAAGAACGATTGAACAATGGAACAGGCAGTCGCGCTGAAGTTTATGGAAGCAGCAGTTGCGCTGAAATTGCCAGAGTTCTGGGAAACGCAAGCTACTGCATGGTTTGTGCAGGCGGAGGCGCAGTTTGCAATAAAGAAAATAACGGAGGATGACACTAAGTACTATCACGTTGTCGCTGTGCTGGGGACTAACACGGCGGCCAGAGTGGTGAGTCTACTCACAAACCCTCCGGCGCACGATAAATATGGCACGCTGAAGGCACACTTGTTGAAGTGTTTTGAACTGTCTGAGGTGGAACGAGCTAACCGGCTGTTTCTATTGCAAGGTCTGGGCGACAGTAAACCGTCCGAGCTTATGGATAGGATGTTGGCGTTGATGGGAGAACATGAGCCCAACCATTTTCTCTTCCGACAGCTGTTCTTGCGCCAGTTACCGGCTCAGGTAAGGGCTGCCTTGGCCAACACAACAATAAATGACTGCCGTATGTTAGCCGCGGAGGCGGATAAGTTCTTTTTGGCCAGCCAGCAGCAACACTGTACGGCCGTGTTCTATCATGACCAACCCTCTACCTCTCACCATGGGGATTATACCGTCGCTGCTGCGGTGGCAGCCCCTCGCCAGCGAGGGAGAGACACTGGCTGGTGTTTCTTTCACACAAAGTATGGAGCCAGGGCTAACCAATGCCGTCCCCCATGTACTTACAAGGGGCCGGGAAAAAAAAAAACGCCCGGGCCGGCGCTCAACAGTGGCCATGAGCGTTGGTGGGGCCGGCAGGCTACTGTTTATTCGGGACAACATCTCAGGCAGTGCGACACAGGGGCACAGAGAAGCGTGCTGCCTGCGTCAAGGGTGGACACCCTGGCCGACGGGCATGGGCTCCCTATGGAAGCTGCCAATGGTACTACGATCCGCACGTATGGCAGTAGGCTAGTGGAGTTGTGTTTTGGTGACCGGCGGTTTTGCTGGAACTTCATTACTGCTGATGTGTCTGTGCCCCTGCTGGGTGCTGATTTTCTGTGTGCCTATGGATTGTTGGTGGATGTCAGGAACAATCGATTGATCGACGCCACCACCTTTTGTTCATTTGAATGTACTGTCGGGGCAGCGCCTCCTGTGGGTTTGTCTAACATGTTGTCTGTTACAGATGAGTTTCACCAGCTGCTAGCCGAGTTCCCTGTCCTTACCCAGCCCACTTTCTCGTCCTCCACCAGTAAGCACGGTGTGGAGCATCACATCGCTACAGCAGGCGCGCCAGTCTACTCCCGGGCTCGGCGCCTAGATCCTGCCAAGCTGGCCGTGGCCAAGGCAGAGTTTTCCAACATGGAGAACCTGGGTATTATCCGTCGTTCTGACAGCCCATGGGCCTCACCCCTTCACATTGTCCCCAAGGCTGCCGGCGGGTGGCGCCCGCGTGGCGATTACCGCCGCCTTAACGAGGTAACCACACCGGACCGATACCCGGTTCCACATATTCAGGATTTTTCCACCCACCTGGCCCGGAAGCTCATATTTTCAAAAATAGATTTAGTTCGAGGTTACCACCAGGTGCCGGTCCACCCAGCGGACATCCCTAAGACGGCGGTGATTACTCCCTTTGGTTTGTTTGAGTTCTTGCGCATGCCATTTGGGCTTAAAAACGCAGCACAGACATTCCAGCGCTTGATGGACTCTGTGTTACGGGACCTGCCTTTTTTGTTTGTCTACCTAGATGACATCTTAGTCGCCAGTACCACCAAGGCAGAGCACTTGTCCCATCTCAGGACCCTTTTCCACCGACTCAGTCAGCATGGGCTCATAATTAACCCAGCTAAATGTCAGTTTGGGCTGTCTAGGATCGATTTCCTCGGGCACCACGTCACCAAAGATGGGGCAGTTCCCCTCCCATCTAAGGTTGACGCCATAGCAAATTTTCCACTGCCACCCACCATCAAGGCTCTGCAAGAGTTCCTTGGCATGGTACATTCTTACCATCGGTTTGTCCCCCGGGCTGCTCAGCTAATGCGACCTCTTTACGAGGCTCTCAGGGGTAAAATCGCCAAACATGTGGTGGACTGGACGGACGAGAGACGCAAGGCGTTTGTCGATACTAAAACCGCCCTGGCCAATGCAACCAGGCTGGCACACCCACTTCCCAACGCCCCTGTTGCCATCACCACTGATGCTTCAGACTATGCTGTTGGAGCGGTATACGAGCAGTGGGTGAGTGGGGCTTGGCAGCCACTGGCGTTTTTTTGCCGACAGCTTCGTCCTAATGAGTGCAAATATAGCACTTTTGATAGGGAGCTCCTCGCCCTCTATCTGGCCGTGCGGCATTTCCGTTCCCTGCTGGAGGCTCGTTCGTTCACGGCATTTGTAGACCACAAGCCACTCACTTTTGCTATGGCTAAAGTAAGTGAGCCATGGTCTGCCCGTCAGCAGAGGCACCTGTCATATATCTCAGAGTTTACCACGGATATTCAGCATGTCGCAGGCAGGGTCAATCTAGTGGCAGACTGTCTCTCTCGGGCCTTGATCGGGGCCGTCCATGTTGGTTTAGACTATGCACGCATGGCCTCAGACCAGGTTTCCGACCTGGACGTTCAGGCCTACAGGACGGCCATCACAGCACTCAGGCTGGAGGATGTGGCATTTAATGAGGCTAACGGCACACTCCTGTGCGACGTTTCCACGGGGCGGCCGCGACCCGTGGTGCCCAGCAGTTGGAGACGTCATGTTTTTGACATCATACATGGTCTCTCTCACCCCGGTAACAGGGCGTCTCAAAAGCAGGTGGTGGACTGGACGGACGAGAGACGCAAGGCGTTTGTCGATACTAAAACCGCCCTGGCCAATGCAACCAGGCTGGCACACCCACTTCCCAACGCCCCTGTTGCCATCACCACTGATGCTTCAGACTATGCTGTTGGAGCGGTATACGAGCAGTGGGTGAGTGGGGCTTGGCAGCCACTGGCGTTTTTTTGCCGACAGCTTCGTCCTAATGAGTGCAAATATAGCACTTTTGATAGGGAGCTCCTCGCCCTCTATCTGGCCGTGCGGCATTTCCGTTCCCTGCTGGAGGCTCGTTCGTTCACGGCATTTGTAGACCACAAGCCACTCACTTTTGCTATGGCTAAAGTAAGTGAGCCATGGTCTGCCCGTCAGCAGAGGCACCTGTCATATATCTCAGAGTTTACCACGGATATTCAGCATGTCGCAGGCAGGGTCAATCTAGTGGCAGACTGTCTCTCTCGGGCCTTGATCGGGGCCGTCCATGTTGGTTTAGACTATGCACGCATGGCCTCAGACCAGGTTTCCGACCTGGACGTTCAGGCCTACAGGACGGCCATCACAGCACTCAGGCTGGAGGATGTGGCATTTAATGAGGCTAACGGCACACTCCTGTGCGACGTTTCCACGGGGCGGCCGCGACCCGTGGTGCCCAGCAGTTGGAGACGTCATGTTTTTGACATCATACATGGTCTCTCTCACCCCGGTAACAGGGCGTCTCAAAAGCAGGTGGCAGCCAAGTTCATTTGGCACGGGCTGAAAAAGGATGTGAGCGGGTGGGTTAAGACCTGTGTGATGTGCCAGCGCGCTAAGGTACACCGCCACATTAAGGCTCCTTTGGCCCAGTTCTCCGTGCCCGAAAGGAGGTTTGACCATGTGAATGTGGACCTGGTGGGTCCATTGCCCCCATCGCATGGTTTCACATACCTCCTCACGATGGTGGACAGAACCACTCGGTGGCCAGAGGCCGTTCCGCTGTCATCCACAACGTCCACTGATGTGGCTCGGGCGTTTATATATACGTGGGTGGCCCGGTTCGGTGCTCCGTCTGACCTTTCGTCGGACCGTGGACCTCAGTTCACCTCTGAGCTTTGGTCCGAGATTGCCAGAAACTTAGGCGTGAGACTGCACCGCACTACCGCTTATCACCCGCAGGCTAACGGTTTGTGTGAGCGGTTTCACCGGTCCATGAAGGCTTCTCTCCGAGCTACCCTTAGCGATGGTAGTTGGGTCGACAGGCTCCCGTGGGTCATGTTGGGTCTCAGGACCGCCCCCAAGGATGATCTCCAGTCATCGTCGGCTGAGCTGGTCTATGGCCAACCGCTGCGGGTCCCCGGGGAGTTTTTACCTGACACCACAGACCCCTGGTCTGCGACCCAGCAGCGCATTTCAAACTTGGAGAACGCTAGGGCTTTTGTGCCGGTCCCCACCTCGCAGCATGGTTTGCCACAGACTCGTGTTCCACCCGGCCTCCAGGCGACGGAATACGTGTTCATACGGCACAATGCCCACCGCGGGTTCTTTCAACCCCCCTACGATGGCCTGTTTCGGGTCCTACAGACGGGAAGTAAGACCTTCGTGGTGGACATTGGCGGTAAACCGGAACATGTCTCGGTGGACAGGCTTAAGCCAGCTCACTTGGATGTGGATCACCCCGTGGCACTCGCTCAGCCCCCGCGGCGGGGGCGACCTCCCCATGTTAAACCTCGTCACCCTAGGTCGCTTTTTGAAAATATGAGTCCCTCACCGCCCATTAGGCACCTTGCCCCTTGCCCTCCCCGCCACCGCAAGGCCCCAGGGGGTCCCACGGTAGCTCATATGCCGGCTCCAGTTGTTCGGAGCCGTTATGGTCGGGAGGTCCGTCTACCGACCCGTTTTGTGAGTTAGTAGGGTGAATTCTGGGGGGACATATGTAGTGGGCACTTACATGGGCACTTACCTGGACAGGACATAATCCACCTACACTGTCACTTTAGGGACACTGGGCATCCGGGGTATCTAGAGCGGCCATATTAACGCTTGACTTTGTTTGTTGTGGTATCCATGGCTATGCTATTAAATGATGCACACTGATGTGTGGTCAAAGAAACTTCACTCTCTTTGGTCGTGATTTCCCGTCTCCTACATTCCCTTTATTAATTTGCTTAGATCTTTTGTACACTTGATCTCAAGAAGGTGGTGAATGAGCTCAGTGAGCGTCATCAGAATAACCTCAATGTTTTCATGGTGTTATTCACCGGCAAAGATGTAAAAAAAATCATAATTTATATTCTCCTTTGTTTCATCACATCATTGTTTGACGATGATGACGATAGTGCTGCATCTATTGAAGTTAATATTTCTTTGTCAATAAAGGAATATCTCATCTTATCCTTCACTTCCACAATCAGATCAGTCAGCCTTTGCGCATGTTCAATGATTCTTTCCCTGCCTTCCCACACAGACAGAATGTCACGAATGGCTAGAAGAATAGTTGATAGAATTCTTAACAACAACGAAATATTAACTTCAATAGATGCAGCACTATCGTCATCATCAGTATCATCAACTAACATTACAAGAACAGTAGAAGAGGAAGTTGGACACATGTCACGTATACAAGTTGGACACATGTCACTGTCTGCTGTCTGGGTGGCCCGCGGTCGCGGACCCATCTGGGCCTCTCTCGCAGACCAAAACTTGTCGGCGCGCGCAGACCAACTGGATAGGCGGTGTCTTGTATTCGACAGGCTTTTGTCCCAATCGGCGCCTCATACTCCCCTCCGACCCAACTGTAGTTTTTTCACACAGCGAGGAATATATATGTCGGACAATAATAACAATAATTAACATTTTCCCCAGTACCTAAATAACATCAGACTGACGAATCCATACAGACTAAATAACATCAGACTGCTGAATCTATACCGACTAGGCAAAACATGTCGACAGAACACTCTGGCACTGGGCTGAAAACAGTAAATCTCCATTTAAAGGGGACTGTCACCCATTTTAAGAATTCACATGTTCTTCCTGTGCCCCAGGACAATTCTGTCAGTATTTGTGAACAAGCACCACCCTCTCTTAAAGCTAGAATTCAGAGAGACGACCCTCCAACTGTGATGTACAGTAAAAATCCGAGTCTCCTCCATAGACTGAGAACGGAGCTCTGAATCTATGAGGTCATAATGCGTTTGTGTGAGCTCTTAACACATTGGGCGCCACGCTGTTTTCTGGCCCCATCTATGCACTGCCACACTTTAAAAGATAGGAGTCCGTCACCTTGTTTGTAGAGCTATAACTATATTCTATATTATAGCTATGGCTACAATACTATGGTAATTTGACAGTGACTTTCTTCCGGTCAAGATGCAAAAAAGAGATAATTTGTCTATGCATACATTCGCGCATTATACTGTGGTGAATATAAGTATGTTTTTAGATCGATCTGGGGTAATTCCCGAAATGCTGAGGAATAGCCTTATGCCTGTATTATACTATAACCGTTGCCGTTTCTTGCCTGGACCCGCTATTATTCTCAAATCAAATCTATATCATGGGTATTATGTTTCATCATGAATGCATGAAAGGGGGGAGGGGGGTAGTCTTTTGATGCTTTGATCGTCACCAACGGCATACGTTGTGGACTAATGTTACACACACATGTTCGGATCGAGGTGAAGACATGCTTGGATCAACGCAAGATTGATATCATATAGCCCTTACCTTGACTAGGATGTACCGCAAAAATAATATTCCAGAGACATTAGATCGACGCACAGGCCAAGATACAAGGTTTCAAAGGGTGCTCGATACCGCAGTCTAGCTGGATGCGGCCGGTATTGCACTTTGGTGATCTCAGACTCATACCCTATGTTAACACCAGGTTCCCTGGATGGATAATGAATACAAATATTGAAAAAAAGGAAAAACGACCCAGACACGTAAAAAGCCGTTTTTGGCACTCTACGGTCGGGGCCCAGAAACGTATTAAGCCGTATTTTGGCACAAAGAGTTAAACCCAAATGAGGTTTTAATTCTGGCCCAGCGAGCTCATTTGGGTGTATTGTCTGATATCTAAAGTTGCATTGGTGTGAGGGCTGGGTAGGACTGCATGATGCCCAACGAGGGGGCGTGCCGAACATTCCTCCTCGCGCACCTGTGAGTGGTTGGTAATCAGCTCCTCAGAAGAGTATTAGTACTGCTGGTTGCCTTCCACTCCTTGCCAGGTCATCTTGTTGCTACCATCCACCGCCGTTTCCTGGAGTGGGACATCGTCTTCACTCTCTAGACTTCCACGGGAGGATCCCTATGTTCTCACTCCAGACGTCGTGCCATTCTACATTGCTACCATCTACCGCTGCGTCTCTGGGGTGAGACGTCGTGCCGGCTACTGCCCTACTCCCTCTTCATGGACCTTGTTCCTGGGGTGAGGCTCGTCATCGTTCTCTATTGTTCCACGGGAGGATGCCCGTGTTCTCACTCTGTTCCCCTTGGACCCCCTGTTTGCTGCGTTGCCCGTTGGCAGCGTTCTGATCGGGAGGATGCCCGTGTTCTCTGAAGATAATCCTGTGTACCTTTTGTTCTCCCTTTAAAGGGACAGTGCTGCATTTTTGTGTTCATGGACTTTAGTGTATTTCACCCTTAAAGGATCAGTGCCGCTTTTTTGTGTATAATTAAATCATGCCCTTGTTTTGGCTAACTCTGATTACCTGTCTGTGTCATGCAATTGGGGTCGCATTACAAACCCTAACAATTGGTGTGTCCCTAACTCAAATGTATCCATTACAAATAACTTTAATTATAAAGGACCACCTGACTATTAAATAAAAAGGTACTAATCTTATCCAAAGTGTTGCATGTGAAAGGAAAACATGTCATATCTCTTTTTTTTTTTTGTCTTTTTCCCCCTCCTTTTTCCTCCGATTTTCTCCCATCCCAATGTTAGTCGTTATGCCAATTCCCAATCCCCTTCCTGGTCGCTGCGCACTTACCCCCCACAGTCGGTCTGGGAGAGTGGAGGCTATCACGTGCTTCCTCCGACACATGTCCAGCCAATCAACCGCTTCTTTTCACCTGGCAGCGCGGACTCTCACTGAGAGGGCGTAGCGTGTGGAAGGATCACACTATCCCACTTAGATCCTGTCCGCGCTTAGCAGGCGCCCTGACCGAACTGTAGGAGTTGCTGTTTACAACGACCCGGACCCACCCCGCCAGCTTCTCCCACCCTCTAATACTGCCAATTGTATTAGTGTGAACGGCCAGCCAAGCTGGTGACAACCCCGGAGCTGTGAGCTGGATTCGAACAAGCGAATCCAGCGTCTCCGGGGTTGGTGACGAACGCAATCTCCGCTACGCCACCTGACCGCGGGATGTCATATCTCTTTTATTTCACCACGGTTGGTGTTGTTTGCAACCTTTTAGAGCCAAGTTATTCTCTGCCACAGCGGATTTATTTTATATATAATAAGAACAGAAGCAAAACCTGTGGTTACAGGTCAAGCCTACAGTTTGCCTGTCATTCCTCTCAGTCCGTGGTAAATTTTTAGTCTTTGCCACCCCCACCCACCCATCGGGCTCCAACACTTCTCGCTCAGCGCCGCGCATTTCCCAGGGCACTTTGCAACCAGCGGGTGCAACACATTCCCTACCGGTTCTGCATCCATGTCCAAAGATGCTAGGTGGGTGACCCTGAACAGGAGAGCACGCTACGGATTTAATCTGAAATGCTCTCCGCCTCTCCGAGAGCCCAGCAGTGACTCCGGTGAAGTGAATAGGGCCAGGGAGCGGGTGGTCAGAGTGACCTCCGCCCACGCGGCCTGTCCATTCTGCCACCTAGCGGGGGGGTTTGGCTCGGGGAAGAAAGGAGAAACTTGTCCCTGGCGCTCACAGCAGCGGGATGCTGGTCTGTAGCAGTGGAGGTAAAAGGCCTTGATCAAATGTTGTTTTTTCTACTCTATTCCGTTTTTTTTTTTTTGCAGAGGGGGGTGTTTCTCCTCTCGCTTCTCCCATGCTTTGATCGAATGTCGAGGGTGAACTCACCTACAGTTCAGTAAACACACCATTTCAATTGTTTTCTTGTGAAAAGCTTTTGTGAGCTTCAAAGCGAAGCAGGCTATTCTCTGTCTTCGCTCCATAATGGTGGAACAAACTTCCAGTCAGGACAACTGAAACCCGCCCAATTTTCCGCCGTCAACTAAAAACTCACCTCTTCAATCAATATCTGGAATGATCACTTACCATACCACTATCTACTATGTACTATCTTACTATCTATGTACAATCTATTTATGACGTGAGATAAATATCGCCCCGGCTGAAGGGGTTAAGAAATAAAGTGATAGAGGCTTTATTTGAGAGTGGGGGGCTGTCGACCTGCTTTGGAGGATTTGTTAAAAACACTGCAAAATTGGGGTAACCAAATCAGAAAATCTCAAGAATTTGACGGAATATCCATTAGGGCCTGGTGACTTCTCCGATTGCATTGCTCTTTTATTTCTTGAAGAGCTATAGGTGCCCCTAGATCGTTATCAAAAAACTACTGTTGGATCATTTAAGTGGTCCAGTGGGTTACCCTCCCATACATCCAAACTTCATTCTGATTTATATAGTGCTGAATAGAAATGTACAAATGTATTAATGAATTGGGGGTCTATTAGTATGTCACCAGAGGGATATTACATTTGTATAATAATACATTAAATGAATATGATCAAATGTAATTAAATTAATCTAAATTCTAGAGGCTGCCGAAGAGCGTGCGTGTTGTGCCAGCAGCCTAGTCGCTTTATCGCCAAATTAGAATGATCTCTGTCTGGATTTAAGTAGCAGATATTCCATCTTTTTGTAGGGAGATGACCGAGTTCCATTTGAGGGAAGGAGGTGTATATTGTATTTTTTTTTTATCGACTTTTTCTCCCATTTTCTATTTTTCTCCCATCCCAATTTCATATCGTCCAATTCTACCCTCCCCTGTCTCGAACACTGTTAGGCCATGCCACCCACAGGCCGGCTGCAATGTGGACGAAGCCTTGCATCACGTGTCCCCTCCGGTACTTGAGGAGGCAGCCGTCGCATCTTTTCACCTGCACAGCACGATCTCTCAGCGGCGAGGGTCTGCGTGGGAGGGACACGCCGCCCCCGTTGCGTCCTGATTCTGCTGCGCAGGCGCACCAGCCGACCTGTAGGAGTCGCTCTCCACAACGTCCGATCCCCACCCACCAGCTTCCCACCCCTAACACTGCCAATTGCGTTAGTATGAACGACCAGCCAAGCTGGTAGCAATGCCGAGAGCTGGGCTCGAAACCAGCATCTCCTGCGTTAGTGGCAATTAAGCGCCTTGCCCACTGCGCCACTTAGCCGCCCTGTATATTGTATATCTGAGAACAAGATGCTAAGGCATATTGGGTGATGTTGGGCATGTGATTTCATCAGAAATCTTAGACAGTGCAACACTTTCCCATTTCCTGCTGTGTGAAACATGTGAGATAATGAATCCTCTCATGTACGTTTTAAATGTGTCCCATAGTATGATTTCAAGTTTTTCAAGTTTGTTTATTATTGGTCACAACAAAATACAGAATACTTTATGATGAAATGCTTGTTTATGGATGAGCCTCTGAGAGTGTGCTACATACAGTAAAAATAAAGTAAGTAAAAAAAGTTATAAGAAGTAAGTAAAAGTAAGTAAAGTCAATATACATATATACAATAATAGAATACAGAGTAAAATGAGTAACAGTGAGGTACAATGCAGAAATTAGATGAGGTACAAAACTTAGGGTAGGGTGCAAATGAGGTATGAATGTAGTGCAAATCTCTTTAATAATAGATAAATATAAAGTGTGTTAAAGTGTCTAAAGTGAGTAAAGTGAGTGGTAAGGTGGGTGTTTGTTTAAAGTGAGTGTGTGGATGTGTGTGCAGTGAGTGCAGATGATGGGTTGTTACATAGTGTCATTGTCATTGATGGCATGTGATGCATCTGGTGTATCATTTATCTCTAAAAACATTGAGATCTGAGTTGACATAAAGTCAACAAATGTGTCTATTGTTAACAAAAGAGAATTAAATGTCCATGGCTTAGAGTGAAATTGACCCTCAGGTAAACATATCTCCAGTGAGATGGGCGCGTGACCGGATAAACATATCTCCAGTGAGATGGGCGCGTGACCGGATAAACATATCTCCCGTGAGATGGGCGCGTGAGCGGATAAACATATCTCCTGTGAGATGGGCGCGTGAGCAGATAAACATATCTCCCGTGAGATGGGCGCGTGAACGGATATAACTATGCTCCGGTTGTCACATGATTGTACTTTGGAAAGTTATCGATCATCCAAGAGAAAGAAGTCTACAGGAGATGAGGTGTGGTGGACAGGGGAGAAGAAGGACTAAACTCTCGTAGTTGGGGTTAGGTTTAGGGTTGGGGTTAGGGTTAGGGGTAGTTGGGGACCTAACTCTCCAATGGTCCGTCGGCCCAAGTTATTCAAGAGAGGAGTGTATGGCTTTTGCTGACTTGGACGTAGGGATATATACTGAACAAAAATATAAACGCAACACTTTTGTTTTTGCTCCAATTTTCAAGAGTTGAAATCAAAGACTTTTTCTACGTACACAAAAGGCCTATTTCTCTCAAATGTTGTTCACAAACTTGTTTAAATCTGGGTTAGGGAGCACTTCTCCTTTGCTGAGATAATCCATCCACCTGACAAGTGTGGCATATCAAGATGCTGATTAGACAGCATGATAGGCTGGTCACAATAAAAGGCCACTCTAAAATGTGCAGTTTTATCACAAAGCACAATATGCCACAGATGTGGCAAGTTTTGAGGGAGCGTGCACTTGGCATGCTGACTGCAGGAATGTCCACCAGAGCTGTTGCCTGTGAATTTAATGTTAATTTCTCTACAATAAGCAGTAGGGGTGTACATATTTGACCCCACAACGATTCGATTCGATTACGATTCTTCAGGCAACGATTCGATGCATCATGACATCTCTTAATTTGACCACGATTCAATGCGATTCGATTCGATTAATTTTCTATCAGTTAATTCCCCAACAAATTTGGACTGCACAAAGTGGCTGGGGGAACTGATTCACTCAGCATGAATGGACTATAGGTCAATAATAGGGGTGTAAATATTTGACCCCACAACGATTCGATTAGATTACGATTCTTCAGGCAACGATTCAATATTCATTCGACCACGATTCTATTCGACCTTAGGATCGATGCATTGTTACACCCCTAATAAGCAGTCTCCAAATTAGTTTCAGAGAATTTGGCAGTACATCCAACCGACCTCACAACCGCAAACCTGTGTAACCACGCCAGCCCAGGACCTCCACATCCGGCATTCACCTGCAAGATCGTCTGAGACCAGACACCCGGACAGCTGATGCAACAATTGGTTTGCATAACCAACTGTCAGAAACCGTCTCAGGGAAGCTCATCTGCATTCTCGTCGTCCTCACTGGGGTCTTGACCTGACTGCAGTTTGTCGTAAACCGACTTGAGTGGGAAAATGCTCACCTTCGATGGCATCTGGTGTGATTGATTGATTGAAAATCTCATTAACAGATTGCAGAATGGGTACAATACAGTACAGCTCAATACACACAATTGTTAAGGGGATGCAGACCAGAGAAAGAATTTCGTCTTGTTTACATCAGGGTCCCCCATTTTCAATTCATCATAACATATATGACATACATAACATACAGATAGACAGTACTGCTACATCTATACATTTATGACATACCAGATTTACAAATACAGTACTGTTTGTGATACAAAAATAGTCTAAAAAAGAGAGTATATACATTTGACGAAGAAACTGTACATTGGAGGAGGTTGGGTAGGTGGGGTGGGGGGGGGGGTGGTAGGTGGGGTGGGGGGGGAGGAACTGTACATTGGAGGTGGTTGGGTGGGGGTTGGGGGTGGGGTAACTGTACATTGGATTATCGACGAAACCTTACTTGGTCCCAAGAAGAGGGTCTCGTGTATTATTGGGTTAGGACATTTACTGTACATTGGAGGGGGTTGGGTTAGGACATTTACAGGGGCCAGTTTCGAATTGCAGTTTGGAGAAGTGTTCTCTTCACAGATTAATCCTAGTTTTCACTGTACCGGGCAGATGGCAGATGTGGGTGAGCAGTTTGCTGATGTCAACGTTGTGAATAGAGTGACCCATGGTGGCGGTGGGGTTATGGTATGGGCAGGCATATGCTATGGACAACGAACACTTTTATTGATGGCATTGTGAATGCACAGAGATACCGTCACGAGATCCTGAGGCCCATTGTTGTGCCATTCATCCACCACCATCACCTCATGTTGCAGCCTGATAATTCACGCCCCCATGTTGCAAGGATCTGTAAACAATTCCTGGAAGCTGGAAACATCCCAGTTCTTGCATGGCCTGCATACTTCCCGGACATGTCACCCATTGAGCATGTTTAGGATGCTCTGGATCGGCGTATATGACAGCGTGGTCCAGTTCCTGCCAATATCCAGCAACTTCACACAGCCATTGAAGATGAGTGGACCAAAACTCCACAGGCCACAATCAACAACCTCACCAACTCCATGCAAAGGAGGCAAATGCACTGCGTGAGGCAAATGGTGGTCACACCAGATACTGACCCCCCCCCCCCGGCAAAGGAGAAGTGCTCACTAACACAGATTTAAACAAGTTTGTGAACAACATTTGAGAGAAATAGGCCTTTTGTGTACATGGAAAAAGTCTTCGATCTTTGATTTCAACTCATGAATTTTCTTTGCAAAAACAAAATTGTTTATATTTTTGTTCAGTGTATCTTTAGGGGAGGATCTATCTAGTTTGGTGTCAAGAGCTGTATTGAAATACCCCCCATGATTACATAATGGCTATCCACAGCAGGAAGATAAAACCAGCTTACTCAAAAATAGAGCTGCTCAACTCACTCTTCACTGCTCTATAAGGAATAATGTGGAGGGAATGCATGCTAGACTTTCGTGGATGAGGGTGGACGAGAAAATAGTATGCAGTTTGATTCGGTTGTTAAAGAACATTCTTACCTTAGGTAAACCCACTCAATTGTATTCTATGCTTTTATCCAGCAATGATAGACATGACCATAATACCAGACATGCTCCAAGTAGTCGCTTTACCCTACCTCTGCCTAGAACGGAACCAATGCTCTAAAGAAAACTGCAATGTATAGAGCCATAACATAATTGGAATACGATCCCATTACATATCATACGGACGGAAAACAAGGACAGTTTCAAAAATAAATTTAAAGAAGCCATAATCCGGAAATAATTGAGTGTAGCTGCAGCCATGTTATCCAAACTTCTTCTGTTTACTTTGTGTTTTTTCTAAAGGTATGGTGAAATGGATTCACCCATGACCTTTTGTTTTATTTTCTATTGATTATGTATGTGATATATGACTGATTTACACTGAATGTTTCATATTTGTATGTGTATATCTGTGAGGACCCCAGGAAGAATAGTCAACACCTTGATGATGCCTATGGGGATCCTAATAAACATAAACATAAATGTAGAGTGGAGACCAAATGCATAACAAATTGGTGGTTGTCCCAATTACGAGCATAATGATTGCAAGAATTACTGGAATATGTTGTAACAACCACAAATCTGCCATTTGAGTCAGTCTCTTAAAGGGGGTGTCTTTATGTATAAGTATAGCAGCCCCTCTCGCTCTAGCACTAAACTTCTAATGAAGACCTGTCCAACCCAGCTCCGTCAGACTCTTGAGTATATCTGTAGTACAAAGGTGGGTTTCTTGAAGAAAGTAAATGTCAGCCTTTAAAGATTGTAAATGGTTACCTTACCTTAAAGTTGGTACCTTACTAATCCTCAAATTTGTGTTCAAGCCACATATTTTCTACAAAATATACCGAATGTTGCCACCGGTCACACGATGCGCCGTCTAAATTGCATTAATGCAAATGATGTACAGCATGCAGAGTGAGGGGATCCGAGCCACAGTTAAACAGAGGAGGAACAAGGAAAAAGGGAGAAAAAGAAAAGCAAACCAAAAGAAAGGAAATGAGGAAGCACAAGCGCCCACACCCTCCCACCCCCATTACCCTCCCTGTTTAGAAACGTCAAGGTAGAATCTTGTTTGTGCATCGTGCTGCTTATTCAGCACAACTGGTCTGCACTTTTATATGAAACTAAATTAAAAGAAAACATTTACAAAGGAAGAATATGTGACTTTGGATCATATAACCATGTGAATAAGTATATAAATAGTAGTCAAATATCCCCATGAACCAAATAGTATGGTTAAACCCCACACAAATATGATCCCTTATATGGGTACTAGTATACATACAACGTTTGAGCAATGAAACAAGTGATTAGAAGGAAGAAAGAGTGACTAGGGCCCCTGTCAGGATATAATTATATATCATAATTATGATTATAATATAATACAAGTTCAAGTTTCTTTATTTTATGATTATAATATAATACAAGTTCAAGTTTCTTTATTAGTTGTCATACAGAAGTACAGAATACTTTTATACAAAATGCTTCTTTCTGTTACGCTCCAGAGACTGTACTAGGCAAAGAGAGATAAGTATAAAATAAGTATAGCAAGTATAAAATAGAAGTCAAGTACGTAGACAAAAATGTTCAGTATATACATATATACAATGCTCAATGTAGAGTAGAATTAACTGAGTTACCATACAATATACTATACAGTGCAAAGGATGAGGTACAATTTAGGTACAATTTACAGTAAGGTGTAATGAGGTATGGGTTGTAGTGCAAATTATTGACCAATAAATATAAAGTGTGCTTAGGTGTTCTAAAGTGGTTAAAGTGGGTGCTGCAGTTGTATGTTTAAAGTGAGTGTGTGCGTGTGGATGTGTGTGCTGTGAGCTGTGAGTGCATTTGATGGTTGTTACATATTGTTATTGTTCATTGAGCATCCTGATGGCCTGGGGATAGAAGCTTCTTCTGAGTCTCTCTGTGCTTGCCATAATACTCCGGTATCGCTTGCCTGACCGCAGCAGTTCAAAGAGGCAGTTTGTTTGGGTGGCTCGAGTCTTTGATAATTCTCTTAGCCTTGCCCATGCACCGCTTGTTGTAAATGCCCTGGAGAGTGGGAAGCCCCCCTCCAATTGTGCGTTCGGCTGAACGGGCCACTCTCTGTAGTCTGCTACGGTCTTGTGCGGTGCTATTCCCAAACCAGGAGGTGATATTGCCAGTCAGGATGCTCTCTATTGTGCATGAGTAGAAGTTCTTAAGGATCTTCTGACTGACTTGGAACTTCCTTAGGAGCCTGAGGAAGTAGAGGCATTGCCGTGCCTTCTTCACAACACTGTCAATGTGTGTGGTCCATGTCAAGTCCTTGGATATGTGGACTCCGAGGTACTTAAAACTGTTCACTCTCTCAACCGGTGCCCCGTCGATGCTGAGGGGGCTGTAGTCCCTGACCCCGACCTCCTAAAGTCCACAATCATCTCCTTTGTTTTGCTGACGTTCAGGGAGAGGCTGTTCTCTTGACACCATCCCACTAGAACCTTGACCTCCTCCAGGTAGGCCCTCTCATCGTTTGCAGAGATCAGGCCCACTACTACTGTGTCGTCAGCAAATTTGATGATTGTGTTGTTGTTCCGCTGTGCCACACAGTCATGTGTGTACAGGGAGTAGAGGAGGGGACTCAGAACACAGCCCTGGGGGGCCCCTATGTTGAGAGTGATGGATGATGAGGTGCAGTTGCCTGCTCTCACCACCTGGGGTCTGCCCATCAGGAAGTCCAAGACCCACTGGCAGAGGTCATAGTTCAAGCCCAGGTCCCTGAGCTTGGCTATGAGTTTGGAGGGGACTATGGTATTGAATGCTGACCTGTAGTCGATGAACAGCATTCTCACATAGTTCCCCTGCCTCTTGTCCAGGTGTGATGCTGCTGTGTGCAGCACATGGGCTATGGCGTCCTCCGTGGACCTGTTGGGGCGGTATGCAAATTGCCGGGGGTCCAGGTTGATGGGGAGGGAGGAGCAGATGTAGCCCTTTACTAGCTTCTCAAAGCACTTCATGGCTATGGAGGTGAGAGCTACATGGCGGTAGTCGTTGAAGCAAGCAGGCTTGGATTTTTTGGGTACAGGGATAATAGTGGACTTCTTCAGACAGGTGGGGATGACATCCTGTTATATATCGTATAGCTCTGCTCAGCGTCATAGTGCAATACTCTTCATATCCAGTATTGAACTGAAATAAATTCTCACATGTACCTTTACCTACCATCATCTGTCTGGCCACACCCCCATCCGCTACCTACATAAGCAGGGGTGTGGCCATACCATCAGCTCCTTCTTCAATTTTCACCACATTGAGTGCCTGTTTCACCACTTTAAGTTTGCTGAATCATTTTTGAAGAAAGTTGGAGCTGCGTTAACATTATCTCTTGTTTTTTTCTCTCTCTCACAATTTTAAGTAGAAAAAAGCTAAGTTATAATGTTTTCTTCGGGGGGTCGCGCTAGCAACGTCACCCTTCACCAGCGGTTCTCCATTGCCGCCTCCGGCGTGCGTCTTGGGGCGGGATTGACTCCGCGGTCGTGGCAGGCAGTCGCGCCCAATCGGCGTCCGGTGGATAGCTTGCCTCTCCGAGGAGCTGGTGTACCAGGGGCATCTCCTGTGAGATGGCCTGGTTCCTGCTCTGGTTCCTCCGCGGCCAGGGGGCCGTCGGCCGATGGGCAGACGGCTCCCCTGGTGGCAGAGGATCTGAGACGCAAACTTTTCGCCTCTGTTTGCTCCCATCGCAGGAGGGTGGCTTGCAGGGGCGAACGGCCTGGTTTTGGTGAGCTGCTGGAACCAGATGAGGGTGCTTCTGCTTCTCCATGGCCGATGGAAACGGAGGATTTCATGGTTGGAGCAGAGGCGCTCTTATTTGACGCCCCGGTGGGGACGCATCACTCTCCTCCTCAGGGTGTGGCAGGGGGTGGGGGTGTCTCCTTGGGGTCCCTCGGATTCTGATGTTGGGTTAGAACCTCCGACTCAGCGACGAGATGCCCTGCTATCAGCCACATCGGATGGTGGCACTGCAGTGAGCGGTAGCCTCTCATATGTGAGGGACGCAAGCTTAGTGGAGGAAGGTTCGCATGGGGAATTACGTGCCTTGTTCCCGGAGCTCATGGCGGCAGCAGCCGTCGCTAATGGCGTGCCACTGCCGCAGCCACTGCCTGCCCCTGTCCCCGATGACTTGATAGGTCATCTATGGCAACGTCGTCGTGTGAGGGAGACGGGCGTTGTCTGCCCATTCTTCCCCTCAATGGAGGCCTACGTGCGTCAGGGACAGGTGGTCTCCCACATCACTGGGCTTACCCCCGCCTACGTGCAAGTCACGCGGGTGGCGGGTTTGGTCGAGGGAATAAAGGAAGGGGTGCCTCGGCTTGATAGACCGATGGCGTCTCTCCTTTGTCCTGAGGTGGTGTGGGAGCCGTTGCGGAAGCCGGTTCCCCAAGGGAAATCGGCTAGGCAGTTGGCCAACTGGAGTGACCAGTCGTTTATCGCCGGGACTCAAACCCTAGCTGCGACATCCAACATCGCGCAGCTAGCACGGTTTATGTCCGGGATGATGACGGGCGGTATGGTGCTGGACGAACAACAACAAGTCCTGCACGCCCAGGCGGCTGGAGCCATCCTGCATCTGATCCAGCTGCAGGCCATAGCTGCCAGGAAGATACGCGCCCTGGCCACTCTGTCCCAGCGCCATCTTTGGCTGGAGCAGGCGTGAGTACCGGACAGGAAGAGGCTTCCCCTGCTTACGGCACCCCTCTCCGATACTGGGCTCTTCGGGTCGGCGATGCAGCTCATGATGGCAGCCTGCAGGGATATGGAGGAGGAGCGTGCAATGCTCCAGCCCCATTTCCCCCCACCCGATGTCGCCGGTGGAGTTCGACGGAGGCCACGTCGTCGGGGACCCGCGACCGTCGCCACCGCCACTGCTGGTCCTTCGGCCAAGAAGGCCAGGAGGAGAGAGGGTGCCTCGACCACCGCAGCCAGCCAACCCACGCCCGGAGGTGACGGTAGGGATCGTCGAGACCAGGCACCCCACTACCGTCCCTCTGGGGCGAAAGCTCCCCGGGGTGGCAAGCAACAAGCGGCTCGTGGCAGGCGCCGCTGATGTGACTTTCCCCTCCTGTTTACCCCTGCTCCCTTCCCCGGCCCAACCATGATTTTGTAAAACAATAAAAAGTCCCTCCTAGGAGGGACTGTATTTTTTTGTTACAAACTGTGTGTTTATTCACTACATATGTTGGGGATACAATGTGTAAATCCTTCGCCTAGTGTGCGGTTGATAGGAGAGCTAGACTTTTAGTCTTTAGCTGGTCGCTACACATGTAAGTGTGCTTAGCAAGGCCTGTAGCTAACACTCGGTCGAAAGGTTTTTTTCCTTCCTCGTCCTTAAGAATTATGTTTCTTCCTATAAGGGTAGAGGTTTAGTTGTGTGTTCTGTTACGTTGAGCATTGAGCCACAACACTGTAGTGTTGGCCTACAGAAGTACTCATGTGTAGTTGTGCCACGGTCTTATAGACCTCTCTCTCTCTCTCTCGATCTTCTGTGTTTCTTGAAACATAAAACACGGGTGTCGTGTTCACACAACTTTGTCCTTGTTATAAACCCTGTTCGCAGACGTGTTGTCGTCTGTGGCTAGCGTGCGTTGGGTTAGCTTATCCTGTTGGGATAGGATATACGCTGTTTCATTAGCATGCTGGCTACATAAGGTATCATCATGGCTGTTTATTATTATCATATACGGGGTCTGGGTTTGTGAGGGGGTAATCGGATAAACCCCTCCTTCCCACTTTTCTGATTGGTCGGGGGGTTTGGCCCTCTTTCATTCGGTCCTACCGCGCTGATTGTAAGAAAAGCAAAATAATAAATCGGCTTTTTGTCGTTCTCCCAGGCGGCTTGGAGGAACTGTATCTGGTGTCTTGTTAGACTATCCATTGATGTGTTTTGGGTCTCGACGTGTACATAGTGCTGGCCCTGGGTGCTTCTGATAGGAATCACGCATGGGCTTGCACGCCTTGGTTGCTCATCATTAAAACTGCGTTTTTATGGGGCAACTGGGATGGAGTTTGTCTCTTCCGAGCGCCAGTGTTGTCTCGATGAATTCTCGTTCATATCTGGGGGATGTTAACGGAATAGATCAAAGCATAGGTAGAGGGCGGTACGAAAGGGACCGTCTGGGTGGCGCCCTCTATAATGTTTTGGATCGACACACGTACCTACCCCCCTCCTAGGGTTGGGGATGTCGGCGTGATTAGGGCGCGGGACTGATTCTGGTCGCGCCGGTCCAGGTCAGTTAACCCGTTGTCCGCCGGGGACGCAGATCTGCTGTTCTGGTACCCTGAGGGACTTGTACTTTTTTCGGGGGGGAAAATGCCGGGTCGGCCCGGGTGTTGCAGGGTTTGACGTTATGGAGATGGTTGTGGTTGTGTTACTACGTATTACCCCTCACTGTTGCTTGGTCCATGTTGTGTTGTACCTTGCGCTGCGCTAAGGGGGCCTGGTCTTTCTCCATTCTTTTCGCCCCTCTCTTCTCCTGCTTAAGCATGGCTGGGAGGGGGCTATTGAGGTGATTCTTATGGAACTCCTCTGGCATCCCTGTGTACGTCCCGGTCTGCCGGGCCCGGTCCGAAATTGTTTCGTCGACCCGTAGGCCTGGGATAACCCCTTTTTGAAAACTGAAACACTTGTACTGCGGTATAGCCAGTGTATACCTGCAGTTGTGTTTTGGAGTTTTTTCTTGAGGGGTTATAGGAACAACCACCTCATGTTTGAACCAAGGGGGTGGTTGGTTCCCTGGTGTGTTGGTAGTGGAGTCAACTCTCGGGTTAGGCCGGTTGAGTGTGCCCCCGCACGTTTCATGACGTCTGCCAATCGTGTCAGCCTTCTCTGCCTCGACCCCTCTAGAGAGTCAGGTTTTTTTTGTGGAGGCTGTGACATGGTGCACGACAATACCAGCATACGCCCCTTCCGCCGGGGTGCTGTTTCAGCAGACCCCTTTGGCGCCTGTCTAGTCCGCAGTGCTCCAGGCTCAGGTCAAGTGTCTGTTGCCTGGATTGAGGGATCGACCTCTTCTGGGGGTCGTCTCCCCGGTGTGCTGCCTGCTCCCGCTGTGGGTGTAGCCTCTTGAGTGCTTCGAGCTTACAGCCATGCCAACCTGAACACGCCCGATCTCGTTTGATTTCGGAAGCGGTATAGGTTCAGGCCTGGGTTGTGCTTGGATGGGTGACTGCCTGAGTATACCAGGATCAGTGAGCTAGGCAGCGTGCTATAGGGGGGAAGGGCCTGCTCTTGGATGGGCCCTGTCCAAATACGCTGGCAATGTGGGGGGCGGTGTCACTAGTGACCGCCTGGTGAGGTCTAGATGCTGTGGCGTCATTGGCCTCTCCAGGCCCCCCTTTTTCCGGGGGGGTCCAGTCCCTTCTGGGTCTGGGTCCTCCTTCGCGCTCCGCTGCTACGGCCTTGCCACAGGGTTGGGCTTTGCTCTTGACCCCGTGATATTAGGGGTGGTAACAGGGGTTTGTTCCTTCCTGTTTACCCCTGCTCCCTTCCCCGGCCCAACCATGATTTTGTAAAACAATAAAAAGTCCCTCCTAGGAGGGACTGTATTTTTTTGTTACAAACTGTGTGTTTATTCACTACATATGTTGGGGATACAATGTGTAAATCCTTCGCCTAGTGTGCGGTTGATAGGAGAGCTAGACTTTTAGTCTTTAGCTGGTCGCTACACATGTAAGTGTGCTTAGCAAGGCCTGTAGCTAACACTCGGTCGAAAGGTTTTTTTCCTTCCTCGTCCTTAAGAATTATGTTTCTTCCTATAAGGGTAGAGGTTTAGTTGTGTGTTCTGTTACGTTGAGCATTGAGCCACAACACTGTAGTGTTGGCCTACAGAAGTACTCATGTGTAGTTGTGCCACGGTCTTATAGACCTCTCTCTCTCTCTCTCGATCTTCTGTGTTTCTTGAAACATAAAACACGGGTGTCGTGTTCACACAACTTTGTCCTTGTTATAAACCCTGTTCGCAGACGTGTTGTCGTCTGTGGCTAGCGTGCGTTGGGTTAGCTTATCCTGTTGGGATAGGATATACGCTGTTTCATTAGCATGCTGGCTACATAAGGTATCATCATGGCTGTTTATTATTATCATATACGGGGTCTGGGTTTGTGAGGGGGTAATCGGATAAACCCCTCCTTCCCACTTTTCTGATTGGTCGGGGGGTTTGGCCCTCTTTCATTCGGTCCTACCGCGCTGATTGTAAGAAAAGCAAAATAATAAAGCGGCTTTTTGTCGTTCTCCCAGGCGGCTTGGAGGAACTGTATCTGGTGTCTTGTTAGACTATCCATTGATGTGTTTTGGGTCTCGACGTGTACATAGTGCTGGCCCTGGGTGCTTCTGATAGGAATCACGCATGGGCTTGCACGCCTTGGTTGCTCATCATTAAAACTGCGTTTTTATGGGGCAACTGGGATGGAGTTTGTCTCTTCCGAGCGCCAGTGTTGTCTCGATGAATTCTCGTTCATATCTGGGGGATGTTAACGGAATAGATCAAAGCATAGGTAGAGGGCGGTACGAAAGGGACCGTCTGGGTGGCGCCCTCTATAATGTTTTGGATCGACACACGTACCTACCCCCCTCCTAGGGTTGGGGATGTCGGCGTGATTAGGGCGCGGGACTGATTCTGGTCGCGCCGGTCCAGGTCAGTTAACCCGTTGTCCGCCGGGGACGCAGATCTGCTGTTCTGGTACCCTGAGGGACTTGTACTTTTTTCGGGGGGGAAATGCCGGGTCGGCCCGGGTGTTGCAGGGTTTGACGTTATGGAGATGGTTGTGGTTGTGTTACTACGTATTACCCCTCACTGTTGCTTGGTCCATGTTGTGTTGTACCTTGCGCTGCGCTAAGGGGGCCTGGTCTTTCTCCATTCTTTTCGCCCCTCTCTTCTCCTGCTTAAGCATGGCTGGGAGGGGGCTATTGAGGTGATTCTTATGGAACTCCTCTGGCATCCCTGTGTACGTCCCGGTCTGCCGGGCCCGGTCCGAAATTGTTTCGTCGACCCGTAGGCCTGGGATAACCCCTTTTTGAAAACTGAAACACTTGTACTGCGGTATAGCCAGTGTATACCTGCAGTTGTGTTTTGGAGTTTTTTCTTGAGGGGTTATAGGAACAACCACCTCATGTTTGAACCAAGGGGGTGGTTGGTTCCCTGGTGTGTTGGTAGTGGAGTCAACTCTCGGGTTAGGCCGGTTGAGTGTGCCCCCGCACGTTTCATGACGTCTGCCAATCGTGTCAGCCTTCTCTGCCTCGACCCCTCTAGAGAGTCAGGTTTTTTTTGTGGAGGCTGTGACATGGTGCACGACAATACCAGCATACGCCCCTTCCGCCGGGGTGCTGTTTCAGCAGACCCCTTTGGCGCCTGTCTAGTCCGCAGTGCTCCAGGCTCAGGTCAAGTGTCTGTTGCCTGGATTGAGGGATCGACCTCTTCTGGGGGTCGTCTCCCCGGTGTGCTGCCTGCTCCCGCTGTGGGTGTAGCCTCTTGAGTGCTTCGAGCTTACAGCCATGCCAACCTGAACACGCCCGATCTCGTTTGATTTCGGAAGCGGTATAGGTTCAGGCCTGGGTTGTGCTTGGATGGGTGACTGCCTGAGTATACCAGGATCAGTGAGCTAGGCAGCGTGCTATAGGGGGGAAGGGCCTGCTCTTGGATGGGCCCTGTCCAAATACGCTGGCAATGTGGGGGGCGGTGTCACTAGTGACCGCCTGGTGAGGTCTAGATGCTGTGGCGTCATTGGCCTCTCCAGGCCCCCCTTTTTCCGGGGGGGTCCAGTCCCTTCTGGGTCTGGGTCCTCCTTCGCGCTCCGCTGCTACGGCCTTGCCACGGGGTTGGGCTTTGCTCTTGACCCCGTGATATTAGGGGTGGTAACAGGGGTTTGTTCCTTTTCGTTCGTTCCCTAGTGGCATGCGGGTTGTGCGTTTGTGTAGTCGTGGGTACGCCCCACGGTCTGCTCACCCTGTGCGCTGAGTTACTGAAGCTTCTCTTCGCTCCTCTCCGCTAGGGGGGTTGGGGGGGGCTCGGGTCCTCCCCGGTTCTGATGGTTGTGGGGGGCCTCAGCAGGTTCATTTGTCGAGCTCAGCTCTGCTCAGCTCCTGTGTTGCACTATGACGCTGAGCAGAGCTATACGATATATAACGTACGGTTATGTATATAACCATAGTTATATGAGTATAGTGATGCTCAGCGTCAGAACTCACTGAGGACCCCTTGATCTTGCCTTGTGGTGAAAGATTGGGAAGGAGCTCATGGTATGACCACACCCCTGCTTATGTAGGTAACGGATGGGGGTGTGGCCAGACAGATGATGGTAGGTAAAGGTACATGTGAGAATTTATTTCAGTTTAATACTGGATATGAAGAGTATTGCACTATGACGCTGAGCGTCACTATACTCATATAACTATGGTTATATACATAACCGTACGTTCCAATGATGTTAAATATGTCAGTGAATACCGGGGCCAGTTGGTCGGTCTTAAAGGTCCTCCTCACCTCATGTTCTGTAACCCTGAACATTGAGTCTCCATCAGCAGTGCCCCCCCCCCCCCCCCCCCATTGCAGTGGATTGTAGGCTGGTGCTGTTATTCCCAGCCTCAAACCTTGCATAGAAGGTATTGAGATAATTTGCTAAGGAGATGTCACTGTTCAGTTTGAGGGAGGTGCCTTTGTAATCTGTCATCGTTCTGAGGCCCTGCCACATAGCTCTAGAGTCAGCCTGTTCATATTGAAGTAAAATTGTATCCCTGTAGCGCCTCTTTGCTTCTATCACTGCCCTCCTCACGTTGCATCTTGCCACCTTGTGGTCATTTATGTTGCCTGCCACAAGCCCGGCGTTGTAGGCTGAGGTGCACGCTTTCAGAGCCTCACGGACACATATACATATAATATGGTATGTCTGTCTAGTCAACATGTTATCATGTTCTATATTAATTAAATGAATAAACACGCATTCATTTATATTAATAATGGTATGTTATCCAATATCCATTTTACAAATCAATACAGCTGTATTCCCACATTCACATGTGTTCACATCAATTATTTTGTTTACACCTCCTATTACTCACCTTTTGATTTTACTCATATATTACTGACTGCAAATGTGCGGTTGTTTGTGTGTGTGTTTGTAGTTGTCGGGCTTGGTGGTTTGAGAAGTAGCTTTAGTTGGAATTAACGTGCTGCCGATACATCCTGGACAAGTAAATGCTCCAACATACTGGCGAAGGTGAGTCGTCATTGCATAGTTTAATCACCTTAGCATTCTTCCCACGCCAAATCCGCCCCTTGCCTCAGAATGCTTATTGTTTTCCCCCCCCTCATCTATTGAATTCTAATGGGATATTTAAATGTAAACACCTGTTGTCTTAAATCGGGTGGTGGTGGTGGCAACAGTGGCGGTGGTATTGATGGTAGTGGGGGGAGTGATTAAATCTGTCAGTCTGGGGTTAAGGAGACTGGAGACCCTGCTGTTCAACTTATCAGCAGGGCTACTTGTTCTATCCGGTGTACAGTTTTTGGAATGTCATCTCCAAATTATATCATTATAGAACACTGGCTTTCAACCCTTGGGGGTCGGACCTCACTGGTTGAACCCGCATGCGGCTGAACAAAGGCCTTGTCTCAGCCGAGAGGATGTCTCAGAAATGGCCAAAGTGTCGCGCATTTCAGAAATCGGTCAAAATAGAGAAATGGCATTTTTGAGTGCTTTGAGATGTTATATATGTCTCCTTACTTGCAAGACTTAATACGACTTGTAAATACGTTAATTGTTATTAGATTGTAAGGCTGTTTTTCCCCGCTATAGTATGAGAGAACTACAATGTCGAGGGGAAGGGCTGATTTAAGTACCGGGGGGGGGGGGGGGGGGGAGCATTTTCACTGCTGACGGTGATCTCCATAAGTAAACACTGTGACTGAGCTCTGAGCAGAAAATCGATGGACAACACAGCTAGAGTTGTTCCGATACCGATACCAGTAATACCGGAAATGCCGCCAATACTGCCTAAAATGCTGGTATCGGTATTGGCGAGTACACGTAAATTCTAGCCTCCGATCCCATGACGTCATTTAGACCAGAGTGAGGATTATAAAATGAACGTGTTTTAAAGTGTGATGCTGTTTGTCATTTTAACAGCAGATACACTTTCTTAAATTCCATTGTCCCTGACAGAGCGTGTGACGGGGAGCTCGGACGGGATGTGTTTTGCTTGCTGGTGTTATGATAGCATTAGCTGAAAAGCTAGCTAGTTGGAACAACATCCACTTTAACGTTACATCAAATCAGATGATCGCCTGTCCTTTCTCCAGGACCTGACACTGTCCGTCTATCAACAATAATGCACCCACGGTGAATCGTATAAGTCAAGTAGCTACTGACTAGCGTTAGCTGACTAACGTTATCAAATGTCAATGCGGGGAAGATGAGCTAGGTCAGCTACTGTAGCTTAGCTTGATAACGGTACCTTGGCTAAAGTTGATGCTATTCATAATCCAGCAATAATGGCTGCAGACCTGCAAGCAAAGTACAGCAAGTTCCAAGTGCCAAAGGATAAGAGTCTGAGGCGGAGTCTCAAAAGAGAATGTTGAATATTTATTTTGCATCGAAAATCACAACATGGACGTTACTACTAGCCAGAGCCTCTGCTAGTACTAGCTTACAGACTGGGTAGCGAGTGCAACACCGTCTAACGTCCGTGCGGATCATTGGAGTAGGGTGTATCTGCAGTGCCGCAGCCCCATACTCATGAATGATACTAATACTAATCTATACAATCACCTGTTGTTGAATAAATACCATTACATTCTAGTTATTACTAAAAAAAACAGTATATATAAAACAGTATCTGTAAAAAATATTAAAATAAAAGTATAATTTATATAATATAGTTTTTTATTTTTATTTTTTTATGTATGCACTGGTATCGGATCAGTATCGGTATCGGCCGATACCCAAAGCTTAGGTATCGGAATCGGATCGGGAAGGAAAAAATGGTATCGGAACATCTCTAAACACAGCATTAGCGTTGGCAGCAGCAATCAATCGTATTGGAGAATTCTGTGTTCACGGCGAAGAGGACAGACAAGAATTAGGCCAATTTTGTCCCAGTCAGTCTCAATGAAGACTGAGCCGGCAAAGCGAGAGTGAATCCGACATTGCCTAGCTAACCCACACTATCCGCTTCAATGCATTGTGCTAAGCTAGGCTAACAAGCAGCCAGGCCCAGCTAGCTTTCTACAGAACGAGTGATTGATTGATTCATTGACAGAACAATGAATGAATCACGCTAGAAATAAATGCCTACATGCTGTCTGTGTGTGTGTGTGTGTGTGTGTGTGTGTGTCTCTGTGCATTCAGTAGAAAGCTATCTGTTTGCACGTTATTCGCTTCCATTCATTGTGCTAAGCTAGGCTAATGTGATAAAGCCCTACATCTATGCCCAAGAGAGAGTATAACTCTGTTATTATGACTCTGCCAGACAAGATCAAAGAGTTATGTGATGATAAAGCCCAAGACATCACATGCTATACTATATATATATGTACATATCCCTTACCTACTTAGGGTTGCCACCCGTCCCTTAAAATACGGAATCATCCCGTAATTGGAAACTAAAAGACGCATTCCGTATTGAACTGATACGGGACGCCCTTTGTCCCGCATTTTAAGGTTGCCAGTTTAGTGAGAGAAATGAGCCAGCCGACCTACAAAAACAAGCAAAAGTGTGGCCAAAAGTTGCGGAAAATAAACAGACTTGGCAACTCTTGTATGATGGGCGTGCGCTGAGCAGCTCACGACCAATGAGAATTAGCGCTTTCACGTTGCTAAGAAGAGTTCTGTGCCGTTGTGCCAATCCTCTGTCTGTGCGCTGCGTGATTTCTTTTCGAAGACGCTTTGAAAATGTCTACAGCAGACACTGTGACTCCAAGTCCACCGCGTCCTAAAAAGACAAAACGCCTCCAGAAGTACAGACGTGAGTGGGAAATGGCAAACCCCTGGCGTGATAGCATCAGTGGAGATGTTTACAAAGCAAACTGCAAAGTATGTAGGTGTGTGTTTTCTGTGGAGCATGGTGGACTGACTGACATCAGACAGCATGCATCAGGAGAACAACATTCCCGAAATATAAGAACGCAAAGGACACAAGCACAGGTTTCACAGTTCTTCATGACTGAAACATCTCCTGAGATTGATTCGGTATGGGATATTACATCTTATTTATCTGGTTGTGTTTTTAACTAGATGTCAGTATTTCCATTTACCTGCCCTGGCAGCCCGGAGCCTACTCTTCTTTGCACTTTATTTTTTATTAATCTTTTAATTTGGGTCACACAAGTGTTTCATTGTATTATTGTCCTCTTTCAGTAAAAGTGTTCCCAGGCTTTGTTTTTACAGCACTTATACAGTATTATGCTCAAGTTGAGGCTATAGTTCAGCCAATTTATTTAAACAATGTTAAATGCAAATAAAGCACTTTAAACTTTAAGTATGACTAAATGCTTTCTTGACTATATATAGTAACTAGTAATCCAAAATGCATAGATTTCTATGTATTTTAGGGGTTTGGGGGGCTAGCTCTTTTTAATATAAATGTCATAGATTGTTTTATTTAGATTTCATAGATTTCTATGCATTTCAGGAGTTTGGGGGGCTGGCTCCCCAAAATAATTAAATAACATAACCCTAACCCTAACCCTAAAACCGAAATAAAGTAAAAAAATAAATAGTGACAAAATCCGCCCATTTTCGCACCAAAAACCCCCCAAAACTGCCCAAAAAAAATTCTATATATTTACATATCCCTTACCTACTCTTACTCCCCCCCCACCCCCCCCTCCCTCATCTTTCTCTGCCGAAGACTTTGCGATCTTCTTTGAGGAAAAAGTGGAGAACATCCGCAGCTCCTTCTCCCAACCCCCACCCATTCCAAATGCTGAATCGAGAACCTCATCCTTCACTCTGTCATCTTTCTCTCCCATTACAGAAGCAGAGACCCTGACACTGGTAACGTCGAACCGTCCGACTACTTGCCAGCTGGACCAGCTACCCTCCCCACTCCTCCAGACCATAGCACCAGACATCCTCCCATTCCTAACTGCAACCATCAACTCCTCACTCAACTCGGGGGTGGTCCCCACCTCCCTAAAACAAGCCAGAGTCACGCCGCTCATAAAAAAACCAACCCTGAACCCTACCGTCATAGGCAACTACCGTCCTGTCTCTCTTCTCTCCTTCCTTTCTAAAACACTTGAACGTGCTGTATCCAACCAACTTACTGCTTATCTCTTACAGAATGACCTCCTAGACCCTAATCAGTCAGGCTTCAGGACTGGTCACTCCACAGAGACAGCCCTCATTGCGGTCACAGAGGCACTTCACTTAGCAAAAGCGAAAGGCCTCTCCTCTGTCCTGATTCTCCTAGATCTATCTGCAGCCTTCGACACAGTCAACCACCAGATCCTCCTTGCGGCCCTCGCAGGAATGGGAGTGGCTGGCTCTGCGCTGACATGGCTGTCATCATACCTCAATGACCGCTCCTACCAAGTGTCATGGAGAGGGACCCTGTCGGCCACCCGCCCCCTGCGGACGGGTGTCCCCCAGGGCTCGGTTTTAGGACCCCTTCTCTTCTCCCTCTACACTAAATCACTGGGTAACATTATCACGTCTCATGGCTTCTCCTACCATTGTTATGCCGACGATACTCAACTCTTCCTCTCCTTCCCTCCCTCAGATATCCACGTCTCTGAGCGGATCTCGGCCTGTCTGTCCGACATCTCAGCCTGGATGACGTCCAACCACCTCAAACTGAACCTAAGCAAAACAGAATTGCTCCACCTGCCGGCCAAATCCTCCCCCCTAACCGACCTTTCAATCACAGTCGAGAATGCAGCTGTGACTGCGTCCCCGACCGCCAAGAACCTTGGTGTTGTCCTCGACGACCAGTTGAACTTCTCTGCTCACATCGCAGCGACGACCAGAACCTGCCGATTCCTCCTGAGCAACGTCAGAAGGATACGCCCCTTCCTGACAAAAGAAGCCACCCAACTCCTCGTCCAATCAACAGTCATCTCCCGCCTCGACTACTGCAATGCACTGCTCGCTGGCCTCCCGGCCACTGCCACTAAGCCTCTTCAACTCATTCAGAACGCAGCGGCCCGCCTGATCTCAAACCTACCGAAGTCGGCCCATGTCACCCCACTTCTTAGGGACCTGCACTGGCTCCCCATTGCTGCACGAATCCGCTTCAAGGCCCTCGACCTAGCATACCGTGCGGCAAAGGGAACCGCTCCCGCCTACCTCCGGTCAATGGTCTCTAACTACACACCCTCAAGACCCCTACGCTCTGCATCTTCTGGCCGCCTCAGACCTACTCCTATCCAAGCTCCGGGAGGGTCATCAAAGAGAAGTCGCCTATTCTCAGTCCTTGCCCCACAATGGTGGAATGAACTACCCACCCCAGTTAGGACAGCCGAATCACGTCCAATCTTTCGCCGTCGACTAAAGACGCACTTCTTCAACCATTATCTGAATTAAAAAAAAAAAAAAAAAAAAAAAAAAAAAAAAAAAATCTAACCCTAACTAACCGTACTGTCATGCACTTGTCCTAATAAACTAACCTACACTGTAGCACTCAACACTTTGATGAACATTGTTGCTCAGCTGATAGAGTTGTGCCCTTCCTGATGGCTTGTCGTACAGAACTTGTAAGTCGCTTTGGATAAAAGCGTCAGCTAAATGACTAAATGTAAATGTAAATGTAGTTACTATATTTATATCTTTATCTATGGTAGAATGCATTTAAATGAATAGTGTACTTTGTATTTCGTATAATTACTTTGTATAACAAATGCTGCTAGTGCTTTTTTGGATGGACTAAACATATCCCCAGTACTGGAACAAAGAGACATGCACAAGTGCTCTTGCTTTTATGCAAACTGAAAATGAAAATCATAAATTGATCATGTAATGACGGAAAGGTGATTCTCTTAGCCGCAAGATCAGGGTGTCAGAAAATGGGGTTTAAATTTAGGTTCAGACCCTTTAGCAACACAAGAATATAAACCTTGTGTCGGTGTGAGAACTCAATATTTACTCCTCAAAGTCGGTGATCATTTGTTTTCTTTATCCGTTATTTAATAATAAATTATTAGGATATGTGAACCAGGCACTGGCCTGGAATGTGTAGATGGTTTCAACACCCATCTCCTGCCCCTCCAACCCCAAAACAATAGGCCTACAGCTTCCTATTGACACCAGCTCATTACCTGAGCTAGCTGCCCAGCTGGGCTAATTAAAACCTTGCTAACCTCTAGTGCTTCAGGTGCAAATGTTGAGCGCGCTTCATATTTAGTCATAGCTCATAGCTCGTCTTTCTCGCAACTCTTTACACTATAAGCATGTTAAAAGATGTATCTGAAAAAGGCAACATAGAATTCATGACAAATAAGGGAAGGCGGAAATCATCTTGCTTAATTATCCATTCATGATATTTCATTTCAAACCTTTATTCAAACTCGAAAGGCATCTAAGGTTTCCCTCATTTAAAGTCACGCCGAGTGTAAAAAAAGGAAAAGAAAAAAAGGCATATAAAATCATAACAATAAAGCAACAAGGCGAGACAAAAGTAAGGATAACAAATCAATTAAAACATGTGCAACTTGATTGATATGGTTTTAAATTCTGCAACAGAGGGGATAATCTCTCTCCAACACATCTTTGCCTTTCTATCATTCTTTCTCAGACCTGAGCATTCTTCATTTAGGGTTTCATGGTGTGTGAAAGTAGTCAGGTGTTAAAGAGTCATTTTGCAGAACCACCCCCCCTCTGAGCTCTCAAGTACTCTGCTGATTACCATTGCTCAACGAGCTGCGAGAGTTGTGCACTACTCCACGCTGTCCTATTTATGGCTGCAAAAAAAATAAAAATAAAAGAGCGTCCCCGGTAACACCTGTTCCCTGGATGTTCTGACACTTTGGATTTTCAACATCTAACGTGCACCTCTCTTTAAGTCTACACCTACACCTGTCTCTTAGCAATAAATAAATGGATGAGAAATAACTTCCTAAAATTAAACAAAGACAAAACTGAAATCCTACTAGAACAAACTTGGCCCTGGACCAAAAAGAGAAATGCTACTGGAAAACATGGGAGCCCCCAAAATGTTGAGATACCCCTACCGGAGGTAGAACAAAACACAAGAAGGTTTTTCCTCATCTCCAAGGTCTCCCATATATGAAATGGATTCTTGTATAAAAATATTTTACTGCAAAACTTGTTAAATTGATAGATATTGTTATACACCCCCAAAGGAATAAAGAACCAAAATATAGCCTGGCCGTATGGGAGTTGAGACGTATAAACTCATGTAGATTAATAATACAAGCTCCAAGAGCTTTCAAACTTGACATGCTAGCAGTCAGACAGTTGCTTAACATAATAGAAAAAACTGGATGTGAATATCTTTATGCATGTAGGAAATATATACCTATGTACACATACTTAAAATAAGCGGAAATGTAAAAAATGAATATCTATGCAGAATGTTCTCATTTACTTTGTAGTAGCTCTGCCATGGATTGTCATAGAAACACATATGAGGGCTTTTTCGGAAAGGTGTGGTTGTGCTGAATCCAGCAATACCACATGTGTAAATATAGCATGCATGGTCAGGGAGTTACATCAGTAAATGTATGAGGTGTCCTAAATGAAAGAAAATGAAACATTGACATAATGAAGTCTTCAGTCCAAAGCCCATTATCTGTGGTGAGAAGCATGTTGACAAATTCAATGTTACTGCAAAGTAAAGCCACTTGAGGTAATATTATGGTCTATAATGTTAATATATTTATGATACATTTAATAAATTATACATTTCATATGATACATTTTATGATACTTCATATGGAAACAAAGATACAATTGAATCAGGTTGAAATAGAAATAGAACACCTTTATTTCAATCTTGCATTCTGAAGAAGGTGTGTTCACACCGAAACGTCATGATTACAGGCTGCCAATAAATTTGGAAAAACCTGGAGTGCGTGCCTGGACATTGTTTCCCTATTTTTATGTATGATATTAGAGGTTACAGCACCCAGTGTCAAGTCTAGTGAGGTGAGCGCGTTCTACTACTTTTTTTGCATATATTATAAGACCCTTGGGCCTAAGGCCAATTTGTTATATTCAATTACTCTTATTTGAACCAATAAATACCAACACTGATATATACTCAGACAAAAGTACTTCAAAAAATTCAATATAGGTTATATCCCAGAGCTGGTCCAGACAAAAAATGGACATGCAATCATGTATACGTTTGAACAAGCTTCTCCTCTTCCTATGAGATGTAACTATCTAGTGACTGAAGTGCCACGTTGGTCCAGCTGCTACCTTGTCAAGACACTATTTTGTTTTCTGAAACTTAACACTTTGGGTGCCGGCCAGAAATCCGGAAAATGACTGTGGATTGCCAGCTATATTTAACATGGATAAGTTCCCCTTCTTTGCAGGGCTATAACTTTTTAAATCATATTGCTAGATTGCCATTATTAGGGCCCATTCAAAGTCCTATATGTATTGTTCAGGGTGAAGCAACGTTAAACTTTTTCATTCACATATTCATACTAAAGTATGGTCTAATGTATAAGTATGTTTTCATCTCTTTCTGCAGCTTTCTCCAGAACGTGATATATAGCCCCAAATGCATTATATTGATGATGCAATACAGTTTTATGGCAATCGGCGCAATATAAAAAATTCCAACTAGACGTACTTCTAGAAGTTACTACACGTCATCTGATGTTGACCGGATGGGCTAGGGGGCGTTTCTAATTCTGTGGGCAGCGTTATACCAATCATCTAATGTGTCGAAGACGGTAATTTTACACGCTAAAACTCACCCCAGTCTCCTCGCGCCGTTGGGCGATCAGCGTAGAGTAGAAATTTTACCATTATGGGATGTCGATTTACCCGGTCCATTTCCAGGTTGTATAATGGTATATACGTCCAAATCATGTTGTTTATCGAGTTATTGGCAATGGATCGCTATGTATTGTGACGAGCCAGAGTGCCGGGAGCCAAACAGAGTGCCCGGAAGTAATATGGTTAAACAGCACATCGCCCAGAGCACTTCCTGTTTGGCGATTGCGCCGATCGGCCACCAGATGGCGCTCCTGAACCGCCAGAGAGCTCAGTGGGTCCTCCTGGTGGATCTCAGGCCAGCGGAGGGGAAATATGAATCCGATCACAGATTTTTGAAATATTGATATTAAAGACGCTGTAAAGCGTCTTTCGGCAACTTGAGCATGGCCGGGAAGGACGCTGTAACACGTCTTCTGGCAGTTAAAGTGTAAGTGTCACTTTAATCGATATTAAATGATTGAGTTGAAGTTTTTATTTTTATTTTACTCCTCACTATATTTATTGAGTTTCATGCATGTAATTGTACTATATGCACTAAATCCTCATTTTGGTCCTCCATTTTGCCTCCTGAATCCTACCGCCCTCCTAGACCTTTAGATCTCGCACACACTCAAACATGCATACAAATGGATATGTGTCTCACAGTTACTGTATCATTAAATCATTTGTGGGGTGGATTAACAGGCTTTCTTTATGTGGTGACCTCAAGGGGCAAATAGTTTTCAAGCTAAATCAAAGTTAGGAGGCCTGTTCTTTTGTTTTTTGATAAAGCAGCTATTAGGTCAATCCAGGAGAACTCTATTCTGTCAGGGGGAAAGATGGAGAGAGAGAAGGACCATTTCAGCCACACAAAGGCTCTATAGTCAGCAGTGCCATAATTGCTTTTCATACAGCAAATTTGCTTTTGCTCTCGCCCAGTTAATGAAATCAAAACCAAAACATTCTTCCCCACAATCGGAAACCGCAGTGGACCAAAATGTCAGCGGCCTCTGTGATTCCCTCATTCAATTTGAGCAAACACCCAGGAGAGAGAGAAAGAGGAAGAGAGAGAGAGATGGGATATACGGCTATGAATTGATTGACAGAGTTCCATTACAAGGGGCTTATCGGACCCCTGTCTCCAATTATCCGGGCCCGGCATCGCGCTGGGATTTGATTTGTGCCCAGGATCATGGTCGCAAATGTATGCAGAGAGGGGAACCGCGTGCACACTATAGCCCCTCTGTAATGTTCATTAGCACCTCCTCGCCCCTCTGCTAATGCCCCCTGCAGCACTCAGTCCCATCTTCACGGTGGGTTAGTCATGTTTTAAAGCATTGAATTAAAGTTATGTGTGAATTATTTAAATTATTTGCAGAAATCAATCGATTTTTATTATTTTATTTATTTATTTTCGGCTTTGCTTTTATCATTCTGACATTGATAACTGGATAGTGGATAGTTAACATAATAAAGACACAGTTCATGATTACAGTATACAACAGTTCTCAGTTGAAGCAATGTCGACTGGTTTTGTTTACATTTATTGGATTTAAGATGTGCAGGTGAAGGCATGTGACCGCTACGCTAAACAATAAACCTTTTGTCTTTTTGTCTATTAACTTTTAAGGCTGTACAAGATTTGTTTACGTTGGTGAACACTGGTGTAAAATAGACCAGTATTTGAGTTATGATGGGCTTAAAGGAACACCAACATCATGAGAAATGTGCTCACCGGCTTCTCCAGAGTTGGACAAGAAGAAGATACCAATCTCCTTTCTGTGCGTTCAGTAGAAAGCTATCCAGCTGCAAGCTAGCTTAGCTTAGCACAAATTAATGGAAGCAGATACGGAGCACTAGCTTAGCTTAAGAATCCAGTGGGAGAGGTGTTTTTGGCCAACAGCTAGGCTAGCTTGTCCGTGAATCAACTACGATAAATTCTTGAGCAAGGCACTGAACTCTCAACAGAGTTGGTCAGTGGCAAACAGTGTATGAAACCCTTCCTCTCCTGTGGAAACCAAGGCTGTTGTTATAAATACATGTTCTTAAAAAAAAAGCAGCTTCCTAAGTGTTTACCACTAGGACACAGAGAGCCATGTACCCAGGTGCATTCAATGATGATGATAGAGGACAAGTATCCCATTGCAATCGTTCCTAAGCAACCAAAAAAACGTTTGCTCTCCGGAGTACGATGTTGCAGGTTGCCGGTAAGCTTTAGCAAACCGGAATGATTCAGAACTGTTGTGTGACTTGATCGTTACCTACGCAGGGCCTGGTTAGAAAAGAGACAGTGTACATGTGGACATGTCACATATCTGCATATCCTACTCATACTAGTTATGCTGCTGCTGTGTGTGTGTGTGTGTGTGTGTGTGTGTGTGTGTGTGTGTGTGTGTGTGTGTGTGTGTGTGTGTGTGTGTGTGTGTCTGTGCGTGCGTGCGTGCGTGCGTGCGTGCGTGCGTGCGTGCGTGCGTGCGTGCGTGCGTGCGTGCGTGCGTGCGACGTGCGTGCGTGCGTGCGTGTGTGTGTGAGCGTGCCCTGCAGCCACAGAGATCCGGGAGGATACAAAGGGTTAGACTTTGTTCGACTCCTCTCTCCTCGTCTCTCCCAGACAGCCGGCAGGGTTTTTCGGCAACATGTCCCTACAGTCAGCACAATTAGAGCTGAGGCCAGTGAGAGCCTGATTGACCCAGAGGGAATAAACACCTCCAGTCATAAGACGCAACCCGTTCCTAAAGGACAGCCGTGCCTCACAAATCACTCAAAGGGATGGGGGGATGGATGGATGGAGGGATGGAGGGAGAGAGAGAAAGAGGAGAAAAGGGGGCGGTTAATGTGGTTGGGTCAGCATGACACCGTGCCAGAACAGCAAAGGGCCACAGATACTTTCATTTGACCGCCCAGACATGAGCCGCTTATTTACCCTGGGTGACACATATTTTGTAGCCAACTTGATGATATGATAATGATGATACATTTATTTATATTGCGCCCCTCAACCAATAGTTACATCGGCCCGGCGCCCGGATCATCATCATCATCATCATCATCATCATCACCATCATCATCATCATCATCATCATCATCATCATCATCATCATCATCATCATCATCATCACCATCATCAACCTTTATTTAAGTCTCTGAAAGGTGGGCCCTCATTCAAATAGGCAATGATAAGACGTGATGTGCAACTGCAGGAACATATCATTCATTATAATTGCTTCCTTAATTTGTTCATAAATGAAATAATACACATTCACGTATAACACGTAATATAGCATGTGTTAATACACCCAGCAAAAACCATATTCAACCTGCTCACTGTAGGTGCACATTATTCATTCACTTTGATAAATACATCGTTTACGCACAGCCTTTATTTTTCTAGAGCCAATGGCATTAGCAGTGGTTTTACAACGGATCAGTCGTTTATAGCTTTAGCAAAAGGCTAACTTGTATTCAAACAGTTATATCTTGTTATAACAATTATAACAGTCCAGAGACATAATCTCAGACTTGGTTGTAAACTAAATGGGTTATGAATAACAAGATGGCGGCCTTGGTTTGGAGCTGTATGGAGTGAGAGAGAGATGGGACCTGTATGTAATTCATTCAAACCTTTATTTATTCTCGAAAAGACAATTGAGGTCACCCTCATTTTCAATGTTGTCAAGACTTTATTTGACTTTATTTGCATACATTTTTACAATATAATAATAATAAATATTAATAACTATCTATATAGCACTTTTCACACATGGACCGCAGACTGCAGTCCAGAGTGCCCCACAACAATTAGTATAAATTAACATAGGCATAGAATCAGCACACAATTGACAGAATAAAAAACAATGCATAAATTGCAGACATAAGAATAGGTATAAAAGACAATAAAAGTAGTGCAACGTAAACGTGCAGACATAAGAATAGGCATACAATAATAATCCTAACCAGTTAACCAGTATATAACCTAGTTATATGAGTACTGGCTAAGCGTCCCACTCTTAAGCCATACCGAGATATACCTCATCTCATGTACCTAGTGTACTCCATCAACGAATAAAACAAATACACCCATCACCTGCCAGGCCCCGCCCCTAGTGGCGTACTATATAGTACTAGGCGTGGTCACCACTCACTCTTCCTCGAAAAATCGTTTCCAAAGAAAAGTTTCCCCAAGGGAACTCAGGGCACGCTAAGAGCGGGACGCTTAGCCAGTACTCATATAACTAGGTTATATACATAACCTGTCATTATATATTCGTACTGGCATCGCGTCCCGCTCTTAAGCCATACCGAGATATGGGGTAGAGCGGACGCGAGGCCCGACAAATGCACCCCCTGAGGACCCGTAAGCCCACATCAGGGGGGAGGGGAGTCCCGTCACCCCATCCTTCGTTATGAAGAGGGGGCGCAGTCAACTCCACCCGAGTGCGAACAAGAGGGAACTAGAACCTCTTGAACACACAGCACAGGCGGAACCATGTGTGACACAACACATTGTGGCCCACACCCACAAACCCCTGCTACCCCACCAAAGGACGGGAAGCAGGAGAGGCCACAGACCTCAGAACCGCCTGGGAGACAGAACCCCCGGTCATGTCCATGAGGTAAAACCTTACGAAGGGACTTGGGGAGGACCATGAAGCTGCAGCACAGATGTCCTCCACCGAGGCCCCACCCAGCAGAGCGGCAGAGGCTGCCACCCCACGAGTGGAGTGCGCCCTGACGCCCCCAGGGGGAGCCAGCCCGGCCAACGTGTAGCAAAGGGCAATGCCCTCGCACAACCAATGGGACAGGCGTTGTTTTGACAGTGCCTTACCAGCACGAGAGCCACCGTAACAGACAAAGAGCTGATCGGTAGCCCTGAGGCCCTGAGTACGGCTGAGGTAAACCCCCAAAGCCCGGACCGGACATGACAGGTGAAGACCCGCCTCCAACTCACCAGCGTGAGGAGGCGGATGAAACGCCTGAACCACAATATCCCTGGAGCGGAAAGAACTCCGGATATTTTTAGGCACGAAGGCAGGATTAGGCCGCAGAGTGGCACCGCAATCGGAACGAAAAGACAGGCACTCTGGCCGTACCGAGAGAGCACAAAGCTCACCCACGCGTTTAGCGGAGGTGACGGCCAGCAAGAACGTGGTCTTGAACGACTCAAGAGGCTCAAACGGGGCCAAGGACAACCGACAGAGGACCAATTGAAGATCTCAGCTCGGAGCCAAAGAGCGTTTTACAGGCTTAACGCGTCGAGCGCCAAGCAGGAAACGCTTCACAAGAGGGTGGCTGAACAAAACATCACCCTCAAATCCCTCATGATAAGAGGATATAGCTGCTGCATATACCCTCACCGTCGAAGCCGACAGTCTTTCAAGGAGAAACTGAAGGTAAATAAGGACAGCATCCAGGGGGCAGGACACCGGGTCCCTGCCCCCCGCCTTACACCACTCTTGGAACATACGCCATCTGCCCGCGTAAAGCGCAACAGTGGAGGGAGCATGCGCATTCCGGATGGTATCAACCACAGAAGGGTCCATCCTCTCCAGACTTACCCTCTCACCAGCCAAACCATCAGACGTTGGCATAACACCGGGGGCTGAAACAGCGACCTGTGTGCTTGAGTGAGGGCCGTCGCCGACCAAGGAATAGGCCACGGCGGAGCTACTAGTAGCTGGATCAGGACCGGGAACCACACCGCTGTGCCCCGGTCCGGCGGGACCAGGATCACCGTCCTGCGCTCCCTCCGTATCCGCTCCAACAGCTGACTCAACAGATGTATAGGGGGAAAGGCGTACAGAAGGCCGGGCGGCCATGGAAACATCGAGAAGGCATCCACCCCCAAGGGGGGATGATCTGCCCGACTGACCGAGAACCACAAGGGGCACTTGTGAGATTGTCTGCTCGCAAACAGATCCACTGAGGCCTCCCCGAAGCGATCCCAGATCTGCCTGACAATGTCGTGGCACAGTTCCCACTCGCCGACACGAGGACCGCCCCGAGACATCATATCCACGCCCACATTTTCCATTGCCAGGGATGTGGAGCGCCCTCAGACTGCGCAGACTGCGAGATGCCCATAGCCAGAGTTCGACCGCCGCCCGGTGCAGGCGGATGGATCGAGTTCCCTCTGCCTGTTTATATACGCCGCTGCCGTCATACTGTCCGTTCTGATCAGGTGGACGAACCGTCTGAGGACCAGGAGGACCGCCCTCAATTCCAACACATTGATGTGCAGGGTAGACCGGGCAGCATGGATCGCCCCCAGCTGCCCCCCACTGCGTTGGTCCGACACGTCCCTCCCCAACCCGTGAGGGAAGCATCGGTGAATACCGTGACGTGTGAGCGCCTGCTGCCCAAGGGGACCCCATTGGTGAGGATACCAGGCCTCCTCCAATGGGCGAGATCCCCCCATATCGACAAAGGAACCGTCAACCGTTTCCGTTTGTCCCTCACCGAGTCTATTCTCATACTGGAGAACCACTTCTGTATCCTCCTCATGAAGAGGAGACCAAGAGGAACCACCGCATGAGCAGATGCCATCATACCGAGCAGGCGCATCACTTGCAGCGCCGTGACCGTCTTTCCAAGACGGAAACCCTCGAGCGCATGGAGGATAGACACCCTCCGTTGCTCCGAGAGGGTTACAATCATGGGCCTTGACCTCAACGTCAAGCCCAAGTACTCCACCTGTTGACTGGGAAGAGGCGTACTCTTCTTCCAGTTCACAGCAAAACCCAGCTTGGTGAGGAATTCAACCACCAGCCTGGTATGAGACCTGGCGACCTCCTCCGACCGGCTGAGGAGCAGAATGTCATCGAGATAGAATAGAATCCGTATTCCCTGACGACGTAGAGGCTCCAGCGCAGTCTCTACGCACTTGGTGAATGTGCGGGGAGCCAGAGAGTAGCCAAACGGCAACCTCTGGTATTCGTACGCTACACCCTGAAACAGGAACCGTAGGTACTTCCTGTGAGGAGGGAAAATCGGGATGTGAAAATACGCATCCTTTAGGTCTATGGAGGTGAACCAGTCTCCCCATCTGACAGCAAGTAGCAGGAGTTTGACCGTCAACATCCTGAATGGTCTCGCCACAATCAGACGATTGAACGCGGACAGATCCAGTATAGGTCTGACCCCTCCTGTTTTTTTGGGCACCAGAAAATAACGGGAGTAGATGCCTGACATCGCGTCCTCTCTCGGGACCACGACTACGGCCCGCTTCTCCAACAGAGATTGGATCTCGTTGGCCAGAGCTGTCACTGCTGCTGACCCTGATAATAGGGTCGGCACCAAACCTGAGAACGGAGGGTGGGGTTGTGCGAACTGCAAGACAAGCCCCCGCCTCAACGTTCTCTCCATCCACCCCTCCAAACGGCATTCTTGTCGCCATATGTGATAATAATCCCAGAGCGCACCCGCCGTCAACTGACGCTGGGCCGCAAGGAACAGTAGATAGGTGGCCCGGTCCCTCCCGCTGTGCGTAGCCTCTGAACCCGCCAAAGCGGACAGGGCGGTCGCACCCAAGGGGGGACCCCGACAGAAAGGGCCGGTTTGATACGGGAAAAGCTGCCATCAAACCGGTTGACACATGCTCCCCCCCTGAACACCCCTCTAGCGCATGCTGAGGAGTCGTTCTACAGCTAGACATGCAAGGCGTGAGGACCCCATGGGCTCCTACATGCCGTAGCCCTGCAGTGATATTGCTACCACCCAAATCACGCACGCCTCTTCTTTGCAGACCACTGCCGCTCTCACGGGAGTGGGAGGCATCAGCGTGATACCCCGCCTGGTGAAGGCGAGGCTGAGCATTCAACCGAAGAGGCCTCGAGTCCCCCTGCTGACCACTGTAAATAGTGGCAGCCGTAACACCAGGCTCACCCATCACACAACGTGTGGTGCGGGAGCCATGCGACAGCACAACATTCTCACAGACAGACCCAGGCTCAGCCATCAACTGGGTGTCAGCCCCTGTCCCCATGAGAAGCGAAAAGTGGGGCCGCATGCGCTTCAAAGAAGGTTTGCGGCCCGCAGCCAAAGGAAAACTATCAGAGCCCCGCTTCCGTTGGTAACGGAGAGAGGAGTGATCGGGGAGCGGGCTGTTCGCGGCAGAATGACGACGGCTTGTATTTCCCAAGCCGAATACACCCAAAATGGCAGATCCCTCGGTCGCCAAGGCTGTCGGCCTTGTGGACACCTGTTGACTCTCCGCCCAGGGTACCACTGGCGGGGGAAACATGGCCGCCTGTCGAGGGCCTCGCCACAGTCGCTGACGAGGCCGTGCTCCAACCTCTGGCTGCATAGCGTGAGGCGGTGTGGGACCCAGATCAACAACCGCATGCGCCTCCACAGAACGACCAAAGAGTCCCTCTGTGGAAAAAGGAGCTGTGAGGAAAGAAAACCTTTCTTCTTCCCCAAGAGGAGATTGCTCCAACCAGAAATGCCTATTAACAAGCGTTGATAGGATCCTAATCCTCCCCGCAGTTATAGCTTGCGACTGAGTCAAGATCTCTATAACACCACAAACATGCAAAATGTTTTCAGCGTCGGCTGGACCCGTAGCCACACTACCCGACGCTAATCTATCTAGGTCGTAATGTGGACAGGAAAACAGTCAGCTGAGCCACAACACTGGCCGCCGCTAAATTCCATCCTGCAGCAGTATAGCTCTCATCCGTCCATACTGCCACCCGTCGGGCCGATTCGCTCTCAAGCATCGGCTTCCGGGTGGGACACCGTCCAAACCCGCCGGGGCACAGGATCGATGCTACCTGGCTACTTAGCCACGGCACACCCGCCCTGCACCCTGTTGTCAACCCATTTACCCATAAAAAGGGTAAATAGGACTCAGCAAAACCCCCCACATTAGCTACCGACTGACCTTTATCAATGAACCGGTTAAGAGGAGGGAAAAGCGGCAACATCCCACGGCAAGGAACATTAGAACAGTGACCCATCTCAGCATTAGCGTTAGCATTAGCAATAGCATTAGTGTTAGCAGCACGCTCCAGGATCGCCTGGAAACCGTCCACTTCAGGGGAACGTTCACCAAGCCATCCCGCCCCTGGCGCCGACACACAACTCGGTTGTGTAACAAAACAACCAGCATTACTAACACTAACATCAATGCCTGATGACACAGGGCCTAGCTGTGTGCGAGCCGGCTCGATAGCCAAACCTCGCACGCTGTCCCTCGATCTGCTGCCACAAGATGAGGAAACATCAGAATAGACCCGACGTGTCGTTGGAACATGCCCCGCAGATTCCAGGGGTAAGCAAATCTCCGGTAAGCGTTCAATATTATGCAATTTCTCTAAACTTTTCATATCACTAGTTGCATAGGGTGTCTCATGCATCCGCTATGATGGAAGAGTGGAAGAGTGAGTGGTGACCACGCCTAGTATTATAGTACGCCACTAGGGGCGGGGCCTGGCAGGTGATGGGTGTATTCGTTTTTATTCGTTGATGGAGTACACTAGGTACATGAGATGAGGTATATCTCGGTATGGCTTAAGAGCGGGACGCGATGCCAGTACGAATATATAACACAGGCTGTGTGGCTGCTCTAGCCTACAACATGGGCTGTGTGGCTGCTCTAGCCTGTTAACACAGACTGTGTGGCTGTCCTAACCTGTTAACACAGACTGTGTGGCTGTCCTAACCTGTTAACACGGGCTGTGTGGCTGCTCTAGTGCTCTAGCCTGTTAACACGGGCTGTGTGGCTGCTCTAGCCTGTTAACACAGACTGTGTGGCTGCTCTAGCCTGTTAACACAGACTGTGTGGCTGCTCTAGCCTGTTAACACAGACTGTGTGGCTGTCCTAACCTGTTAACACGGGCTGTGTGGCTGCTCTAGCCTGTTAACACGGGCTGTGTGGCTGCTCTAGTGCTCTAACCTGTTAACATGGTCTGTGTATCTGTTAACTCGGGCTGTGTGGCTGCTCTTGCCTGTTAACATGGGCGCCAAAATTAAAAGCAAGATGTGGATCAACCATCACAACGGAATAGGTGGCAGGCAATCTATGTAAGGAAGCAGCTTAAACTTAAATCAGCTTGCTACAGTACCCTTTGACATCCAAACATAAGTACACACTAAAAACAGATTGGTCAAATTTGACCCAATTTGGGTTATTTTTGACCCAATTCACTGGTCAAAAAGGGCCCGGCCAGTGTGTGGGTTAATTTGACCCATTATTATTGGTTATTTAATTTGACCCATAACTTGGGTCAAATAAACAAATACTTTTAAGTATTTTAAGTATTAAGTATTAAGTATTTAAGTACATTTTAAGGGTCAAAATAACCCAACCTCCAAGTTGATTTGACCCCATATTGGGTTATACCAACGACCCATTTTAAGGGTCAAAATAACCCAACTTCCAAGTTGATTTGACCCCATATTGGGTTATACCAACGACCCATTTTAAGGGTCAAAATAACCCAACTTCTAAGTTGATTTGACCCCATATTGGGTTATACAAACAACCCATTTTAAGGGTCAAAATAACCCAACCTCCTAGTTGATTTGACCCGTATTGGGTTATACAAACGACCCATTTTAAGGGTCAAAATAGTTGCTTTGACTGAATCTTGGGTTACATCAAAAGGGTCAAATAGACCCTATTCACAGCAGCCATCTTGTGAGCCAGATTGACAACGATTGACCAACAGATGGACAGAGCAACATGATTAGTTACACATGTGTCAGTCTGGTTCACAGGATGTAGGTTTACCCTGCTGTGTCAAGATGGCTGCTGTGAAAAGGGCCTATTAACACAACTGCTATAGTTAGTACACTACATTAGGTTGGCACAGATGCTTGATTGAAAGGTATAACAGTCTAAATGTGCTGAAATCAATGAAAAGAACAGACCAAGGCGTAGAATACATTTAACTTCAAAAAATTTTACACTTGTTGCATATACATGTCACGGCGTGTGGACATCAAAAAGTGCTTTCATGTCAAACTGATTTCCTGTTTAAATAATAAATAATAAATAATACATATCGGTATATGGTTTTGTACTGCTTTACTGCCCTGTTGGAACACTCCCCCAGATATTGATAGATCAAGACACATATATACTAAGGCTGTCAAAGTTAACGCGGTATTAACACGTTATCGCCCGATTCTATTAATGCCACTATTTTTTTTTAACTCACGATTAACTTTTAAGAATTTTTTTTACTAGACTATACTCAGGTGTATTATTGATGCTCTCATTGATACTATGTTTGTTTCTGAAGTGTGTGTGTGTGTGTGAGATATAGAGAGAGAGAGGGGAGTGAGAGAGAAGGGAAGAACAAGAGAGAAAGAGAGCTAGGAGAGTGTGTGAGAGAGAGGGGGGTGTGTGCGATTACTCAGCCCTTGTGTGGGTGAATGTAACAAGTTCCTAACATTTTCTTTCCCCTATTATTTCATGTACACTTTATTCATTGTTTTAATGAATTTTCTTTCTTTTAAGTTATTTTGTGCATCACTCTGTTTTGAATTTGATGCAAATTTTCAATGCATGAGGGTCATCCTTTTGTGTTAAATGACTGCATAAGGAAAGCATTTGTTGACTCGCTTGTTGATAAGAGAGTATTAAAACTTGGAACTTGAAAAAGATCCGTTTAAGGTAGAAAAAATTTGATTAATTTGTGATTAATCGCGAGTTAACTATGGACAATCATGCGATTAATCCTGTTAAATATTTTAATCGATTGACAGCACTAATATATACATATAGAAATACGGGGCTTAGCATCTACCCATCTCCCTCCTCCTCCATCTTTTCCCCCACCTTCCCTCCTCCTACTTCACCTCCTCACTACGCCACCTCCTCTCCTTATACTCCTCCTCCTCCTCTCCTCCACCTTCCCTCCTGCTACTTCACCTATTCCACCTCCTCCTCATTTGTAAGTTTTGCGTTACGTACGGCTGTCCTTAAGAATGCTACATGCTTGGACTCTGGTCCCTCAATATTATATATAACGTGCTGGAGAAACTCCCATGCATGAACACACTGCCTGGGGTACTTTATGTCAAATACATAAAATGCTTTAAAACACGTATCAACTGCCCCGAGCATTGTGCTTTTAGGGTGTGCCCGACCTGCATAGATCACGAATGCCTGAGCACAAGATGTGTGTGGTTCTCCCAGCACCAAAACCGAGGGAGAGGGTCTTGCCTGCTGGAGGTACTCCACCATATTTGTCCCAACCTAAAACAAGCACATAAGCAAAGAAAGAATGTTAAATACAGGTGAATCTTGGGTTGACAGCAAATCATAAGCAAGATAACAGGTTTATACAAACTATATAAGGGAGCTAAATTAAATCAAGTTTTGCAATGTGCAATGACATTTTGGAGTGCTTTTGGAGTGGTTTTAACTCGTCTTTGTAAATGAGGGAAACCTCAATGCCTTTTCGAGTTTAAATAGAGGTTATGGGGGCCTGGGGGACTTTGGTTGTCAGACCTTGGCTTGGTGGTGGTGCAACCAAACTCTGTGGGTGCAACCTATAGGCTCTCTGAAGCAGCAGATAGGCTCTCTGAAGCAGCAGATAGGCTCTCTGAAGCAGCAGATAGGCTCTCTGAAGCAGCAGTTAGGCTCTCTGAAGCAGATAGGCTCTCTGAAGCAGCAGTTAGGCTCTCTGAAGCAGCAGATAGGCTCTCTGAAGCAGCAGATAGGCTCTCTGAAGCAGCAGTTAGGCTCTCTGAAGCAGATAGGCTCTCTGAAGCAGCAGATAGGCTCTCTGAAGCAGCAGTTAGGCTCTCTGAAGCAGATAGGCTCTCTGAAGCAGCAGATAGGCTCTCTGAAGCAGCAGATAGGCTCTCTGAAGCAGCAGATAGGCTCTCTGAAGCAGATAGGCTATCTGAAGCAGCAGATAGGCTCTCTGAAGCAGCAGTTAGGCTCTCTGAAGCAGCAGATAGGCTCTCTACAGCAGATAGGCTCTCTGAAGCAGCAGATAGGCTCTCTGAAGCAGCAGATAGGCTCTCTGAAGCAGCAGATAGGCTCTCTGAAGCAGCAGTAGGGCTCTCTGAAGCAGCAGTTAGGCTCTCTACAGCAGATAGGCTCTCTGAAGCAGCAGTTAGGCTCTCTGAAGCAGCAGATATGCTCTCTACAGCAGATAGGCTCTCTGAAGCAGCAGTTAGGCTCTCTGAAGCAGCAGATAGGCTCTCTGAAGCAGCAGACAGGCTCTCTGAAGCAGCAGATATGCTCTCTGAAGCAGATAGGCTCTCTGAAGCAGCAGATAGGCTCTCTGAAGCAGCAGATAGGCTTTCTGAAGCAGCAGATAGGCTCTCTGAAGCAGCAGTTAGGCTCTCTGAAGCAGCAGTTAGGCTCTCTGAAGCAGCAGATAGGCTCTCTGAAGCAGCAGATAGGCTCTCTGAAGCAGCAGATAGGCTCTCTGAAGCAGCAGTTAGGCTCTCTGAAGCAGCAGTTAGGCTCTCTGAAGCAGATAGGCTCTCTGAAGCAGCAGATAGGCTCTCTGAAGCAGCAGTTAGGCTCTCTGAAGCAGCAGTTAGGCTCTCTGAAGCAGCAGATAGGCTCTCTGAAGCAGCAGATAGGCTCTCTGAAGCAGCAGATAGGCTCTCTGAAGCAGCAGATAGGCTATCTGAAGCAGCAGATAGGCTCTCTGAAGCAGCAAATAGGCTCTCTGAAGCAGCAGTTAGGCTCTCTGAAGCAGCAGATAGGCTCTCTGAAGCAGCAGTTAGGCTCTCTGAAGCAGCAGTTAGGCTCTCTGAAGCAGCAGATAGGCTCTCTGAAGCAGCAGATAGGCTCTCTGAAGCAGCAGATAGGCTCTCTGAAGCAGCAGATAGGCTATCTGAAGCAGCAGATAGGCTCTCTGAAGCAGCAAATAGGCTCTCTGAAGCAGCAGTTAGGCTCTCTGAAGCAGCAGATAGGCTCTCTGAAGCCGATAGGTTCTCTGAAGCAGCAGATAGGCTCTCTGAAGCAGATAGGCTCTCTGAAGCAGCAGATAGGCTCTATGAAGCAGCAGTTAGGCTCTCTGAAGCAGCAGTTAGGCTCTCTGAAGCAGCAGTTAGGCTCTCTGAAGCAGCAGATAGGCTCTCTGAAGCAGCAGTTAGGCTCTCTGAAGCAGCAGTTAGGCTCTCTGAAGCAGCAGTTAGGCTCTCTGAAGCAGCAGTTAGGCTCTCTGAAGCAGCAGTTTGGCTCTCTGAAGCAGCAGATAGGCTCTCTGAAGCAGCAGATAGGCTCTCTGAAACAGCAGATAGGCTCTCTGAAGCAGCAGATATGCTCTCTGAAGCAGATAGGCTCTCTGAAGCAGCAGATAGGCTCTCTGAAGCAGCAGATAGGCTCTCTGAAGCAGCAGACAGGCTCTCTGAAGCAGCAGATAGGCTCTCTGAAGCAGCAGATAGGCTCTCTGAAGCAGCAGTTAGGCTCTCTACAGCAGATAGGCTCTCTGAAGCAGCAGTTAGGCTCTCTGAAGCAGCAGATAGGCTCTCTGAAGCAGCAGTTAGGCTCTCTGAAGCAGCAGATAGGCTCTCTGAAGCAGCAAATAGGCTCTCTGAAGCAGCAGTTAGGCTCTCTGAAGCAGCAGTTAGGCTCTCTAAAGCAGCAGATAGGCTCTCTGAAGCAGCAGATATGCTCTCTGAAGCAGATAGGCTCTCTGAAGCAGCAGATAGGCTCTCTGAAGCAGCAGATAGGCTCTCTGAAGCAGCAGATAGGCTCTCTGAAGCAGCAGACAGGCTCTCTGAAGCAGCAGATAGGCTCTCTGAAGCAGCAGATAGGCTCTCTGAAGCAGCAGATAGGCTCTCTGAAGCACCAGTTAGGCTCTCTAAAGCAGCAGTTAGGCTCTCTGAAGCAGCAGATAGGCTCTCTGAAGCACCAGTTAGGCTCTCTGAAGCAGCAGATAGGCTCTCTGAAGCAGCAGATAGGCTCTCTGAAGCAGCAGATAGGCTCTCTGAAGCAGCAGTTAGGCTCTCTGAAGCAGCAGATAGGCTCTCTGAAGCAGCAGATAGGCTCTCTGAAGCAGCAGTTAGGCTCTCTGAAGCAGCAGATAGGCTCTTTGAAGCAGCAGATAGGCTCTCTGAAGCAGCAGATAGGCTCTCTGAAGCAGCAGATAGGCTCTCTGAAGCAGCAGTTAGGCTCTCTGAAGCAGCAGATAGGCTCTCTGAAGCAGCAGATAGGCTCTCTGAAGCAGCAGTTAGGCTCTCTGAAGCAGCAGATAGGCTCTTTGAAGCAGCAGATAGGCTCTCTGAAGCAGCAGTTAGGCTCTCTGAAGCTTGCTGCTTTGCCTGCCCCGTTAAGCCAATGCGAAGGACGAGGGGGGCTGTGCTTCCTGTTCTGCCCCCTTGCAAATGGGTGTAGCATTCCCTGAGGGGGAGGAGCTGCGCATTATATTGCTTTTTTTGCTTACCTTGCTTCCTCTAGAACTCCACCCCTCTTTTGCGGACTCCAAAAGCGGTACTGCTGGTTCTGGTGAGGGGAGGTACTGGTGGTTCTGGTGAGGGGAGGTACTGGTTCTGGTGAGGGGAGGTACTGCTGGTGTTGGTGAGGGGAGGTACTGCTGGTTCTGGTGAGGGGAAGTATTGGTGGTTCTGGTGAGGGGAGGTACTGCTGGTTCTGGTGAGGGGAGGTACTGCTGGTTCTGGTGAGGGGAGGTACTGCTGGTTCTGGTGAAGGGAGGTGCTGGTTCTGGTGAGGGGAGGTACTGCTGGTTCTGGTGAGGGGAGGTACTGCTGGTTCTGGTGAGGGGGGTACTGGTGGTGCCTCCTCATCGATATCTTGATCTGAAAGACAAAGACAGAAAACAAAGAAAGACTTTTACAGTAATTTCAGTACCATCCAGTGGCAGCAAACTCCAAGTTTCAAGTTCAAGTTCAAGTTTCTTTAATAGTTGTCATACAGAAGTACAGAATACTTTTGTACAAAATGCTTCTTACTGTTGCGCTCCAGAGACTGTGCATGACAAGGTAAGTATGAAATAAAAACATAGTAAAAATTAGAAGTAAAAAAAGAGGTCACAGTGTTCAGTTTAGACATATGTACAATGTTCGTAGACGTAGTTACCATACAATATACAATACTGTGCAGTGTACTAATATACAATACTATATAGTGCAAGGCATAAATGGACGAGGTGCAGTTTAGGTACAATTCACAGTAGGTGTACGAGTTGTAGTGCAAATCCTTTATCAATAAATATAAAGTGTAAGTGTGTTTGTGTGATCTAAAGTGTGGAGAGTGGGTGCTGCAGTGTGTTGTTGTTTGAGTGAGTGTGTGCGTGTGGGTGTGTGTGCTGTGTGCATTTGATGGTTGTTGCATAGTGATTATTGTTCGTTTAGCGATTATTGTTCGTTTAGCAGCCTGATGGCCTGGGGATAGAAGCTCCTTCTGAGTCTTTCTGTGCTCGCCATAAGACTCCGGTATCGCCTGCCTGACGGCAGCAGTTCAAAGAGGCAGTTGTTCGGGTGGCTCGAGTCCTTAATAATTCTCTTAGCCTTCCCCTTGCACCGCTTGTTGTAAATGTTCTGGAGGGTGGGAAGCCCCCCTCTAATTGTGCGTTCGGCTGAGCGTGTCACTCTTTGTAGTCTGCTACGGTCTTGTGCAGTGCTATTCCCAAACCAGGAGGTGATGTTGCCGGTCAGGATGCTCTCTATTGTACATGAGTAGAAGTTCCTAAGGATCTTCTGACTGACTTGGAACTTCCTTAGGCGCCTGAGGAAGTAGAGGCGTTGTCGTGCCTTCTTCACAACACTGTCAATGTGTGTGGTCCATGTCAAGTCCTCGGATATGTGGGCTCCGAGGTACTTGAAACTGTTCACTCTCTCAACTGGTGCCCCGTCGATGCTGAGGGGGCTGTAGTCCTTGACCCCCGACCTCCTGAAGTCCACAATCATCTCTTTTGTTTTGCTGACGTTCAGGGAGAGGCAGTTCTCCTGACACCACTGTGACAGGTTCTCTACCTCTTCCAGGTAGGCCCTTTCGTCGTTGGCAGAGATCAGGCCCACCACTACTGTGTCATCAGCAAATTTGATGATGGTGTTGTTGTTCCGCTGTGCTACGCAGTCATGTGTGTACAGGGAGTAGAGGAGGGGGCTCAGAACACAGCCCTGGGGGGCCCCTATGTTGAGCGTGATGGATGAGGAGGTGCAGTTGCCGGCTCTTACCACCTGGGGTCTGCCCGTCAGGAAGTCCAGGACCCACTGGCACAGGTCATAGTTCAAGCCCAGGTCCCTGAGCTTGGCTATGAGTTTGGAGGGGACTATGGTATTGAATGCTGAGCTGTAGTCGATGAACAGCATTCTCACATAGTTCCCCTGCCTCTTGTCCAGATGTGATGCTGCTGTGTGCAGCACATGGGCTATGGCGTCCTCCGTGGACCTGTTGGGGCGATATGCAAATTGCAGAGGGTCCAGGTTGATGGGGAGGGAGGAACAGATGTAGCCCTTCACTAGCTTCTCAAAGCACTTCATGGCTATGGAGGTGAGGGCTACAGGGCGGTAGTCGTTGAGGCAAGCGGGCGTAGATTTTTTGGGTACAGGGATGATGGTGGACTTCTTCAGACAGGTGGGGATGACGGCCTGTTCCAAGGACAGGTTGAAGATGTCAGTGAATACCGGGGCCAGTTGGTCGGCACAGACTTTTAGGACGCGGCCGGGGATGCCGTCCGGTCCTGCTGCCTTCCTGATATCCACTTTTTTAAAGATCCGTCTCACCTCATGCTCTGTTACCCTGAACACTGAGTCTCCATCAGCAGACCCCCCCCCCCCCATTGCCGTGGTTTGTAGGCTGGTGTTGTTATTCACAGCCTCAAACCTCGCATAGAAGGAGTTGAGATCATTTGCTAAGGAGATGTCACTGTTCAGTTTGAGGGGGGTTCCTTTGTAGTCTGTCATTGTTCTGAGGCCCTGCCACATGCCTCTAGAGTCAGCCTGTTCAAACTGAAGTTCAACTTTATCCCTGTAACGCCGTTTTGCCTCTATTACTGCTCTCCTGACGTTGTATCTTGCCATCTTGTGTTCTTCCATGTTGCCTGTCACCAGCCCGGTGTTGTATGCTGATGTGCGCACTTTCAGAGCCTCACGGACGGATTTGTCTACCCAGGGCTTTTGATTTGGGTAGATATTAATTTTGGTGGAGGGGATTATTACTTCTACCTGAGTACAGACATAGTCAATCACCGTTTCGGTGTATTCGTTAATATTGGCTGTGTTATCACGGAATACACTCCATTCTGTGCTTCCCAGCACTGCTTGGAGTGACTCCACTGACGTCACGGCCCAACGCTTAACCTCTCGCGAGACCACCGGCGTTCGCTTGAGACTCTGTCTGTACTTCGGCAAAAGAAAGGACCAGGCTGGCAGGACCAGAGACCAGGACAAGAACAGGATGAGAACCAAGATGAAGAACAGAATAATTTGTGTGTGCATGCATGTGTGTTGAAACCCTACTGAACAATACTGCTTAGTCATGGAAACATTTTCATGGTCAAGAAAGTACTAGCTCTTCAGCATTGAAAATATTAGCAGCCTGATTTGGTACATTAGGTGGCTGGGCCAGGGCCTGGTTGTCGTTATGTTCTTCTTGCAAGTGCTTTCTGTAAGACCGAATGAAAGAAAATGTTCTGCTACAAACTCCCTCACAACATTGGATATAAGTGGATGAAGCGTTTATATTCTGTGCTACTCGTAAATGTGAAAAGAGAGACTTGGCATCACCAGGAATTAGCCTTTTGCATTTAAAGCATGTATACGCCATCTGCCTTGATATGTTAGAACTCTTAACTTAGTGATCACTTACAAATTCTCTGTAAAGTTTTGAGAACTTGAGCCGGGGGCCTATTTTGGGGATGAGGTTTCGGATTGTTTCGTCATCTAAAAGTTGAAACACCTCCTCATCGATATCTTTATCTGAAAGACAAAAGACAGAAAACAAAGAAAGACTTTTACAGTCCAGGCAGCAAACTCCAACACAGGACCAGACACCAGGACAAGAGCATGATGATAACCAAGATGAAGAACAGAATAATGTGTGTGCATGTGTGTTGAAACCCTATACTGCTTAGTCATTGAAACATTTTCATGGTCAAGAAAGTAAAAATGCTCACCTTTAAAACTGTCTGTGAGCTCTGGCAATTGCCACTCAATTAATTTTTCTGTGACAAAGCTGTCCATCAAGACTGGCCTGAAACAAAACAGAAAGCAATGTGGAAATGAACACATGCCTCATGCCCAAGTACTCAGCCACGTGTGAACGATAGGCCAAGTACTAGCTGACATAGCAGCCTAGAATATTTAGCACTGAATTCAGGTGTAAAAAGCCTCACCACATGTCTGGCTTCCGCAGTCTACTGCTTAATTTAGTATAGGATGTTGTAAATTGATGCCCGAATCGCGGGACATTAGAGAGATGATGGAAAATGTAGACCTCAAAATGGCGCTAAATCACAGTATGTAGCTAGCTAGCCAACCAGCTATGTCACCGCATTGAGAGGACAACAGCTTTATTACACACATATGGTTAATAAAGATATCAATCATATAACGTTACACAGCTATAGATAGTCTCCAGTTAATCTGGTATCATTACAACCCAAAACACAGTAAAATTAGCAATAACAGTAACGTTACTAGTACTGGCTAACTAGGCCTAGCTACTAGCCAGAACCTTTGTAATACTCATAGACTTGGTCACTTTCGGTAGCATGCTTGAACGGTAATGGTTTATGTGTCGTGTCGTGTCGTGTGGCTTATTTATTAATAGAGGTTACCACATATTTTTACAAGGTTAGAGATGAACCGATTATAGAAATGAGTAGCTAAGTTGCAACTTGCTGTGGCTAGCTCTCCCAGCTAGCCACTAGCTGATGACGCGACAGACTTGCTGTGAAGAGCTAGCTAATTTAGTTCCACAACGTTGACAGTGCATGGTTAACACGACGCAATAGGCACAATGGATGGGTTGAGATATAAATACTGTGCTAACAAAACGAGATCTTACCTTGAGTCAGTGAAGGCTTTTCCGTGAAGAGGGTTTGTTGTACCGTGTTGACTGTGAACGTGACTGACTGACTGGAACAAAAGGCATGTGGAAAAACATTCGCAAAGCAACGGTTAATGTGTTGCTATACTCTATACTTCATGTGTCATGATTTAATCTGAATTCCATGCTGATGATTCCCCACATTGTATGGTTTGTGAAAGCCTTTGACGGCATGTTTAGCCTAAATATTGAGTAGCAAACATTCACTGATGTCTACTCCTAGTCAGTGTGAATATGGCAACACAAACTCCTGTGTGTTGCTGGTAAATGTAGTTTGGTGTCTGGCATACAAAACAATTGCCTGGCACAATTGTATCCTATTTATTTCCGTGAATGGAATTCATTCCTGTCATGGCTTGATGGACAGCTCAGACCTAGCTAGCTGTTTCAGCATGTAATGTCAGTGAACTCATCCACTCAAATTGGTCAACTCTTCAGCATGTGATGTCAGTTAAATGATCCGCTGTGATTGGTCTACTTTTGTGGAGACATGCAGACAGACAGAGTCTAGAACAGTGTTGGTCTGACTGTCTGTCTGCATGTCTCCACAGGCTAGAATCTAGACAGCTCCAGGCCCTTCGCTCCTACACCATAAGAAACACACACAGACACCACAGTCAATTAAATCTGCCAATTGTGGGCACACATTATTCATGTATTCATTCATAAACTCAGAAATGCACAATCACGTAGCATGCATTAACACACACAGAGAGGACACCAACAACGCACACAGAGATCTAGGTACTTACACATACAATCAAAATATTTAAGGAGATTGATATAACTGTTACTACAGACTCACACAGACAGACAGACAGACAGACAGACAGACAGACAGACAGACAGACAGACAGACAGACAGACAGACAGACAGACAGACAGACAGACAGACAGACAGACAGACAGACAGACAGACAGACAGACAGACAGACAGACAGACAGACAGACAGACAGACAGACAGACAGACAGACAGACAGACAGACAGACAGACAGACACAAACACACAGATAATCTCTAGCAAGCCTCTACACAGAGAAGAGTTGAGAGAATATAAAATGTAAATGTCTGTCTTGCTACATAAAATGCAGCCGGGACAAACAAAACGCATTTCCATAATGACTCTGGCTTGGTGTGCATATGGGGCGTTAGCTTCCCCTCGGCAGGCCATGCATGTGAAATGAGCTGCTCCGGTGGCCTCTTTTATATCCTCTCGAGGGAAGGGGCATTTGTACCCCCCATAAGAGCTGTGGCTTTGAGACAGACAGGTGGGCAACTTTATTCAACATTCACGATAGCTGTGTGTCTGCAAGTGGCAAGACAAACTACTCGGGTGGGTCTGGGCTGGGGTGACCAAACGTCCTCTTTTGCCCGGACATGTCCTCTTTTCACGCCCTGTCCGGGGGGGGGTTAAGGATTATGTGTGTAATTCATGTGTTCGTTTTGTACACTAATTGCAAGTTATGCAAATGTGACAAATCCGAACTGCATAGTGCACGTTTAAATTAGTATCTTTGTGAGGTTACTGTTTTATAATTTACATTACATTGATACAAAGATACAAAGATATATTTTTTAAAGCTGCATTTTCTATTACAGAAGAGGTATTATTTAGAACATTCATTCATATTTTTTTTGTTATTTATTTTGTGCAGTAGCCTAAGACTTGAAAAGAGATAATATTTTGGTTGATTTTTAAGTTATTTTTGTACCATTGCGATTTGTCAGAGAGATTACTTTAGGCATAATAAAGCATGTTGCGTAACTTGTTTATAGAGATTATGTTGTTATATAAAATAATATAAATAATAATTGTCTATCCATACAGAGGAGGCATACTTTAATTATATTAAAATGATAAGGCATCTTTGAGTAAACTTTTCATCATCATTCATCATAAATCATTTAAGTATTTTGAGGCTGGAGGCAGAGTGTACTATTTTTTTGGAAATCACAATATGGTCACCCTAGTCTGGGCAACAAGGATGCTGCTAGCGTGTCGCTTCTGTAATTCCACTTCCCATCTGAAAGGGATATTAGTCTTTTGAGGTCTGACAATTTTGAATGAAAATCAGCAAGCCACTCGCTGTTTTCCTTTACACATATCTATGTTACAAGGAGAATGAGTTAGCTAAGCAGTTTCATCCATTTATTTGTAGTCTATATTATTTATTTGATGGTATGAATCAGGACATGTGGGAAATGGACGATGAACACGATGTGTTTATATTGAATGAAAAACCTTTACTGCCTGAGTGAACCATTGTTGTAAAATAGTTTAATCTTGTTTATTACAGCCCTCTAGCCTACAGTATACCTCCAGATCACATAATAACACCTGATGTGGAATAATTTGTCCAGATATTATTCATGGAGGCAGACAACAGAGTCTTTGATTAAGAATAGTTTACTGTCATGTGTTTATGCATGTGTGTGTGTTAGAGAGAGAGAGAAGTGTGTTCTCTCATTTCCCTATCAACACCCCTTACTAAAGGTAAGCACTTTTCTCTAATCCCCATGTCATCACACTCCATACATTTCTCACCTACTGTATACAAACAGCCTCTTTCAAACAGTTGTGAATACAGTATTTTTTATTAATTAATGAATTATTTTGGACGTTTGCCACTTTTAATCTCAGTTAAACAACGTGTGCCAGGACAAATATAATTATTTCAAATATAAATATAGATTTTCACTCTGATGTATCGGTCCAAGCAATTCATAAACGTCTCAGGAGCTGATTATCATCGTACTAAATTACTACATCACGGTCAAAGGTAAGCGGAGACGGGACGGACTTGTGTAACGACAACAGAGAATGTTGCTTTTTAATTCCTGCTTTACTGGCAAAGTCGATAGTGTTGCTTCGCTCATCAATAAAGTCATTTCCACCCGGCCCCGCAGCTTTCGTTACAGGGAAGCGGCGACTAATTATCTTGGCTTGATAATATTGACAAGACGGTTTCTGCCGCAGATGATACAGACACATGAGCACGGTGAAATTAGATATCGCTGAATATTTGACACGTCAAGAGCACCACCAAAATCTGTCATGCTTCTCTTTTCTATATGTTCTTCTCGTTCTCCCTCAAGAATCACATTGTTTCCACTTTTATAAAAGTTTTTATTATCTACTGTATATAACACACATAATCTATATAATAATGCTGTCACCATTACATTAATTAAAAGTACATAAAAAAACGCTTACAATGTTATTTTGACCGAAAGCTTGGGCTTTTGATTCATTAAAGACATTTGTGTGCAGAACTTTCTCTCCTAACAGTGGGCCTCATTCATGAAGCGATATAAGAACAGACTTTCTTCTTAACTAGCATTTCCTTTTATTTTGTTCCTACCTGGGATTCAGCAATGTTTTCTTATTGTTGCTTTTCTCTCAGGCAAGACCAAATTCTAAGATTGGTCGAGAGCACTCTTACCCAGATAAGAAACTCTTACCCAGATGAGAAACATTTTAAAAAGCCTACCATTCATAATAATAATAATACATCAGATTTATATAGCGCTTGTTCTAATCTAATGCTCTAAGACACTTTACAAAACAAACAATATAATACAATACAGTTTTAGTAGATAAATTATTTTTTTTTTTATAAAAAGGTGAGAGAGGGGGGCGGCTACGTGGTGCAGTGGGCAAGGCGCTCACCACGAATACTGGAGACTGGGCTCGAACAGGTAAGCCTCCCTGTTCGAGCCCAGCGCTCCACATTGCTTTCAGTTTAGCTGGTCGTCCACACTAATACACATTGGCAGTATTAGGGGGAGGGAAACTGATGGATGGGGATCGGGCGTTGTGGACAGCGACTCCTACAGGTCGGTTGGTGCGCCTGCGCAGTAGAATCAGGAAGCGACGGGGGCGGCGTCCCTCCAAAGCCCAGACCCCTGACGCTGAAAGATCGAGCCGCGCAGGTGGAAAGATGCGACTGCTGTTACCTCGAGTATCGGAGGGGACTCGTGCTATGTATGACTTAGTCCACATTGCAGCCGGCTTGTGGGAGGCATGAAACAGCGTTCGTGACAGGGGAGGGTTGAATTGGATGATACGAAAATTGGGATGGGAGAAAAATAGAAAATGGGAGAAAAAGTGGATAAAAAAAAATAATAATAAAAAGTGAGAGAGGAAGGAGTTCATCGGTTGAAAGCAAACCATTGGTCAATTGCCCCCAAATACGACTTTATAAACCCAGAACTTTTCAATAATAATTATTATTATTATAACTTATTGCGTGCGTTCTGCTTCTGAAATGGATTATACTGTATATTGCTGTTAGAACAGTTATATGCTGGCTGCCCAGGCCGTACGCATATAACGCATATTTACAACCTCTCCTCTCCTCCCCTCTCCTCTCTTCTCTTCTCTGCTTCACACCTACAAGTTCTGAGCGCAATCTGGGTTTTAGCCATAGGGACCTTTCAGAGAGAGATGACAGGTGACAGATCCGGTATTTCCGAACCTACTGCACGATTGATTCTTGACAAGCGTGCAGTCGTTCAGTATTGACAAAGCCTACTTTGCTGGAATGATTTATTTCGCACTATACAGTACGTACAGTATACGTATAAGTACAAGTATAAGTCTTTATTTGTCATCAGATTAACACACACACATGCAATGAGCGACCCACAGGAACATTACACAAACATGCACTGAGTTGCGAGCCGTGAGATGTGTGTGTGTGTGTGTGTGTGTGTCATTTTGAGATCAGTCGCACATCGCTTCCTGTTGAATGGATCAGACAGGGATCAGATGCCGAACCACGGCTGTTTTACACACGCCTTATAAGGAGATGGCGGGCGTGTCTGTATGCAAATGAATTGAGCGTGAACACGCATTTGAGTTTAAGATGCAAGACACCTGGGTAAGCACAGATGTGGACGTTCAGAACAGCTTGATGAATGTGGCGCTGGCTTTTATTATTGTTCTTTAACAGACAGGTAAGCAAGAATATAAGACAAGTAATAAGAGAGTATTGTTGAATGAGGCCCATTGTTCTTTGTTCTTGGCACCTTAGTGTATTCACTTGTCATGAATGTGGTGATCTTCTCAAATAATCCACTACTCCAATGTTCCCTAAATAAAATGGTTACCCAATAAATACATCTGACTTGTCATTGCACCATTCTTGCCAAACATCGCTCCCCTCCGTCTTGCAAAAACAAACACCTCAGAAGAGCTTCACATGGAGGTGCATAAATGGGCAGAGAGTTTGGGGTAGGGGTGGCGGGGGTACTCTTCAAATAAACCACTCTAATGAGCTGGCAAGAGATACAGTATACATACCTTGATGACTAAGGATATTGGGTAATTACCAGCGTTGCACCTCAAGGTTTAATCTGTGATGAGTATGGGCCCGGTGACCACGCCAAGCCAATCAATCCAGCGTCTCTGGAGGTCACAAAGGGAGCCGCCGCCCCTCTCTCTCTCTCTCTCTCTCTCTCTCTCTCTCTCTCTCTCTCTCTCTCTCTCTCTCTCTCTCTCTCTCTCTCTCTCTCTCTCTCTCTCTCTCTCTCTCTCTCTTTTTTTTAAGATGAGCTATCTCTGTCGAGTTAACACACAGTACCACTGGAGATTGCCAATAGCTTTATGCATAATTTTCTTTAGAAGAAAAAAAGAAAGGCTAGAGGACATTATGCAGGTATAGCTCATTTTTATTAGCGTTGATCAGAATGAAGGAGAGAGAGATGAGAGAGGAGAGAGAGAGAGAGAGAGAGAGAGAGAGAGAGAGAGAGAGAGAGAGAGAGAGAGAGAGAGAGATTTTTGGCAACATTTTAGATGTCTTATTATATCTAGACACTAGTAATCGATAGTACTTATAAGAATACGATGTTTGACACTGAAATAAATAAACAGTCCGGTAAGGGACAGGAGCTAAAACAACGACATCTAATCAAACGAATGACCAAGTCAAATTATTAGAACGAGCCAGCTGTCTATCAAACCCTCTAGTGACATGTGACGTGCACTTGTTATGTGCATAACAGTTGCGCGCATACACAAAAGGCCTGCTGCTAACACGTAGCTGCCTGCTAGCTTTGTATATTGAGGCGTGGCTTTGGAGGCATCCTGATGCGTTCTGATTGGGAAAGGTGTTGAATTCGGTTTATGTTCAGCCCAAAATCAACGGTCGCCTATTGCTTTAGATTAGAAGAATGCAGAACTTATTTCATAGCCTATATTGTTTTGGTGATGTCATTCATTGCAGGGAGCCACGGTGATGGCTGCTTTTTCTTCTGGTGTATATAGGTGATTGATAGTGGCGAGGGCAACCCTGTTTACGGTCTCGTTATACCCCTCATCTTAACACTTTGCCGCCCAACCAAGAGTTAACTCGGGTTTCGGTGCCGTGCGTTGAGGACCAGAGCCACGAGTTAACTCGTGGCAAGTTGTTATTGTTTTATTCCATATTAATAAACGGATCAAGATCCCCGATCGACTCTGCAGATTTACCCTCCTCCTTTAAATCGGCGGCATGCAATACCGGCCAGCTCCTCTTAGGGGCGCCATTGCTCCACTGCAGTATCATTGAGGGCGAATGGGGAAAAAAAATATTTTACTGTCTATGGGCGTTTCATGAGCCTGGATCCCAAGCGAACATCCTCCACCGTTGATAACGTTTCGAAGCACAGATTTCAGCCTGGAATAATGGGATTTATGATCAGCCAATGGACATATCGATCTAGCAGATGCCGATGAATAATGGGGAAATGCTGCCGGCTATCACATGGGCTGACGGTAAGACATTATTAACCCAAATTACAGCCGGATCAGACATTGTTGTAAAACGCAAGCGATCGATCAGTGAATGTGGCTACTTGAACGCACACTGTATTGCTAATCAATAATACTAATCGGCGTCCCCCGCCGCCCCCATTTCATCCATAGATGCTCTGTAATAGTCCGGATGCTAAGCAGTTTGTTTTATTTCATTCGTATGTATACAACAGAAATGCCGTTCGATATAACATGACTAGCCTTTAGCCCTATAAATAGCTTTCCAGAAAAAATACGAGACGAAAACTGCGATAAAGCTTATATTCACAACGCTATAAAATGACAACCAACCGATGGATTTTTATTTTCTTTAAGCCATTATGAAGGCACGGTTTATGCACTCAAGTGACAATGAGAATGGACAGATAGCAATAATATAAAGTATATATATAGCTATCCAAAAGTACATCGGTTTGTTTACAAAGCGTGGTCCTCCAGCCACATATTAGATGGCTAGGGCCGGTCGTCAATGTGTTAACAAGGAGTGCCCTCCACAGCTGTGGGTGTGATATAATTTGGAGTGACACAGTGGAGTGCTAGCGGGACTGGGTAGGGACATCGTGTGAGGAAGGACCTATGGATCAAGATGCTGGGACTATAAAGGGCTGCTCGCACCTAAATCCTTTAACATGGAAGGGTGGAGTGTCCTCTTTTAGGTAACTTAATTTCTGATGGATATCCTGTCCCCATTTTAAGTGGAGATGATGGCAAACTATAATCTTTGTGTAACAAAATTATAACAACAACAACAACAACAACAACAACAACAACAACAACAACAACACCAACAACAACAACAACAACAACAACAACAACAACAACAACAACAACAACAACAACAACAATAATAATAATAATAATAATAATAATAATAATAATAATAATAATAATAATAATAATATAATAATAATAATAATAATAATAATAATAATAATAATAATAATAATAATAATAATAATAATAATAATAATAATAATAATAATAATAATAATAATAATAATAATAATAATAATAATAATAATAATAATAATAATAACAACAACAACAAATACATCAATACACACTTTGTAAGGGGGCACTTTCTGTCCCCCTTTGGCCTCTATTTGTGCACACACACAGCTTTTCTCTCTCTATCCAAGCCAAAGAAGACACACACACACACACACACACACACACACACACACACACACACACACACACACACACACACACACACACACACACACACACACACACACACACACACACACACACACACACACACACACACACACACACACACACACACACACACACATGCAAGGTCCCAACTGGTTAGTGTTTTCCTATGGTATTATTAAAGTGATTTCAAGGACTTGACTTCATTTTCATGGAAAGCATGTCCGATTTGATTGATTGAAATGGTATAATGCTTTCGCCCTGGATACTATCAAAACGGTCATGGAAATAGGCCGACAGCTGGGGCAAATACTTTATCAGACTTGCAACAAAAGGATTTACTCAGGGCGCGGCGCCTAGCCCATGATTGTATTAAAATGTGTATCCAAGCTTCTAGAAACCCAGTGTCATTGCTGAGGAATATACTTGTATGTTAGTAGTACTAGTAGTAGTACTTTTATTCAGTCATCACACACAATTCAATATGCAAAATGAAGCCTCCAAAACAAAATCAAAAAGAATAATTAAAAATGTTAAATATTCACATTTGTATATATATATATCTTTTTTTAAGCGAATCAGTCATTCTCAGTCATCAGCATATCAGTTTGAAGACATTTATTTAGAAAACGAGATGTATCCACCATTTTGATACAATTGCTTGTTCACGTGAAATGAAAGCACATTATGGAGATAGTGTTGAAGCTATGAGCCGTCGTAAACACCTTGCACACAAAGTACTAATGCTGATGATAATTCTGGGGGATAGAATGGTGTGTGTTGTGAAATACTGATTCCATTATGAATATTGTCATGGAATTAAATACCTTGTATTGTGATGGAGCAGGATTTGTGGGATATGGGGGGGGGGGACTGAGATCTGGAACTCCCTGGCTACTTCCGTCACCAGCTATAAGCAGACCTGGGACTGGAGTGAGACATAAAAAATTGCTTGTAGCAGTAATGTTCCAGCCACTTTGCTGTCACCTGAAAACATTGCAGTGGCAGTACGGCAAGAAGTTCTCACGGTCGAGTTCAAGTTGAGTCCACGTTCCAAGCTGTGATTCAACTCTGATCGCATGCCTTGAAGAGCGGAGAGGCAGAGGATAACCAGCGTTCAAATGAATATTAATGAAGTATCTTTCCAGGCTTAAAATAATTATCCCCAAATACACATCCATAAGCACTCGTCTTTATGAGACCACACAATTCTGAAAACAGCATAGCAAGTAAGAGAGTGCAGGATGGTCAGGTGGCGTAGCGGAGATTGCATTCGTCACCAACGCCGGAGATGCTGGGTTTGCGTGTTCGAATCCAGCTCCCGGCGTTGTCACCAGCTTGGCTGGCCGTTCACACTAATACAATTGGCAGTATTAGAGGGTGGGAAAGCTGGCGGGTGGGTCCTGGGCGTTGTGGACAGCGACCCCTACAGTTCGGTCGGGGCGCCTGCTCAGCGAGGGTAGGATCTGGAGAGAGGCCTCCCACACGTTACACTCTCCCAGTGAGAATCTGCGCGGCCAGGCTGGCTGCCGGCAGGCTGCACATGCGTCGGAGGAAAGCATGTGACAGTTTCCGGCCTCTTGGACCAACAGTAGGGGAAAGTGCGCAACAACCAGGAAGGGTGGGATGGGAGAAAAATCGGAAAAAGAAGGAGGGGGAAAAAGATAACAAAAAATAATAAAAAGTAAGAGAGTGCAGGGTGGATATCTAGCAAAAGGATAAGAGGCCAATTAGGGTTAAATCCTGTTTGAATTATCAAGACGGACCATTCTGAGTTGTGTTTCACACCACTTTACTCAAGACATATGTACATTCAGAAAGTATTATATATAGTTATAATTAATCACAATGATTTCTAAATGTGCCCATTTAGAAACAGAAGCTCATAATGGCCTTTTATCAGTTAACAGTAAAAATTACAGCAAGTTCTTGTATTGGTTCATGACGACATGTCTACATTATGGGAAATGCGCTTACCGCCTTCTCTGCCTATCTGACCACCAGCCTCACTGGTACAGCTCTCTCCTGGTTCCACTCAAACAGTTTATTACCATCACGGCCTCCAGTTCCATCCTGGCCCCAGTCAACCAGGGTGTGCCTCAAGGCTCTGTGCTTGGCCCCATCCTCTTCACCAGCTACATGCTCCCCCTTGGCCAGATTATCCGTCACCATGGTCTGACCTTCCACTCCTACACTGATGATACACAGCTGTATCTCACCACAATCTGCTCAGCTCCCCCTCAGTCCCTTGTCAACTGCCTACATGAAATAAAACTCTGGATGTCATCAAACATCCTCAAGTACAACACAAACAAGACAGAGCTTGTCGTTGTGGCTCCCATGTCCCTCCATGCCCTTGCCCCCCCAATACCTATCTGACATTCTCCACCATTCCACCCCCTCCCGGAGGCTACGATCCTCAGAAAAGGATCTTCTTTCCATCCCCCACACCCGAATACAAACCTTTAGGGACAGAGCCTTCAGCGTGGTGGCACCCACCCTCTGGAATGATGGCGCGACCCAGGTCAGTCGCCGTCGGTTTTTCTCCGCAAAGATTGTGCATACTTTTAGCTATTATGTTTATTTTTACTACTTTTTTTATGGAAACCACACTGGCGGGGACGTCATACGACTGCCAGTCACTTATAGACCTAAACTCCGGACTTAAAGAGGAGTTTAGAGACACTTTATGCCAAGATTGGCCATCGGAGATCAGGCGGGACAAAGACAAAGGAGGGGACAAAGGCGGCGGCGGCAGGAAGAAACACAGGGGAAGGAGAAGCGGAATCAGAATAAAGCTAAAAAGATCTGCTTACCGTCCGGCGATCCAATCCACTTTTCTGGCAAATGCACGTTCGCTGGAGAGCAGGATGGATGATTTACGGGCGAGGGTTCGATTCCAGCGAGAGGTGAGGGACTGTAACATCATGTGCTTCATGGAGACATGGAGAAACCAGCGACTCCGGATCACAGCGTCTCTCCCTCGGACTCCTTCTCTGTCTTCCGAGCGGACCGTACAGAAGCCTCCGGTAAGAGCATCGGCGGGGGTGTCTGTCTCCTTACAAACAATGGCTGGGTAAGCCCAAAGGAGATCAAGATACTCTCCAGTTCATGCTCCCCGGACCTGGAACATCTGGCCATTCAATGTCGCCCGTTTCATCTCCCCCAAGAAATCACCGCGATCAGCATGACTGCGGTGTACATCCCTCCCCAAGCGAACACCGCCAGGGCTCTGGCGGAGCTACAGGGACATCTCAACATCCACCAGATCAAGCACCCGGACGCAGCAATGATCGTAGCCGGCGATTTCAACCAGGCGAATCTGAAGAAAGTGATGCCATCCTTTTTTCAGCACATCGCCTGCTCCACCAGGGGAGAAAATATGCTGGATCATTGTTACACCCTGTTTAGAGCCGGCTACAAGGCAGTACCGGCTCCTCCATTAGCGGGGGCCACAAGCACATCGGACCATGACTCCATCTTGCTTATTCCTGCCTACAGGCAGAGATCACGTGATGCCGTCGTGTCATGTGAGGTAAAGATATGGTCCGACCAATCAGAGGCCACGCTTCAGGATGCTCTCGAGGACGTAGACTGGGGAATGTTCCAGCTAGGAATCGCCAGTGACGTCAGCGAGTTCGCAGACACAGTAGTTAGCTTCATAGCAACCTTAGCTGATAGTATCGTCCCCATAAAAAAGGCAGAGGGTGTTCCCGAACCAGAAACCGTGGGTGGACAGTACTATCAGAGCAGCTCTGAAAACTTGCACCACTGCTTACAACCTGGGCAGAGAGAGAGGAAACATGGAAGAGTACAAGGCAACAGTCTATACTCTGCGCAAAGCTGTTAAACTTGCTAAGAGGTCGTATGCTGACAAGATGGAGGCACAAATGGCACAGAATGACACAAGAGGCTTATGGCGGGGACTGCGGATGATAACTGACTACAAAGTCAGCGCCCCCTCAATGGGGAGCGACGACGCCTCTCTCACGGACAAACTCAACTCCTTCTACGCTCGGTTTGGGGCAAACAGTGGCGACGCTAGCTCACCGACTAGTGACGTCACTGGCGCGCCGGCTGTCGTGGAGGGGGGGGCATCCGCAGGGGGGCGGGGGCGCTCTCTCATCGACGGAACACAGTGTGAGAAGAGCATTTATGCAGGTGAACACCAGGAAGGCTGCTGGCCCAGATGGAATAACAGAACGCATACTTAAGTCCTGTGCTAACCAGCTAGCCCCGGTGTTCACCACCATATTTAATCTATCCCTGGCGGAGTCAGTGGTCCCTGCCTGCTTCAAGATGTCTACCATTATCCCGGTACCAAAGAAATCCTCCCCAACAGGTCTCAATGACTACAGACCGGTGGCACTCACCTCTGTGGCCATGAAATGTTTCGAGAGGCTGGTTAAGGATCACATTTGTGCCTCCCTCCCCAGTGATATGCACCCTATGCAATTTGCATACAGGCCAAACAGGTCCACTGATGATGTGGTCTCCCAAGTACTGCACAGCACCCTCTCTCACCTAGACCGCCAGAAGGGGGGCTATGTGAGACTGTTGTTCATTGACTACAGCTCAGCGTTCAACACCATAGTTCCCACCAGACTGGTGGACAGGCTGATCGAGCTGGGTCTGAGCTCCGCTCTGAGCGCCTGGATACTGGACTTTCTGAGTGAAAGGCCCCAGGCGGTCAGGGTGGGGGTCAGACCACCAACACCATCACCCTGAGCATCGGGTCACCCCAGGGCTGTGTTCTGAGCCCCCTGCTGTACTCACTATACACACATGACTGTGTGGCCAAGTTCAGCTCCAACTCCATAGTGAAGTTTGCTGACAACACAGTGGTGGTGGGGCTGATCTCGGTCAATGACGAGAAGGCCTACCGGGAGGAAGTTGAGGTACTGGAACGCTGGTGCCAGGACAATAGCCTGCTCCTGAACATTGGTAAAACCAAGGAGCTGATTGTGGATTTTAGGAGAAGACAGCAGGGGACACACACACCACTGAGGATAAACGGGGCTACCGTGGACAGGGTGAGCAGCTTCAAGTACCTGGGGGTCCACATCTCAGAGGATCTGACATGGACAACACACATAGACTCAGTCGTAAAAAAGGCGAAGCAGCGCCTCTACCACCTGAGACAGTTAAGGAAGTTCAGAGTATCGGGGAAGATACTCCAGTCCTTCTACTCAGGAGCTGTAGAGAGCATCTTGACCGGAAACATCACTGCCTGGTATGGAAACAGCACGGCGTACCACGGGTATTGCACTACCACCCCTGCAGGTCCTATATAACAAGAGGTGCAAATCCAGAGCCTGCAGAATAATGAAAGACCCTCACCACCCCAACAACAGCCTGTTCAAGCTGCTGCGGTCAGGCAAACGCCTGCCACCACCAGCAACAGAGAGACTTCGGCTCAGCTTCTTCCCCCAGGCCATCAGAGCCTTGAACACTGAACTCTCCACACAAGCACACATGAGCACACACACAACACACACACTGTACACGCTCACACACTAGCAGCCACTTTAACATGAGCACACACACACTCATGCTGCACACGCTCACACTTATGGTCACTTTACAAAAGGAAAGGTCACTTTAAGAATAGTATAGTATAACTTGAGATTGTATAATATAGCATTGTAGCAGTGTACATAAAGACCCAGTGCCTCATCCGTAGCTAACAGTGTATTGCACTATCACAGGACCTAGCATGTCCTACCATGCTCTGTAAAAACTATGTACATATACCGATATGCCCTACTTTGATTACTTGTATTATTGCACAATGTCGTTCTATTGGATTCGTATTATATTATTATTATTATTATTATTATTATTATTATTATTATTATTATTATTATTATTATTATTATTATTATTATTATTATTATTATTATTATTATTATTATTATTATTATTATTATTATTATTATTATTATTATTATTATTATTATTATTATTGTATTATGCACAATCGTTGCGGGCAAGACCCCCCGCATTTCATTGTATACTTGTATGCCGTGACAAATAAAACTCTTGACTTGACTTGACTTGAAGTGTCTCCTGGCTGAGATCTGCTCTGCCACATCCTTGGACTTCTTCAAGACAGCCCTGAAAACCCACCTGTTCACAAAGGCCCACAGCCTGTAGTCGTCTCCCTGTCCTTTATTGTTATTACTATTTATTTAGTTTATTCCTTACTGTAACTGAGGGGTACAATTCCCTGACTGTATTGATAAGTATGGTATCATTAAACCACTACCGCTTTATGTACTTTAACTACTGGCCACACAGTACATGATATAGATATGATGAACACTTTCCCACCATGAAACCAAGTCCACACAAATGTATAAGTCGAATATTTAATATATAGCAAAGGGTATATACAACGTTCACTTAATGACATTTATGATTTGAATGCACTTGTAAGGCAAATGAGTATTCGTAGGCAAATCAACATTGAATGTCCAATCTCTGGTTACGCAGGAAGCAAGTATACAACCTGGTTCTTTAGGGAACTATAGCGATGGTACTTAATGATTATAGCTGGATATACTAAAGGGGGGTCCTGCTGGTTGTAAGTCAGTAGGGGGGGGGGGTTTAGGAGAGCCGCCAGCGATATCCCATCTGGCCAACGATTTCTTGGGAGAATTCAGAGTGCTGAACACGGTGCCCACAGAACCTTGGTCCACAGATGAATACAGTTGGGCCCTCTTGTAGACGGTAGCTGCCGGTCCACAACGAAGAGACGTGAGGCGACCTCACTCGGGGTAGAGCGCCGTCTCACCTGGACTCCTCTCGGGGGGTAGTTCCAACACTCACCAGTGTTGGCTGTTATCCATGGCATAAATCAAAGCACCCAAAGCAAGTAGATAATCCAAGCCGTGTAGGGCTCGCCGTCGTCCGGGTAAGGTAATCCAATGTGCAGGTCCACTCGTCCTAGCCCAGAACTCCTCGGATGAAAGCACCACACGTGGTCTGCCCAGCCTGGTTAAGACTCTAGATAACGCGAGGAAACGATGGGGGTACTACTCACTGTATAACTCTAACCGAACGATGCACCATACATAATAGACTATTATTAACTTAATAGAAATACGTCCCACTCGACGGTATAGTGCCAAACTATGACAATTCAACTATTAATCCACACGATGTCTCAATGCCATTCTGAGGCCAAGTTGACCATACTGCACCACACGTGTATCGTGGGTGAGGCTTAACGTCTTGCCACTAGGTGGGAGGGTAAAGAACTAAGGGCTAAGGGACTAAAAGAAAGTTCTACTTTACTTGCGCCATATATATATGCGCTGTGAACAAATAGTACCATTCGTATTTCGCCCGACGTATTCCTACGCGGAACCGGGCTAGTAACGACATGTTCGTCGGCACGATTGAACTTGAACCAAGGGGCTTGGCTGCTGGCGCCAAGTTCTTGTCCAATGAGAGAATGAAACTATTATGGGCTGTTAGTAGACTAAAGGGATATTCAGTGTATATGTACAAGGAATATACAAGGGATATCAAACGATATACAAATACTATTAAATATATATCCATAAATAAATATATATATTCGGTTTAATCTGATCCTTCACAACAGCCGCCCCCTAATTAGTCCCACCTAATTAGCTAAGCAGAGACAGATTAACCGCACTGTCTACCACTCAAGGTCCGCTGTAAGGGTCAGTCAACTCACAAAGTCGTGGGGTCATGGTCGTCATCGATAGTGTCTGGGAGTCTGGGCAGTTCTATTAGCCTCGCCACGGGTCGTGTGTAAGTTCGCCCTTGGACGAGCACCTCAGCTGCTCGGACCTTGCCATCGGCACCGGTGATCACTTTGCTTACGCGGCCAGCCGGCCACATAGCTCTGGGTAGTGACTGGTCGATAATCATGACGACTGTTCCTTCTGTCAAATTGTCTCTCTCTTTTACCCACTTCTGGCGGGTCTGTAGAGACGGTAGGTAGTGGAGTAGAAAGCTGTTCCAAAACTTGTCAGCTAGTACTTGACTGTACCTCCACATTCTTCGGCCGTTCGCTTCTTCAGGCCTGTACATTGTCTGGGGTAGCGCGGGGTCCAGCCGCCCCATCAAGAGTGTGTTGGGGGTGACTGGGTCGACATCTGCTATATCACTGGAGACGTCGCCGAGGGGCTTGGAGTTCAATACTCCCTCGATCTCCGTGAGGACTGTCATTAGGACTTCTTCCGCTACAGTCTGGGCCCCAAGCACGGCATACAGGGCTGTCTTTATAGAACGTACTTCTCGTTCCCAGGTTCCACCGAAGTGGGATGCGTTCGGGGGATTAAACTGGAAGTCAATCTGGGATGGAGCGAGGTGGGTCTTAAGTTCTGGGCCCATAGCTTGGAAGCTCTCTCTCAGCTCTCTTTCTCCGCCTTTGAAGTTTGTCCCGTGATCAGACAACAATGTAGACGGTTTTCCTTTCCGTGATGTGAATCTTCGGAAGGCCATAAGGAATGAGTCTGTGCTCATGGTTGGAAGGAGTTCGATATGTATCGCTCTGGTGGTCATGCATTTGAATACAATACCCCACCGCTTCTCGGTTCCTCTTCCTTTCTTTATATACAACGGGCCAAAACAGTCCATGCCTGTGGAGTGGAATGGCTTGTCGCCGAGTCGGAGGCGACAGGGGGGTAGGTCAGCCATCCGGGGTATGCTGGGCTGCGCGCGCCACTTTCGGCAGTCTAGACAGGTTCGCTGGAAGCGTCGCACTGCTTCTCTTCCTTGAAGTATCCAATAGCGACGTCTGATCTCCGCAAAGACTCTCTCTGCTCCTGCGTGGTGTACATCCTCGTCGTATTTCTTTATGATCAGCTCTGTGACCTTGTGTCGGCTGTTCAAGACGATCGGGTACTTAACGTCATCCGGTAGATTGGGGGCCCTCCGCAGACGACCACCCACTCTGATGAGATTATGGGCGTCGCTCTCGGGTGCCAGGTGGAGCAATCTGCTGTCTGATGGGACGGGCTTTCCTCCCTGTAGACAGTCTAGCTCGTCGGGGAACGAGTCTCTCTGGGCTCGTTGTAGTAGAAGAAGTTCTGCTTCTTCGTAGTCAGCTGCTGAAATGTCGGCAGTGGGCTGAATCTCTGGGTGGTGCCACAGAAATGTCTTTAGTTGCGCACTCTGTAGGGTGAGGCAATCATCTATGTTGGGGTCTGTGGAGGCGACTGTGCTCAGTCCACAGAACATAGGTTTCTTGTTCTCAGCCTCCTCTTTACTCGCCTCCCGTGGGGTGGGCGTAGGCCACTCTCCTTCCGGGAGCTTGAGGAACTCTGGTCCGTCACTGTAGATGTTGTGACGGGTGAGGTCATCTAGGGACATTCCCCGGGTGATGACGTCAGCTGGGTTGTGTTTGGTGTCCACATACCGCCAGCTCGCTGCTTCTGTTAACTCTTGAATCTCTGTGACTCTGACTCCCACGAAGACCTTGTATCTGCATGAATCAGACTTGATCCATGTGAGTACTGTCATGGAATCTGACCACAAGATTGTTCTGTGCACCGGAATGGTGAGTTCACGTTGGATTAACGTGGCTAGATGCGCTCCTGCTAGGGCTGCGCAGAGCTCTAGACGCGGGATAGATTGTTGCTTTCGTGGGGCTATTCTTGAGCGAGCCAGGATGAAGGCGGTGTGTATCTCTCCTCCCTTCTCTTGGGCACGCAAGTAGGCCACTGAGCCATAGGCTACTTCGGAGGCGTCGCTGAAGACGTGTAGATCCATCTTGCATGTCTCTGGCCTCACTGTGGGTGGGAAGTAGCTGCGGCGTATATTGACGCCTGGGAGTGAGCGGAGTTCCGTCTCCCACTCTCTCCATGTGGAGGCAAGGGGTGCGGGTATTGGGTCGTCCCAGCCCTGGTCCTTGTCCCATAGTGCTCGTACAATCATCTTTGCCCTGGTGGTGTAAGGTAGAATACATCCCAACGGGTCATATTGTCTGGCGAGTGTTCTGTACACACTCCGTCTGGTGGTCGGTATCGCCGTCGACCTTCCCTGCTCCGTGGTCAGGGGTTTGTGTCTATAGTGGAGCGAGTCTGTTTTGAAGCGCCAGACTAGTCCTAGTGTCATTTCTTGGGCTTCTCCTGGGATTGTCGCCATCCAGGTCTCGCTGCTGGCAGCCTTGTCCGTGGGGGAGAGGCTGCGCAATACGTGCGGGTCGCTGCTGGCCCACTGCCTGAGATCAAAGCCGCCTTTGATCAGAGAGGCGCGTAGCTTGAGTAGGAGAGCCTCGGCTTCTTCTTGAGTCGAAACGCTTTGTAAACAGTTGTCCACGTAGAAACTGTTCTTCACACTGTGTCGGACCTCTTCATCTGCTGCTGGGTCCTCTGCGACGTGTTTCTGTAGTGCAAATGTAGCACAGCACGGGCTGCATGTGGTTCCGAAGGGGAGGACTACCCACTGGTAGATGGCTGGGTGCTCATCTCCGATCCTCTCTCTCCATAGGAACCGCAGCAGGGGCTTATCCTCCTCCACTAGTCTCACCTGCAGGAACATCCCTTTGATATCCCCGCTGATAGCCACCTTGTCCTGGCGGAAGCGTAGTAGCACGCCTAGTAGAGAGGGGCCGAGTGTGGGGCCGGGCAAGAGCTCTTTATTCAGATTCTGGGATCCGATCTGGTAGCTGCAGTTAAACACAATGCGATCCTTGCCGTTGTGGTGGACCTTGTGGTGCGGCACGTACCATGATTCGGTCGTCTGATCGGCCTCTTTAATGTCAATCTTCATTACGTGTCTCGCTGTGATTAGCTTCTCAATCTCAGCACGGTACACATTCTCTTGAGCGGGGTCTTTGGCTAGGCGCCGCTCTGTGTTCAATAGATACCGCTCCGTAGCTTCTTTCGTGGCGTGAAAGGTGGGCATTCCCTCTCGCCTCAGGAGTGGAGTTGCGTATCTCATCACTCCGCCGACTGTGACTCTCTTTGTCCCTTGCTCGAGGAGGTTTATGGCGTAAATGTCTTCTTTAGAACGAATGTCTTTCTTTTCGTTCTTAAAGGGCATTGTCTCTAGTGTCCATAGCCTCTCGACATGCTGCAGGAGAGTGGTGTCTTCTTCTGTCACTCTGGAGTGGAGGCAGCTAGTGGCTGCTGTTCGGTTGAGAGATTTAGCGAGGGGGCCTTGTAGTGTCCATCCTAGGCGGGTCTCGACTGCTGCAGGACAGCCTCTGGGTCCTGTATGGACCCGGTCTATCGGGACTATGAGGTCTGCATGGTCGGAGCCTATTAGCAGGGTCGGGGTGGCGCCGTCTATGAGCGGGATAGGTAGTTGACGCAGGTGCACATATTTATCCATCAGTTTGGCGATGGGGTAGGTGTACTGTGATAGTCCTATTTCTTGGCTGGTGAAAGCATTTGTAATCCTATACCGTCGCTCTGGCTGCCCGCTTGCTGCGATAGTGAAGGAGACATTCTCGCCTTTTATCGTCTTTAAATCTCTTCTTATTGTCCGAATCGTCATTTGGTTCTCGCTCCCCCGCAGTCCCAGCTGGGCCGCAGCGGACGCGAGCAGAAGGGTCTTCTCTGACCCGTCATCAAGGACGGCGTAAGTGTCCATGACTTTATCTTGGTAGCTCAATGTTACACGGACTACCTTTAAGAGCACTTGGGCGCCGCTGCTGCTGGCGGGGTCAATGTACATGACACTTGCCTTTGTGCTGCTCGATGGTGCAGGTGCAGGCTTTCTTCTGTTACTGTCGTGTAGGACATCTAGGTGGGCTCCGTCACACCGACTGCACCTCTTCTTTAGGCGGCACTCGGCTGCCATGTGACTGCGCGCACATCGGTAACAGCGCCTGTTGGACTTTATCCATTGACTCACTTCTTCTGCATTCATCTTCTTGAACAGGTCACATTGTGACAGCCAGTGTTCCTTCTCGCAGTACGGGCACACCATCTTCCACTTCTCTTTTCTCAAGGGGGTACTGTGGTTCTTACTGCTCGGTACTGATTCTGATTGGTGCATGACAGTCACTGATCTTCTTCCATCGTTTACTCTCCTAGGTCCCTCTCTGGAGCTTGGTGTGCTCCGCACGAATGTATCCAAGCGTAGGCTGCTGACTTCTCTCGTCAGGAAGTCGGCTAAATCGAGGAGGGATGGTTCGGGACCGTTAGGATCACGGTGGTCTCTTTGCCGCCTAAAGCGCTCTTGTCTGGCGGGCGGCAGCTTCTCTAAAATCCTCTCGACGTTAGAGTTGGCGTATAGCTCGTGCATACCCTTTTCTCGTTGCGCTCCCAGCATCCCTACCAGGGACTGCACTTTTATAGACAGGTCGTCCAGTGAGCGATTGTCTGTTGCTGGGGGTAGGCGGTCAATATGCCTTATCTCTTGGATTACGTAATCCCATATACGTCCATATCTCTGGTCCAGCGCTGCTAGAGCCACGGTGTATGGGGTCGTAGAGGTGGCATAGGCTAGCGCTATATTGTGCGCTCGGGGTACTTTCAGGTGCTTCAGTAATATTGCATACTTGTGGCGTTCATCAGCGACATCCACCATCATTGTCTCTAAGCACATCCGGAGCTCCGTGTACTGTGCTCGATTCTCATAGGTGAAGTCTGGAAACGTCGGTGTGCCAATGTATGACGCCGTGGATGGCTGATACATCGGCGAGCGTTGGGGGAGAGGCCTCCTAGGCGAGTCTCCTCTTGCGCCTCTCTGTGGGCTGGTACCGGCAGGGTACCATGGCCCGCTGGTCCAGGTGCTATTCCTCGGGGCTGGTCGTGCGTCATGCTCACCCGTGAATAGAGTCGGGGGTCTGTAGCGCAGCGCCGCGGGGGTATAGCCTGGGCTGTACTGGACCTCCTGGTCCGGTGGAGTACTGTGCTGTCGTCGGGCTTGGTTCTCCTCCTCTCCCTCTTCTTCTTCTATCAGGTCCTCTAGATCCTGTAGTCGTTTATTTAGCTTCTCCGCAGTGTATGCCGCTCCTTCCTTGTAGCTGGGTCTCGCTTGGACCGGTCGGGGAAGGGGGTCTGCGGGGGGTATAGGCTTGGTCTGTTGGTCAAGTTCAGGGTCGCTTGCTCGGTTAGGGGATGCTGCCCTTGACTGTTGTCTCGACGAGTTCCTTGAACCCCTGGCGGAGGGAGAGGGTGTTGCCTTGGTGATCAGCTGCTCCATTAGCTGCGCTTGTAGTCTGTCACGCTCGCCCTGTAGTCTGTCGCGCTCGGTTTCGCGCTGGATGAGAGCGAGGTCGCGCTCTGCCTCTCTTTGGGCACCGTCAGCACCGCGCTGGGTGTCTGCTCGGTCTCTTGCCATATTCTCTTCCATCTGAAGGCGTCTCATCTCCAGGCGTATGCGCTCTTCTTCGCTCCGTTGCTGCGTCTGGAGTCGATCGCGTTCACCCTGAAGTCGATCGCGTTCACCCTGGAGTCGATCGCGTTCGGTAGAGGCTGTCAGGCTGACGAGGAACGCCTGTGATAGCATCCTCTCCGCTTCGCTGGGGGAAGACGGTTGTAGAGGTGAGCCGCTCCTGGCTGTACTCGTTGGGGAGTCCTGGAGCTCTATCTTCTCGGCGCTCTCCTCATCTTGTTCCGTGCAGAGTTCTCTCTCTGTAGGGTTGTCTTCCTCCCGGGGCTGGTCGGGGACTACTTCTTCGGTATTGGCGGGGGGTAAAGGCATGTCAGCTCCCTCCTGGTCCCCACCGTGAGCTTGGTCAGTTACATTAGAACCCACTAGGGCCTCTGTGGTCGGGGTAACCTGGTCGTTAAGGTCAGACATAATTTTACTTTCTACTTTTACCGCATTTACCGTTTGTCGAAGGCTAGGTAGTTGACTGACAGCGTAATCCTCTAAGTACTGAGGTGTCTGTCGTCTGCGCCGCGGGCGTTCTACGTTAGGAGGACCGTTTCGTGGAGTGTTCATCATAGGCCATTTCAATATTAATAACACTATATTAATATTACACTAGTTACCCTCCGGCTCGAAGGACCAATTGTAACTGAGGGGTACAATTCCCTGACTGTATTGATAAGTATGGTATCATTAAACCACTACCGCTTTATGTACTTTAACTACTGGCCACACAGTACATGATATAGATATGATGAACACTTTCCCACCATGAAACCAAGTCCACACAAATGTATAAGTCGAATATTTTATATATAGCAAAGGGTATATACAACGTTCACTTAATGACATTTATGATTTGAATGCACTTGTAAGGCAAATGAGTATTCGTAGGCAAATCAACATTGAATGTCCAATCTCTGGTTACGCAGGAAGCAAGTACTGTATACAACCTGGTTCTTTAGGGAACTATAGCGATGGTACTTAATGATTATAGCTGGATATACTAAAGGGGGGTCCTGCTGGTTGTAAGTCAGTAGGGGGGGGGGTTTAGGAGAGCCGCCGGCGATATCCCATCTGGCCAACGATATCCCATCTGGCCAACGATTTCTTGGGAGAATTCAGAGTGCTGAACACGGTGCCCACAGAACCTTGGTCCACAGATGAATACAGTTGGGCCCTCTTGTAGACGGTAGCTGCCGGTCCACAACGAAGAGACGTGAGGCGACCTCACTCGGGGTAGAGCGCCGTCTCACCTGGACTCCTCTTGGGGGGTAGTTCCAACACTCACCAGTGTTGGCTGTTATCCATGGCATAAATCAAAGCACCCAAAGCAAGTAGATAATCCAAGCCGTGTAGGGCTCGCCGTCGTCCGGGTAAGGTAATCCAATGTGCAGGTCCACTCATCCTAGCCCAGAACTCCTCGGATGAAAGCACCACACGTGGTCTGCCCAGCCTGGTTAAGACTCTAGATAACGCGAGGAAACGATGGGGGTACTACTCACTGTATAACTCTAACCGAACGATGCACCATACATAATAGACTATTATTAACTTAATAGAAATACGTCCCACTCGACGGTATAGTGCCAAACTATGACAATTCAACTATTAATCCACACGATGTCTCAATGCCATTCTGAGGCCAAGTTGACCATACTGCACCACACGTGTATTGTGGGTGAGGCTTAACGTCTTGCCACTAGGTGGGAGGGTAAAGAACTAAGGGCTAAGGGACTAAAAGAAAGTTCTACTTTACTTGCGCCATATATATATGCGCTGTGAACAAATAGTACCATTCGTATTTCGCCCGACGTATTCCTACGCGGAACCGGGCTAGTAACGACATGTTCGTCGGCACGATTGAACTTGAACCAAGGGGCTTGGCTGCTGGCGCCAAGTTCTTGTCCAATGAGAGAATGAAACTATTATGGGCTGTTAGTAGACTAAAGGGATATTCAGTGTATATGTACAAGGAATATACAAGGGATATCAAACGATATACAAATACTATTAAATATATATCCATAAATAAATATATATATTCGGTTTAATCTGATCCTTCACAACACTTACAGTATGTGTCTTTTTTGTAAAGCATCCTTGGGATCTTGAAAGGTACTATATAAATCCAAGCTATTAATCTGCAGAGTCAGACAAGAAGATTGTTACCAATTTCCTCTCTGTGTGTTCAGTAGAAAGCTAGCCGACTGCAAGCCGACTGCAAGCCCTCCATGAGAAGGGCAGCCGGGTGGCGCAGTGGGCAAGGCGCTCGCCACCAACGCAGGAGATGCTGGTATCGAGCCCAGCTCTCGGCGTTGCTTCCGGCTTGGCCGGTCGTCGTACTAACACAATTGGCAGTGTTAGAGGGTGGGAAAGCCGGTGGGTGGGTCCTGGTCGTTTTAAACAACGACTCCTACAGTTCGGTCGGGGCGCCTGCTCAGCGAGGAAAGGATCTAAGGGGGGTAGTGTGATCCTTCCACACGTTACACCCTCTCAGTTAGAGTCCGCGCTGCCAGGTGAAAAGAAGCGGTTGATTGGCTACACATGTGTCAGAGGAAGCATGTGATGATAGCCTCCACTCTCCCAGACCGACTGTAGGGGGTAGGTGCGCAGCGACCAGGAAGGGGATTGGGAATTGGCATAACGACTAACATTGGGATGGGAGAAAAAAAACGGAGGAAAAAGGAGGGGGGGGGGGGAATATATATATATTAAAAAAAAAACTCCATGAGAAGTGTATTTGGCCAACAGATAGGCTAGCTGGTCCGTATCCACTTCTATTGAGTTGTACTAAGTTGGGTAGTTTGCAGCTTTATACTGAACGCACAGGAAATTGGTAACAATCTTCTTGTCTGACTCTGGAGAAGCCCATATTATTAGCGTTTTCCTTTAATTAACATGCTTGAAATTGATATTGCTCTTATAGTTGTTAACATGCGCCAGTTTTTCAATGTTTGCTGTCTTGGGTATCAGTGGTGATGTTACACACTTGCCTCCTGTTTACTTTTGCGACAGACATTAATTTGTATTGTTAGCACATATTCAAACCAGGGCTGTAGCCAAGACCACCTCCATTGAGTCCAAGTCAGGTGCAGGTTCCAGTTAAGTAGGAGTCAGAACCAGGTCTAAAGGGGAGGGAGGTCAAGACTGAGTCCTGAGCAAATTAAGTTCTCTTCGAGACTAAGATTGAACTGATTCTGAACTGATTCCAAAAAAGGCTGATTCCGCACTTTGTAACACTTTCATCGTAGAGCAGACAACAAATGCTACATTTGTATGACAGTTTCAACTCAACAAGAAGTAAACTTTAGTCTCAGCTGTTTCCTAGCAACACATTGAGGCATTGCTCCCTTCAAGTAAAGTGTGAAACGGTTTTCCTATACTAAATTACTGGGGTCAGGAACCACACATATATATTTTTTTCTGGATAAAGAATAAAAACAAAGCCACTTGACAGGGCTGGTCTTTAATCAACACACACCTTTTATTTTCAGCAAGCCCTCTTTAATAGAGCGCATGTTCATTTCACATGACTGATTCCAGTATGGATTTCCGAGGAACAAGTCCTTGAGAGGCTGTTGCATAAGAGTCCCCGGCGCATGCTTCCTCATGCTTGGCTAAGAGTCCACAACAAGCACATCTTCTCCACCGTGCTCGCTGACATTAACTGGGACATCAGAGACGCACCGAGCCGAATCACTGGCTTGTGTGGCCAACAGTCATTGAAATATCGGAAAATACTGGGGAGTGCCTAATCACAACATGGTGGGTTCAAATCTGGCCTGGGAGCGTCTATACTTCCCGCAAGCAAGTTGTCCTTTTGCGCGATCTGATTGGCCACTGACGTTTCTGGTCATGTGACATGTGCGACCAATCGTGTGACGGCAAGTTCTTTGGACGGTTAAGCTTAGGCGCTCTTTCGAAGTTGGTTAAGGTTAGAGTTTGTCTTAGAGCATGGCGATAGAACGCCAGCCCTGATTCCAAACTATAACCTTAACCAACTGCGAAAGAGTCGCCTAAGCTTAACCAGTGATAAACTAGGCGTTAGGTCGTTTGCAGGCTGTTCGACGCTGAAATGGGCTAAGACACTGCTCGTCATGCGATTGGCGCACATGTCACATGACCAGAAACGTCAGTGGCCTATCAGAGCAACGCGGAAGGACAACAGCCCTCGTCTGCTCCCGGCTGCCCTTGGTGGAAAGGACGACGGGATGGGTTAAGCACAGAGGAGTATCGCATCGGCGATCCTACAGACAATGCGACAGGTCCTGCATTATATTATTATTAATTCTTGGTTCTGTATGAGCCCCTGGGAGTGTGCTTCATACAGTAAAAAAAAAAGTAAGTAAGAAAGTAAGTAAGTAAAGAGGAATATACAATATACAATATACAGTACAATATACAACCTAGGTACAATCTAAGTACAGTGAGTAAAAATGAGTAAACAGTGAGGTACAATGCAGAAAATGAGGTACAAAACGTTGAGGTAAGGTGCAAATGCAAATTAGGTATGAATGTAGTGCAAATCTCTTTAATAATAGATCAATATAATGTAGTATTAAAGTGTCTAAGGTGAGTGTTTGTTTAAAAGTGAGTGTGTGCATGTGGATGTGTGTGCAATGAGTGTAGATGATGGGTTGTTACATGGAGTCATTGAGCATCCTGATGGCCTGGGGATAGAAGCTCCTTCTGAGTCTCTCTGTAGTGTACTGGCCATGAGACTCCGGTAGCGCTTGCCTGGCCACAGCAGTTCAAAGAGGCAGTTTTTTGGGTGACTAGAGTCTTTGATTATTCTCTTAGCCTTGGCCCTGCAACGCTTGTTATAAACATCCTGGAGAGTGGGAAGCCCACCTCCAATTGTGTGCTCGGCTGAACGGGTGACTCTCTGTAGTCTGCTGCGGTCCTAGGTTCTGCTTAGGTTCAGTTTGAGGTGATTGGTTGTCATCCAGGCGGAAATGTTGAACAGGCAAGCCGAGATTCGCTCAGAGACTTGGCTGTCTGAGGGAGGGAAGGAGAGGAAGAGTTGAGTGTCATCAGCATAGCAGTGGTAAGAGAAGGCATGAGAGGTGATAATGTTACCCAGGGATTTGGTGTAGAGAGAGAAGAGGAGGGGTTCAAAGACCGAGCCCTCGGGGACACCCGTCTGTAGGGGGCATGGGGTGTGACAGGATGACCTGCTTACATTCATTACCGCATCGTTTATACAACTTGGTTTAATCTAAACGTCAGTTTGGAAACGTTATATAATGAAATAAGACATTCAGGGAAGGTCTGGTCACCCATTATTATCCCATTATTATACCCAATGTCAAATCTATGGAAGGCGGTTGGGGTCAAAAAGTAATGTGATTAATTAGTTTATTTGTTTTTACGTGTTAAGGTTTTCAAATGAATCACAAAAATAGCCCAATAGTATTACAAGGTAACTCACACTACTATTTCTTCTACTACTACTACTACTACTAATACTACTAACAAGACATTGTCATCATTATCATTATAATCATAGGCATTGTAAGGAAAAATTAAATGCACATTACTGGCCCGATCCTGACTGACTCAGGCCAGGGGCAGAAGAGCAGGAGCCTGGCTGTTCACAGCAGAAGAGCAGGAGCCTGGCTGTTCACTCCAGAAGAGCAGGAGCCTGGCTGTTCACACCAGAAGAGCAGCAGTCTGGCTGTTCACACCAGAAGAGCAGCAGTCTGGCTGTTCACACCAGAAGAGCAGGAGCCTGGCTGTTCACACCAGAAGAGCAGCAGTCTGGCTGTTCATACCAGCAGAGGAGGAGCCTGACTGTTGACTTCTGTCAATGGCTTCTGTTGACACCAGAAGAGTAGGAGAATAGAAATGGCTTCTGTTCACACCAGAAGCCATTTCTCCATACCATACCAGTCTTTCTTGCCTTGATCCAAAATCACTGGGCCGTTATTTTTTCATAATCGTGGTGGCAATTGGCTTCCAGTGTATGTATATATAATGTGTCTTAAACACCACCTCTGTGCCATGGTGTGGCTGGTATGAATCGTCCAGTCAGTCACCATGGGCTTTTCACTGCATCCAGTGAGTCTTTGGGGTTACAGTGAGACAGGGAGAGAGAGAGAGAGAGAGAGAGAGAGAGAGAGAGAGAGAGAGAGAGAGAGAGAGAGAGAGAGAGAGAGAGAGAGAGAGAGAGAGAGAGAGAGAGAGAGAGAGAGAGAGAGAGAGAGAGAGAGAGAGAGAGAGAGAGAGAGAGAGAGATGTAAGGGGTACTGCTCTGGCCAAACAGCACCAACACAGTGTCATCAGCAGGGACTGAGAAGAGGAGAAAGGAGGCCAGAGCTCTCTCCTTCATGTCATAGAACAGTGCTTCTCAGCATGGGGTTCGGGGACCTAGGGGTCCTTGTGGAGGTTTCAAGAGGTCCCCAGATCAGTTTAATTTTCTCCACTCAAAGTTCTCTCCTCAGCTTACTGTGTAGACAATTGTGGATTCTGGACTTAATCATATTTAACACCTTCTCAGATGGGAGTCCAGGGGCGGACTGGCAACAAAAAGCAGCCTGGGAATTTGCGGTCAAACGGCCCCCATTTGTCAGAAATAACATATCAAGCTAATCAATCAATCAATCAATCAATCAATCAATCAATCAATCAATCAACGAATCATCAAATAACAAAACACAATCCACTAATTTAATTAAGTTAATTAAGTTAAAATGCAAAACAATAGTTCTCATTTTCAAATGTTTTTCTTTCATATATTTGTGCGTATAGACTCAGAGCATATCTACTGTATGCTGTAATTACTTTTAAACTCTGTTGTGCAGTGCCAGTGGTACTGGTTGGTCATCACACACACCTGTTTCCATATTAGTCCCTGCAAAGGCTTCTCCCTCCTCGAACCTTTCCCTGTCTTTCTCTGCCTCTGTCTTCTCCTCACCTGTTTGTTTAAATTGCATAAAACAGACATTAAGACAACATAATTTGGACAGTTGGTTTACATGTGCATCAAATATAATTTAGCATTCATATTCATGATGAATAGTCCATCTGAACATACTATGCACTATGGCAGGGGTTCCTAATTCATTTTCTGCCCGGTCCACTTTCTAGGATTCAAATGACTTGGCGGGCCAACCCTGACCCCCTCACCCCTCCCTCATTCAAAATGCAGAGATAGGCTACGCAGTGCCGTTGCTTGGGTAAAATGACTGAGGATGCCAAGTCAGAATGTTATTTTTATTCAATGTTTTGATAATGCGTTATTAGATCTACAACCCATTGCAATGACCGTTATGCTATAAGGCTTATCGTTATGCTATAAGGCTTATCGTTTCACTAACAGCGCTGAAAGAAAGTGTTACAAAGTGGCGGAATAAATTCAACCACATCGTCTATGTTTGGATTCATTAAACTGGAGTCCACATATCATATTGTATGTAACAACAAACGTTACATGACAGTCACAGTGTAACTCCTCTCGGTTTGTCAAATAATGCAGATGTTCAGGTTGAGCTCAAGTGCATTTACTGTTAACAACCTCTTCAATTCACAGAACAGCCTGCCTTACAAAATGCTTTAAACAAACCTATTGTTACCTAAAAGCATTACAATAACAGTGTTGTGATCGTATAGTATGAATTAGTTCCCATTACGGTTCCACCCATGCAATGAGAGCTCTTCACACAAAAACACAGAATATATTTCCAATCAGTTACAACAGCACAATCAAATACAAGGTACAGTTTTTGGATTCAAGTTACAAATCACAAGCCTGAATCTGCAGAATATGCCCCCCAGTCAAGGCTAGATAAATATCCTTCCTATCCCACCATGCCTATAATCAGTTTAAAAAAAGATGGAAGAAAACATCAAATAAACCGAGCTAAAGCACACATGTGTGTGTGTTTAAAAAATAAATCGCCCTGCGCTACGAAGAAGGAATGACATCGTTCTCTCTTTCAATAGCAAAATAGCTTCCCTTGCTTAGCCGATCCAGTTAGCCATTCTGTTTGTAGTTTTCAATATTAAAAGAACATTGTCTCTTACTCCCTCTCGCCTGAACAATACACAATCGTGGTGTCGGCCTTCCATTTTCTTTTTTCAAATTTTGTTAAAATCATAACTTTATGAAATCATCTCTGAAGCCAAATCTCATCTACTTCCCTTGGTGGGCGTTTTGATGTGCACTGGCGAGGCGGAGGCATTGGTGGAGGTGTTTCCTGTTTCATAATAAAAGTTATCTGCGCTACGAATTTCATAATAAAAGCGGCCGCTATTGTCATAGGAGAAACACGTACAGTATGTTTTATTTTCCGTGTTTGATTAATAGAACTTTGCCAGGCCAAATTAAAATGCCTATTGGGAACCCCTGATATAGACATATCATACATAGAAACCGCTAAAAGATCATATAAAAAAAATAAAAACACGAGAGGTTGGGCGGCCCTCGCAAGTAAACCGGCCCACCGGGAACATTCCCGAATTTATTTATTTATTTATCTATCTATCTATCTATCTATCTATCTATCTATCTATCTATCTATCTATCTATCTATCTATCTATCTATCTATCTATCTATCTATCTATCTATCTATCTATCTATCTATCTATCTATCTATCTATCTATCTATCTATCTATCTATCTATCTATCTATCTATCTATCTATCTATCTATCTATCTATCTATCTATCTATCTATCTATCTATCTATCTATCTATCTATCTATCCATCCATCCATCCATCCATCCATCCATCCATCCATCCATCCATCCATCCATCCATCCATCCATCCATCCATCCATCCATCCATCCATCCATCCATCCATCCATCCATCCATCCATCCACCCACCCACCCATCCATCCATCCATCCATCCATCCATCCATCCATCCATCCATCCATCCATCCATCCATCCATCCATCCATCCATCCATCCATCCATCCATCCATCCATCCATCCATCATCCATCCATCCATCTATCTATCTATCTATCTATCTATCCATCTATCCATCTATCCATCTATCCATCTATCCATCTATCCATCTATCCATCTATCTATCTATCTTCCACCGCCCAATAGTGACACCAGATGGTGGATGCGGTGCACTGGACCTTGGGAGATAAAACAAAAGAAAAGGTTTTTTATGGGGGCCTTCGGCTTCCACCAAGGAGGGTAACGGTGTAGTCTCGCCTCGCTTGGGGAAAAAGCCCTGTGCGCTTGATTGTAATAAGTCACATTTAGTGAGTCCTGATCTACCCCCACTCCATTAGCGGCAGTACATAAAAGCCATCAATCCTGGCTGCACTTCCAAGCAAGCCCTCCTGACAGTGCAGAATCCCCCCCCAGCATTGTGACAACAGGGAGGGAGGAGGACAGTGTAATAAAATAAAAATAAATGCATATCTGGTTAGTTAAAGCGTTCATCTCGGTCGAAGGCATGTACTGTACGTTCTTTCTTATTTGAGGTTGTACGGACGCTGCATTGGAAGTATATGACCCTGTCTGTCTCTGAACGTACGCAACATTCACACTTCGATAATACAATTTGTAAATGTAAAGACTTGCTTACTGCCCTGGCAGATTATTTGACTTGTTTCAAGCGCATATTTCAAGACCATTTTTGTAGTGTGGAGTTCTCTCTCCTGATTGGATTAGTGGGAAGGGATACCAGAAAATTTATTTTGTGTTTAGGGACTGAGATAACTATGTTACTGACCACACACTATATATCAGTGATGGCTGTCAGAATGTAGAGCTACTATTTTAACATGTAGACCACTTATTTAACAAAATACCACTTAGCCTACAGCACCTTTAAGAGGGGATTGTCTCTGCATTGACAGTCACTGACTGACAGATTGAACCGGGCCACGGTGCTACTGTAGTCATAACAATAATACTACAATAATGATGAATGTGATCTGTTCTGCTGAAGTTATCATACACACGTCACAGCTGTACAGGATATAGCAAACATGTGACAACCTGTTCTAAAACAAAACAAACAAACAAACAAACAAACAAACAAAAATGGTTCAATCCCCAGACAGGGGCAAAATAGGTGTTGTATAATATTTGATATTAAGTTATATATTTTATATTTGTATGTTTTTCTAGCAAGACATGTTTGCCCAGTTCAGTTCTCACTCATATCTCACACATGTAGGGTATAATGATATATTATTAAGCTATTATAGTTAATTGTGTTATTTCAGTCATTCTTAATACACATCCCATTTACACAAAAATGTACGATGAAAAAAAAAGAAGGTGAACATTAACAAAAAGGACGTAATTGCCTTGTTTCCATTGTGGACCTATGGCTGTCACCTACTCGTTAAATGTAACCTACGGGCCTACTGTAAACACAACATATAATCTACTGTACTTGGAACAAAGTATCATGTCTTGATCCAGATGAGTGGTTAGCCAGAGGGGGGTGGGGTGGTGTGTCGGGGTGGGGGGGGCGTATAGTGTGAGACTGGTCGGAGATGTGGGGATAGTGTTTGTGGCAGTCAAAGACTCGGGGAGCCAAACAGCCGAGCGACCCCATCTATCAAGACGACAAGTGGCGTCTTAAAAGGATGGATGGTGGAGGCAACCTTGGAACCTGGGTAAAGCCTGACACACACATACACACACACACGACATGATGAATCCAGAGGGCATTAGCACTTGTTAGGCTCCGCCAGCCTCCGCCGCTGCCGCCTTACCAGGCTGTTGTCGTCGTCGGATGACTTCATCTCGTTTTCGCACCGCAGGAAATGGCGAGGCACCATGGCGAGGTCTGTCTGTTGTTGTCGGGCTGTCATCGTGACCCTCGTCAGGGAAAGCTGCTCAATAATAGGTGCTGGGCGGCCACAGGGGGATCCATTATGAGCACCGTCGGAGAGTAAGGGATTATACGTGTGGCGGGATTACTGTAATCTGATTACAAAATTGATAACTGTAATCTGTACACTGTAAAAAAAAAATATATATCTGTAACACTTTATTTGAATAGTCCATTGTAGACTCTACATCTTATCTTATGTGACGTGCTCTTAATAAGATAGTGTCTTGCGTCTACAATGGAAGGGACTATAAAAAATAAAGTGTTACCATAATTGAATCTTATAATCTTAAAATCTATTAAAACGTGAAAATATCTGTCAATACAAATTAGCTTGGACTTTTATCATGACAAGCTCAAATATCTTAAAAGATCTTTCTTAAAAGTTCAGTTGGATTAGAACAAGTGAAATTGTGTTTGTTAAATTAAAAAAAAAACATACTTTTCTTTTGAAGTGTAATCTTTTTTTTGTTTAAGCATTATGTATCCAGGGTATAGATACAAAAAAATTATCCACTTTTTCTACCCATTTTCTATTTTTCTCCCATCCCAATTTCGTATATCCAATTCTTCCCTCCCCTGTCTTGAACGTTGCTAGACTATGCCTCCCACAGGTCGGTTGTAGTGAGGACGAGGAGGCAGCCTGTCGCATCTTTTCACAGCAGCAGCTCGAACTCTCAGTGGCGAGGAGTAACGAGTGGGAGGCTCATGCTGCCCCCGTCACTTCCTGCTTCCGTCGCACCGGCGTCACCAAACCCACCTGTAGGAGTGGCTGTCCACAACGTCAAATCCCCACCCACCGGCTTTCCCACCCTCTAACACTTGCCACTTGTGTTAGTATGAACGACCGGCCAGCCGGTAGCAACGCAGAGAGCTGGGCTCGAACCCAGCATCTCCTGTGTTAGAGGCGAGCGCCTTGCCCACTGCGCCAATCTGCCGCCCATGGGTATAGATACATTTGAAAATAATAGGATTATAGAAACAAACGTCATTACACAACTTGAAATCACGTTTAATTATGGCTATTGATGGCAATATTCATGCTGGTCAAACTAAAGTCAAACTAAAGCCTGTTTGGAATAATGTACAGGTTTGGCTTTGGATTCTCTAGATTCTGGAGGCAACAGAATCCCCAAAGGTAATTAAATGTAATCACATTATGATATTGAGTTGGTAGTCCAATGGTTTACACTACTGATTTCAATTTAGAGCAAGTGATCAGTACTCATTTAGAAAATAACCTCCCCAACCCTAATTATGAGATGCCCAAATTATGACCATTGACTTTAACATAATGTAAAGTTCCATAGTATTGATGTGTATAGGACTGTTATTGACAAGTGGTCGTTATCCATTTGACATGAGTACATACGGACAGGGCTCTGAAGGTACCAGTAACAATAAGGCGTTTAAATCTATAATAACACAGGTGGCTGTTCTTTTTTGCAGTCATCACAGGATTTCATGAAACTGGACTATGATCAAACACGTTTGTGGATTAGAACGGGTGTCAGGCAACAATGAGACCCCTTGTTTCCAAATGTAATGATAGCTTTCCTCAGTCCACCACACACAGGGCAGCCACACACGCACGCATGCATGCATGCGCACGCACGCACGCACACACACACACACACGCACACACACACACACACACACACACACACACACACACACACACACACACACACACACACACACACACACACACACACACACACACACACACACACACACACACACACACACACACACAAACACAGTGTACACTCTTGCAGACACACAAATACACACATGCACACCAAAATCATCATAAAAAAAAGAAAACCTGCTTGGCTCAAAGATGTGTCTCACAGACACAAGTTATCCATCAAGGGACTTTATCATGCCATTCTCAGGAAGTGGATGATGCTAACGATGTTGCCGGTGTCCTTGACTAGAGTTCTTAATTAAACTCGTAGCAATCAGCTGCCTGACTGCATTCCCTATAGCCCGTCAATAAAGCAATGGATGCCATCACTGCTGATAATTGGACAATGTTGTGCATGTTGTGTTTTTGACATGCAAATTGAAAAGAAGCTTGGAATGTTAGCCAATTACACAACTCAAACTGTGGTTCTGTTTCGATCACTCCGATGTTTACAAACATTTCAACTCTTTGTTTACAACACTTAAACCATATTCAACAAAGCCCCTCCCCAATCAGAACGCATCAGGATGCCTCCAAAGCAGCGCCTCGCTAAGTAGCTAGCAGGCAGCTATGTGTTAGCAGCAGCATAACAATTGTTTGTGTCACTAGATGGTTTGATAGACAGCTCGCTTGTTCCAATCCTTTCACTTGGTCGTTCCTTGTCAGGAACATGTCACAAACATCCATCCATCCATCCATCCATCCATCCATCCATCCATCCATCCATCCATCCATCCATCCATCCATCCATCCATCCATCCATCCATCCATCCATCCATCCATCCGTCCGTCCGTCCGTCCGTCCGTCCGTCCATCCATCCATCCGTCCGTCCGTCCGTCCGTCCGTCCGTCCGTCCGTCCGTCCATCCATGTGCAACAGACCGCACAATACACTGGCAACACAAATCCAGATGACTCGTAGTATTTCCAAAAGGATCGTTGTAGATTGTTTGAAATTAACGTGTCTGTCAAGTAACAGCCCAACAACCCAAGTGTTAGTCTTATCCTATATTATCTCTGTCGTAGGTTTAACCTGTTAAGTTACTGCATTTTTCTAGGGTCATCCAATGCATTTTCACAGTTTTTTCCCAGTACACGGTTTACAAAAACCTTTCTCAAGCAGTAATTCTTTTATGGATTTTTATAAAATGTGGACCTGTACTATATAAGACTTCAGGCTATGGAACCACTGTGTTTTCCAGCGCATACATCTATGCTGGAACTTAAAAACAGGAATCTGGAAACAAGTCAACAGTTCAAACCTCTGTTTCTCTATTTCATTAGCACTCAAGGTGAATTATTGTGTAAGAAACTTCAGAATGTTACCTTTCAAAAGAGACCAGACTCATATGCTATAAGTATAAAGTATAATAAATCACAAATTACTTTGGGTATGCAATCGACAGGCATTTTATGCAAAATATGCAGGACTGTTAAGGGGTTAAAGAGCACATTAGGACCCGTTTCGGACTCAAACCCCAAAGTGTCGGACTTGTGACTTGCCTTGACCTGATCACTGTAACACGGAACTCGAGAGACTTTAGTGTCAAGCCTCGAGACTTACTTGTTACTTGGAAAACCATAACATATATTGGTTAGACTAGAAGTCTTTATTTGTCATGCAGTTTAACACACACACGCGAGATGGGCGACCCACAGGAACACACACACACATGCACTGAGTCGCCGATGAAATGTCTCTCTGCACTTTTCCCATCCCGTCGTCCTTCCCCCCATGGGCAGCCGGGAGCAGATAGGGCGTCAACGTGAGCCGCGCCGCGGGGACTAATCCAAGCCACAGCGTTAGCGATCTGTTGTGCATGTCTTTCCATTGGGTTTATCTTATCGGGGGGGAAACCCTTGCAAGCACGGGGAGAACATGCAAACTCCACACAGAAAGGCCTGGGAGATACCCCACCTGAGTACCTGGCATCATGGAAACCTGGTCCCCAAGCGGGAATCGAACCCTGGACCTTCTTGCTGTGAGGCGACAGTGTTAACCACTACAACACCGTGCCGCTAACTTGGCCCCACCTCTGCTATATGTACATTAGCAGCACAGGTTGGAATCTATTCACTTTCAATTCAATGAATCCAGAAAGAGGAAACAAGAATTCCTGTTGAAATGTTGAATTTATTGAATTGAAAATGAATTGATCCCAACCCAGGGTACACATTATGACTGTGGCTGTGGAGGGAGGTGGAAATAATCCCATAGACTTTTGACACACAGAATGAAGCTGGTCCTGACGGGACAGAGAAGCATGAGTGATGTAACAGAGTGAGGAGACTGCATACAGACAGCTGGCTCAAGCAGCGGGCGGCAGACGTGGTCAGTCCATTTCGTATTGATGGACTAGATGCATCGGTGTCTTCACTGATACCCTGAGATCCCACCTCATTGATCAACGCATCCTGGGAGGATGGTACAGTCTGTACTACAGAAACACTACTGTATGTCACGTTCATATTATGGAATGTGCTTCGGATACTTTCAACCTGTATTCTTTGGATCTAGGATGTTCTCAGGCAAAATCAAAACTCCCCGAATTGGCATAATTATGTCAATAGATGAGTGGCAGTCTAAATGACATCACTTTTCATTTTTGAAAATGTTTGAAGGTGTTAATTAGCATAAATAACAAGGATCTGTGAGACAATTTCCCAGCTGCTCTCTCCAAGAGCCCACTCAGAGAACATCTTTCAGTGATTTGATGCAATCAGTACAAGTTTCAGTTTGAAGCACTGTTTTTAAAAAAAAATTAATAAAATTGAAACTGGTTGTACCATGGTATTGTAAATAAAATAATTTCTCAATTTGATGTAAAAACTAGCCAAATTGTTAACCTAGCGTAACCCTGTTGTTTGTAAATCATAGAAAAACCTGAAATATGTCATCAGTATGCACCCAGAATACAAAACAGAAATCCCTTCTAAAAAAGCAGTTTTGCCTAAATGTTTCTAATGCCGCTTTTCCACTGCATGGTACTCGACTCAACTCGACTCTATTCGCTATTGGTACCTGGTACGTTTTAGACTGCAGGTAGTCATAGGGTGCCGTGCAGGTGCGATTTTACCACTGGGGCACCAGGGGCACGTGCCCCCCCCTGAAATCTCAGGTGCCCCTGAGGTGCCACCCGAATTTTTTTTTAATATAACCCTAACTAACCTTACTGTCATCATGCACTTGTCCTAATATACTAAACTACACTGTAGCACTCAACACATTGATGAACATTGTTACTCAGCTGATAGAGTTGTGCCCTTCCTGATGACTTGTTGCTTCGGATAAAAGCGTCAGCTAAATCAGGGGTTCCCAAACTTTTCAGGCCGCGACCCAAAAATAACGGTGTCAGAGAGCCGCGACTATTATATTTATTTTTATTTTTTTGTTTTAATAAATGGAAATGTATGGTTGAAACATGCACACGTTCAAACGCACACACACTAATAAGCATTGGAGGCTTTTAACCAGGGCCGGACTGGGGAAATCATTGAGGCCAGGAAATATAGTGCTAAATATAGCCCCAGTCAGGCCACTTTTTAAGCAGGGGGTCTGGGGGTCTTGTTACAAAGACTTCATTTCCTGCATTCTGGTGCAAGCATTTTTTTATTTGTACCCTTTAAATGCCAGTGTTTGTGATGGCATCACAAATTATTGTTAAAAAACAGGCTAGCATATGTATGATTAGCAACAACACTGATTTTGATGGATTTTCAGTTTTTTTGTAATGTCAGATTGAAAATAATACAATCTTTTATTGAACTTCAGCCCTGATCATAACACCACATATTCATTTTATAATTCTAACCCTTTAAATGCCAGTGTGTGTGATGGCATATATTTGCAATATATCAAATGCAAAGTAGATTTTTCTGGGGGGGATTATTACAGGCTAGCATGTGTCAATGATTAGCAACAACAGTTTTTTGTAAGGGTCCCGCCTCCACCAATCACATGCGGCTCCTTTTGTGTGTGTGTGAGAGAGCAAGAAAGAGAGAGAGAGAGAGAGAGAGAGAGAGAGAGAGAGAGAGAGAGAGAGAGAGAGAGAGGAGAGAGAGATGAGAGAGAGAGAGGAGAGAGAGAGATGAGAGAGAGAGAGAGAGATAGTGCTCCAACTTGTGTGAGTTGCAGTGATCTCCTGGTTGTTACCCACCTAGGTTATCTAACTATTGCGCTGCTGCAACTAGAAACACTGTCCTGGCCTGCTTCTAAGTTCAGTGGCCTGACTGCATTTTTTTTGGAAATCATCTGGCGACCGCAACCCTGGGTACACTGGGATATTGACAACCATACTGGGTAATCTACATTGGAGGTGGTTGGGGGGGGGGGGGGGGGGGGGGGGCACACTGTATAAACAAGCAAAACTGTACATTGAGGGGGGGGGGGGGGGGGGGAGACACTGTACAATCAAACAAAATTGTACATTGGACTATTGACAAAACCATACTAGGTAAATTACTGTACATTGGAGGGGGTTGGGTTAGGATATTTACAGGGGCCAGTGTTGAATTGCAGTCTCCCGTAGGTGTCCCTTGAGAGAGGTTTTGAAAGTGGGTAGTGATCCACATTCCTTTACAGCTTTGGGTAGGGCGTTCCACATTGATGTGGCATAATTGCGAAACGTGTTTAGTCCCTTATTTGAGCTACACTAGTACATGTATGATCAATCCAATAATGAACACATATATATATCTTGTCATTTTAAACAAGTTACCATTCATTCATTCATCCATTATGTGTGACCTGCGGCGAAATTAAATGTTATAGTTCAACAACAACACGCTGTGTTGAGAGAGCGAGAGAGAGAGAGCAAGAGAGAGAGAGAGCAAGAGAGAGAGAGAGAGAGAGAGAGAGAGAGAGAGAGAGAGAGAGAGCGAGAGCGAGAGCGAGAGAGAGAGAGAGAGAGAGAGAGAGAGAGAGAGAGAGAGAGAGAGAGAGAGAGAGAGAGAGAGAGAGAGAGAGAGAGAGAGAGAGATATGATGAATAGTCCATCTGAACATACTATGCACTATGGCAGGGGTTCCTAATTCATTTTCTGCCCGGTCCACTTTCTAGGATTCAAATGACTTGGCGGGCCAACCCTGACCCCCTCATCCCTCCCTCATTCAAAATGCAGAGATAGGCTACGCAGTGCCGTTGCTTGGGTAAAATGACTGAGGATGCCAAGTCAGAATGTTATTTTTATTCAATGTTTTGATAATGCGTTATTAGATCTACAACCCATTGCAATATGGGACCGTTATGCTATAAGGCTTATAGCGGAGAGAGAGAGAGAGAGAGAGAGACCGCATTAACTCACTTTGTTTAGTTGAAACTGTTATGGTTTGTAACCGACCCCAATCGCACAACACAAGACAGGTATGAGAGTAAGCCAAGAACAGGGCATTTATTGAATACAAACAAAAAGCGGCACTGTCCCTTTAAGGGAGAACACAAAATACTGGAAACAAGAAATAGGGAAAATTGGCACTGTGCCTTTAAGAGGCGAGCAGGCTAAGGGGCTAAGGCTAAAGGACAGGGCCAGGGCAAAGGACAGGGCAGGAACAGGGGCACTGGAGAGGGGAACAGGGACAGAGGCCCGGGGAGGCGGGCTGGAGACAGGGACAGAGAAAACAGGGTTAAGGCCTTGGACAGGGCGAGGGCCAGAGCTGCTTACAGGGATGGAGTAGGAGCGCGCAGGCTAGAAGAGCGCGCCGGCTCGGGGTCTGGAGTGGAGCGCGCCGGCTCGGAGAGACGCATCCTCCCGTAGAGGTTTAGTAAGCGATGCGCGTCGGCTTGAAGAGCGCGCCGGCTCGGGGTCTGGAGTGGAGCGCGTCGGCTTGAAGAGCGCGCATCCCCCCGTAGGATAGGGAGCGATGTGCGTCTGGAGTAGTAGCGCGTCTGGAGTGGGGCGCGTCGGCTTGAAGAGCGCGCATCCCCCCGTAGGATAGGGAGCGATGTGCGTCTGGAGTAGTAGCGCGGCGGCTAGACGTCTGGAGTGGGGCGCGTCGGCTTGAAGAGCGCGCATCCCCCCGTAGGATAGGGAGCGATGTGCGTCTGGAGTAGTAGCGTGTCGGCTAGACGTCTGGAGTGGGGCGCGTCGGCTTGAAGAGCGCGCATCCCCCCGTAGGATAGGGAGCGATGTGCGTCTGGAGTAGTAGCGCGTCTGGAGTGGGGCGCGTCGGCTTGAAGAGCGCGCATCCCCCCGTAGGATAGGGAGCGATGTGCGTCTGGAGTAGTAGCGCGCCAGCTAGACGTCTGGAGTGGGGCGCGTCGGCTTGAAGAGCGCGCATCCCCCCGTAGGATAGGGAGCGATGTGCGTCTGGAGTAGTAGCGCGTCTGGAGTGGGGCGCGTCGGCTTGAAGAGCGCGCATTCCCCCGGAGGATAGGGAGCGATGTGCGTCAGGAGTAGTAGTGTGCCGGCTAGACGTCTGGGGTGGGACACTGGAAAACCTCCCGTAGAGAATTAGAGAGCGCACCGGCTGTGTCCCACTCCAGGCAAACGGCGACAGGTGGCGATGGCTGGCACCTCGTCTCACGCCGGAGAAGAACCAGCATACAGATACAGATAAGATACGGAATCTCCCGTAGGAGCTTACAGAACGACCCGACGAGGACTGGAGGGGAGGTCCAGGTATTTAAAGCCCTCTGGGGCGCTAATTAGAACACACATCAGGTGCGTGATGGTAATTGATACTTGACTTAGAAGTGTGTGTTCGGCACGGACCAATCAACACAGAATCCTCACAGTACCTTAAAGTAACGGAGCGAGGCAGGGAATGCAATAAATCAACAACGCGAGGGTGGGGGCTGGTGAGGTGAGGAGACAGGGAATTAAAGGTCCAGGGAACAGGCGAACCTCACAGTACCCCCCCCTCCACGGGAGCCACCGGGCGACCCAAAAATACAGACAGAGGGGCAGGGGACATGACAAGGCAACAAACAAAAAAAACTGGGCCATGCTAGCAGGGAAGCTACACCAAAAGTGGGGCTAGCAGAGGGACAGGGTAGCTGCCAGGGCACTGCTAGCTACAGGGCCTATGCTAGCTGTACTGCTACATTAACATAGAGGCTGCGCTAGCCGCCGGAGCTAGGCTAGCAGACAGGGCTGGACCAGCATGAGAGAACAAGCTAGCTGGAAGGACAGTCCTAGCTGTGGGGAAACTGACCTTGCTAGCTGAAGGGGCAGTCCTAGCAGTGGGGAAAACTGACCTTGCTAGCTGAAGGGGCAGTCCTAGCAGTGGGGAAAACTGACCTTGCTAGCTGAAAGGGCAGTCCTAGCAGCGGGGAAGACTGACCTTGCTAGCTGAAGGGGCAGTCCTAGCAGTGGGAGAAAACTGACCTTGCTAGCTGAAGGGGCAGTCCTAGCAGTGGGGAAACTGACCTTGCTAGCTGAAGGGGCAGTCCTAGCAGTGGGGAAAACTGACCTTGCTAGCTGAAAGGGCAGTCCTAGCAGTGGGGAAGACTGACCTTGCTAGCTGAAGGGGCAGTCCTAGCAGTGGGAAAACTGACCTTGCTAGCTGAAGGGGCAGTCCTAGCAGTGGGAGAAAACTGACCTTGCTAGCTAAAGGGGCAGTCCTAGCAGTGGGGAAACTGACCTTGCTAGCTGAAGGGGCAGTCCTAGCAGTGGGAAAGCTACACAAAAAGTGGAGGCCAAGCAGAGGGACCGGGTTAGCTGCCTGGGCATGGCTAGCTACAGGGCCTATGCTAGCTGCAAGGGCTGCATTAACATAGAGGCTGTGCTAGCAGCCGGGGCTAAGCTAGCAGACTGGGGCCAAGCTGGTAGTAGAGGCCTGGCAAGCTGCAGGGGAGCTAACGAGGCTAACAGGGAAGCTAACAGGGGAGACTAACAGGCTAAACAGGGGAGCTAACAGGGAAGCTAACAGGGGAGTCAACAGGGGAACTAACAGGGGAACTAACAAAGGCTAACAGGGGAGCTAACAGGCTAACAGGGGAGCTAACAGGGAAGCTAACAGGGGAGACTAACAGGCTAACTGGGGAGCTAACAGGGAAGCTAACAAAGGACAAACTCAACATACACTGTCTGTGCTGGCTGGGGTCGTCGACTGGTCGGGTCGTACTGTTATGGTTTGTAACCGACCCCAATTGCACAACACAAGACAGGTATGAGAGTAAGCCAAGAACAGGGCATTTATTGAATACAAACAAAAAGCGGCACTGTCCCTTTAAGGGAGAACACAAAATACTGGAAACAAGAAATAGGGAAAATTGGCACTGTGCCTTTAAGAGGCGAGCAGGCTAAGGGGCTAAGGCTAAAGGACAGGGCCAGGGCAAAGGACAGGGCAGGAACAGGGGCACTGGAGAGGGGAACAGGGACAGAGGCCCGGGGAGGCGGGCTGGAGACAGGGACAGAGAAAACAGGGTTAAGGCCTTGGACAGGGCGAGGGCCAGAGCTGCTTACAGGGATGGAGTAGGAGCGCGCAGGCTAGAAGAGCGCGCCGGCTCGGGGTCTGGAGTGGAGCGCGCCGGCTCGGAGAGACGCATCCTCCCGTAGAGGATTAGGAAGCGATGCGCGTCGGCTTGAAGAGCACGCCGGCTCGGGGTCTGGAGTGGAGCGCGTCGGCTTGAAGAGCGCGCATCCCCCCGTAGGATAGGGAGCGATGTGCGTCTGGAGTAGTAGCGCGTCTGGAGTGGGGCGCGTCGGCTTGAAGAGCGCGCATCCCCCCGTAGGATAGAGAGCGATGTGCGTCTGGAGTAGTAGCGCGCCGGCTAGACGTCTGGAGTGGGGCGCGTCGGCTTGAAGAGCGCGCATCCCCCCGTAGGATAGGGAGCGATGTGCGTCTGGAGTAGTAGCGTGCCGGCTAGACGTCTGGAGTGGGGCGCGTCGGCTTGAAGAGCGCGCATCCCCCCGTAGGATAGGGAGCGATGTGCGTCTGGAGTAGTAGCGCGTCTGGAGTGGGGCGCGTCGGCTTGAAGAGCGCGCATCCCCCCGTAGGATAGGGAGCGATGTGCGTCTGGAGTAGTAGCGCGCCGGCTAGACGTCTGGAGTGGGGCGCGTCGGCTTGAAGAGCGCGCATCCCCCCGTAGGATAGGGAGCGATGTGCGTCTGAAGTAGTAGCGCGCCGGCTAGACGTCTGGAGTGGGGCGCGTCGGCTTGAAGAGCGCGCATCCCCCCGTAGGATAGGGAGCGATGTGCGTCTGGAGTAGTAGCGCGTCTGGAGTGGGGCGCGTCGGCTTGAAGAGCGCGCATCCCCCCGTAGGATAGGGAGCGATGTGCGTCTGGAGTAGTAGCGCGCCGGCTAGACGTCTGGAAAACCTCCCATAGAGAATTAGAGAGCGCACCGGCTGTGTCCCACTCCAGGCAAACGGCGACAGGTGGCGATGGCTGGCACCTCGTCTCACGCCGGAGAAGAACCAGCATACAGATACAGATAAGATACGGAATCTCCCGTAGGAGCTTACAGAACGACCCGACGAGGACTGGAGGGGAGGTCCAGGTATTTAAAGCCCTCTGGGGCGCTAATTAGAACACACATCAGGTGCGTGATGGTAATTGATACTTGACTTAGAAGTGTGTGTTCGGCACGGACCAATCAACACAGAATCCTCACAGTACCTTAAAGGAACGGAGCGAGGCAGGGAATGCAATAAATCAACAACGCGAGGGTGGGGGCTGGTGAGGTGAGGAGACAGGGAATTAAAGGTCCAGGGAACAGGCGAACCTCACAGAAACGTGGTCCAGGAGGGCTTGATAAAGTGTATATGTCCACTGTCCCACAGTCCCAGACTGTTGATGTATATCCACTGTCCAGACTGCATCCAGCTAGCCAAATAGCTTCTTGTTAGCCAGGTTAGGCAACACAACACAAGTACTGTGACGACGAGCTGTGTCTTTGCCCATTTCCGCATCGAACAGCCTGCAAACTACCTGGCGTTCTATCGCCCTGCTCTAACACAAACTCTAACCTTAACCAACTTTGAAAGAGTGCCTAAGCTTAACCGTCGAAAGAACTTGCCTAACCTTAACCAACTTCGAAGAGTAACTAGAAACTGGCGTTGGCCAATCAGAGAGCGTCTCCGAGAAATGCGGCTAGAGCGTCTCCGAGAAATGCGGCTACAGAAAGTATAGACGCTGCTTGCTTAGATGATATAGATCGCTTGAAAACGCGCCCGGCTTCCATCATATTACATCATATTTCAACGCACAGTGCGTTACGTGCGTTGACCTATTTGACTGGCTGCGAGGATACAGCGATGAAACCAGTGCACGCCCTGCTGTGCGCGATATGTCTCGCCCTGGCCTGAGAGGTAGTTACTAGTGACTTCCTGTGAATGAAAAACTATTATTTATATTTGATATATTAACGTTATATTGTGCATTGGAAACACAAACATACTTAAAATTAGTAAATATTATTCATTTTAAACATGTATATTTTATTTCTGCCACTGCTCTGGTTACAGTACACAGGGGACTATAATTTGTCGGCGCGGAAGGAATAAAGGATACATAACCTCTCAAGTTCAATGTGGGTTCTTCTGAACCTGTCACAGCTGATGTCGAAATGATTGACAACCATTGTAGGTGTAGCCAACGAGCTAATTTTGACCTTTTCAAGAAGCAACCCTTGACAACTCCAGCGCTGATTGCAATTTGGAAGTGCAACGACGACAGACTGAGAAGCCGGGTGCACTGCAGATTCAGAACAACTTCCAGAAGACAAACTTACCTCACTGCGTTCATGTTCAACCCAGATTTGGCTCAAACAGGGGACTAAACACGCTTCGCAATTATGCCACATCAATGTGGAACGCCCTACCCACAGCCGTAAAAAGATGTGAATCCCACCTTCAAAACCGCTCTCAAAGAAAGACAAAGAGCACCTGGCCCCCGTAAATGTCTAAACCCCCCCTCCCACCCACCAAACCCCTCCGAAATAATGTACAGTTTCCTCCCCCTCATATGTATATATTTTCTGTTAGGATCTCTGTTTAACAGTACTATATATTTGCATATTGTGTATGTCACAAATGTAACAGTACAGTATATCTGTATGTCATGTATGTCATAAATGTCATGATATATATCTGTATGTTGTCGTGTATGTCATAAATGTCATTATGAATTGAAAATGGGGGACCCTGATGTAAACAAGACGAAATAGTTTCTCTGGTCTGCCTCCCCTTAACAATTGTGTGTATTGAGCTGTACTGTATTTGACTCATTCTGCAATCTGTTAATAAAGTTTTCAATCAATCAATCAATCAAAAAAGGTCAGAGCCGGACATCAAAGTGTAAATTATAGGTTGCTATACATGCCTGCTATGTATATATGCCCTAAGGGCTGTCAGTTTATCACGTTAATTAGATTAATTAATTACAGAGCAAATTATCGCGTTATGAAAATTAACTCAAAATTAATTACAAACAAAAATAAAAATTTTAAATAACATTTTTTTTCTCATTCATTCCATAAGAACGTAGAATACACATTTACAGACTTTTTTTTATATGGTCCATTTGCATGTTCTTGGTATCTGATTCTAGGGCCATCTATGGATATCAGGGGATGTATTCCCAGTGTCAGAAATACTGTGTCTGTTACTAGGCTTGAGTAAATTGTAATGAACCAAATGAGAATATCAATACATTTTTTTTTACTGTGAATAACACTATGCTCAAATTGACCAGACCTGAAAAATCTAAGCAAATTAATAGATGGAAGTTGATTAAACAGAAGGTTTTGTAGATACAGTACTGAATTCTGCCATCCGGACACTTGCAATTTGAAATATGATTATATAATATAGAATATCAGGCATAAAATGGTTATGCGATTAAAATGCGATTAATTAGATTAATTAATTACAAACCTGTAATTAATTAGATTAATTTGTTTAATCGCCTGACAGCACAAAATGCTGGTTAGTTACACAGGGGACTAACTGTTACGACCGAAGGGCCGGTCCTGCTGACCGGCAGGAGAATAACATTGGACAGTGCTCTCCTCCTGACATTGCTCCCTCTGCTGACCTAAGCCCGATGGTGCGGTCGGCCATTTTGTGTTGGTTGCACATTGTTGATATGATTTGTAATATTATGTTATGCTGGGCCATCCCTGTCTGTGTTTGATGTTACACCCCTGTTGAGTTGTTGTGTGTCATTGCCTTAGTGTCTAGTTGTGTTTAGTGTGTCAGTGCTTTTGTGTTTGTGATTCTGTGTTTTGGCCTGGCCCTGCCAGGTGTTGGTCGTTATTAATTAGTGTGGGTATTTAAGTGTCTGTTTGTTCCTCACTTCCTTGTGGCGACATTCCTCCAGTATCCTGTGTGTTCCCCGTGTCGTGCCTGCCTTCCCCGTTGATGTCTAGTGAGTCCTGTATACTTCTGTCGTTTTCTTGTTTTCCGTTGTTGTGTTATCAGTAGTATTGTTTTGTATTTACGTTTGGATAAGAAGTAAACACCCTTCTTCAAGCATCGCTCCTCGTTTCTGCCTACGTTCATTCTCCCTTGTCTGCTAACTGTGTTCTCATCTTCAATAGCACACCTAGCGTTACAGAATGTCGCCACCAATCAAACGCACAGCAGGCAAGGTGGTAGATACTTTTGTTATCCTTCAAAACTTGATGGACGGTAATCTGGAGCAGTACACGCCTGCCAAGTGGGTGTTCTGGCTCCAGACGATCGACAGGGTTGCAAGAGAGAGCCCGACACAGGCGCCTGCGATGCGGGTTATGGCCGACCACGTCTCCGCCGTCATGGAAGGGTTTATGCCGATCCCTAGTACCCTACCCACCAGTCTGGTCCCGCTTGCTAGCTTTTCCCCCGCAGCTAGCCAGCCGACTAGCATTCAACTCACGGTCAGCCTAGAGCCTGTAGCTAACCGTGCGTCCCCAGCTAACGCAGCTCCGCCCGTTAGCATCTCTCCGGTAGCTAACCGTGCATCCCCAGCTAACGCAGCTCCGCCCGTTAGCATCTCTCTGGTAGCTAACCGTGCATCCCCAGCTAGCGTAGCTCCGCCCGTTAGCGTCACTCCTACAGCTTGCGTGGCTAGTGCAGCAGATGAGGCCTCCACAGCTAACCCAGGCCCTACTGTTAGCTTAGCCTCTGTAGCTAGCCAGACCCTCCCAGCTGACACAGACGCTACAGCTTGCATGGCTGGTGCAGCAGATGAGGCCTCCACAGCTGACCCGGCCGTCGCTGCCAGCCTGGTTCCGCTCGGTGTAGCCCCGGCTGTCATCACTCCCCCTCCGGCTTCCACGACCAGCCCAGCCTCTACGCCACGCATCGCCGCCGAGACCGGACTGGTCTCCACGCCCAGCCCAGCCTCTACAACTGGTCCGGCTGCAACGCCGGGCTCCGGCTCCTTGACTGGTCCTGGCTTCCCGTCTGGTCCACCCCACGCCGTGACCGGCGTCCTGGTCCTCGCCGTGGTCTTCGCCGTAGTCTTCGCCGTGGTCTACGCTGGGTCCTGCTCCGGGGGTCGCCGCCGCCGCCCCTCCGTTCCGTCTCCCCTGAACCGGTTCCTAGTCCGGCGGCTGGAGGGGCTCTCGTCCGGGATCCTGCTCCGGGGTCCAGCTCCCCTTCCCGGGCTTCGGCACCTGTTCCTACCCCCCCTCGTCGGGCCTCTGTTCCCAGGTCCAGCCCCCCTCCCCGGGTCTCGGTGCCCGTCCCCACCCCCCCTCGTCGGGCCGCTGCTCCCTTCCCCATCCCCCCTCTCCGGGCCTCTGTTACCTTCCCCTCCACCCCTCTCTGGGCGTCTGCGCCCGTTTTCAGCCCCCCTGGCTGCTATGCCCCTCCTGGGGTTTTCGCTCTGTCTCCCGGCTCCTGGTCTCCAGGTCCTCTCCTTGGGCCTCCTCCGGGGTTCCGGCTTCCTCCCTCGTCTGGGTGCGGACGTTGTTCTCGGGGGTCTGGAAGCCCCCCGTTGAGAGGGGGGTACTGTTACGACCCAAGGGCCGGTCCTGCTGACCGGCAGGAGAATAACATTGGACAGTGCTCTCCTCCTGACATTGCTCCCTCTGCTGACCTAAGCCCGATGGTGCGGTCGGCCATTTTGTGTTGGTTGCACATTGTTGATATGATTTGTAATATTATGTTATGCTGGGCCATCCCTGTCTGTGTTTGATGTTACACCCCTGTTGAGTTGTTGTGTGTCATTGCCTTAGTGTCTAGTTGTGTTTAGTGTGTCATTGCCTTAGTGTCTAGTTGTGTTTAGTGTGTCAGTGCTTTTGTGTTTGTGATTCTGTGTTTTGGCCTGGCCCTGCCAGGTGTTGGTCGTTATTAATTAGTGTGGGTATTTAAGTGTCTGTTTGTTCCTCACTTCCTTGTGGCGACATTCCTCCAGTATCCTGTGTGTTCCCCGTGTCGTGCCTGCCTTCCCCGTTGATGTCTAGTGAGTCCTGTATACTTCTGTCGTTTTCTTGTTTTCCGTCATTGTGTTATCAGTAGTATTGTTTTGTATTTACGTTTGGATAAGAAGTAAACACCCTTCTTCAAGCATCGCTCCTCGTTTCTGCCTACGTTCATTCTCCCTTGTCTGCTAACTGTGTTCTCATCTTCAATAGCACACCTAGCGTTACAACTAACGGTAACGGAAGGATACATAACCTCTCAAGTTCAATGTGGGTTCTTCTGAACCGACCAGTCACAGCTGATGGCGAAATGATTGACAACCATTGTAGCCAAGCTGCTCATTTTAACTGCTTCAGTTAAAATTGCAAGTGCAACGACAGACAGTCTGAGAAGGGTGTGCACTAGACTCAGTCAGACAGTGCAGAAGAACAATTTCATCAAGGACAAGAAGGCAAATTTAGTTAACTGGAGTCACTGCTTTTAAGTTTTATGGTAAGTTGAACAATGCTCTGACACACTTGAATCCTGACATTGAAATGTTTGTGCAATTGGTATTTACATTTTTTAATACGTGTCCCTTGTGGCTTTCGCGCACTTTGCTAGCTAACGTTAGTATAATAAACAAGCTAAATGAAGAGGATTTATCCATCTGGAGCAGAAAAAAGATGAGGAGGATAAAATTAAGAAATACAGTGGTAAGTAGAGCATAAAAGCCACTGTTTAGTAATGGTATAGCCTTAATTAATGGGTGAGATAGTTAAAACTCTCCAGCTAACATTAGCTATCTAGTAATATCACCAGTAATATGAAAATATTGTGGTTCCCTGGTTTAGTCTGTTGACACATTTCTATACTAAATGCTTTTGTAGTCCTGTGTCATACCTTTGATTGATTGATTGATTGAAAAGTTTATTAACAGATTGCAGAATGGGTACAGTACAGTACAGCTCAATACATACAATTGTTAAGAGGATGCAGACCTGAGAAAGACTTTCGTCTTGTTTCCATCAGGGTCCCCCATTTTCAATTCATCATATGACACACATGACATACAGATAGACAGTACTGCTACATCTATACATTTATGACATACCAGATTTTCAAATACAGTACTGTTTGTGATACTAAAAAAATCCAGAAGAAGAGTATATACATTTGACATAGAAACTGTGCATTGGGGGAGGTTCGGTAGGTGGGGTGGGGCTGTACATTGGAGGTGGGGGGGGGGGGGGGGGGGGGGGTTGGGTAGGGGGGGGGGTTGGGTAGGGGGGGGGGACACTGTACATTGGAATACTGACATACATTTGACATGGAAACTGTACATTGGAGGAGGTTGGGTAGGTGTTGGGTTGGGTGGGGCTATACATTGGAATACTGACAAAGCCATGCTTGGTCTTTATTGTACAACTGGGTTAGGACATTTGTAGGGGCCAGTTTTGAATTGCAGTCTCCCGTAGGTGTTCTTTGAGAGTGTTTTTGAAGGTGGGTAGTGATTTACATTCCTTTACAGCTTTGGGTAGGGCGTTCCACATTGTTGTGGCATAATTGCGAAACGTGTTTAGTCCCTTGTTTGTGCCGAATCTGGGTTTTACATGATTTGTGGAGCTCCCTCTGGTGTTGTGATTGTGGTATTCACTGACCTTTGGGAAGTATTTTGACATGTACATGGGTACCTTGGTCGTGTAGTGTATCTTGTAGACCAGGCCCATTGCAAGTTGCTGTACTCTGTCGTCTACTCTAAGCCATCCTAGGTTGGCAAAGTGTGCAGGGGTGAGGTGGGTTCTAGGAGTCAGGTCAAGCAGTAGTCTGACTAGTTTGTTTTGAGATGTTTGTAATTTGGTTTTTAGTGCCTTTGAGGTGCTTTGGTACCATGAGGTGCAAGCATAGTCGTAGTACCCTTGAATGAGTGCTCCTGCCAGAGTCTTCAGGGTATTCTTGGTTACCAGGGAGGAGATCCGGTACAAGAATCGAGTTCGTTGATTGACTTTTTTTATTACATTGGATGCCATTTTGTCACAGGAAAGATTAGCCTCTAGGATGGAACCCAGGTAGGTAATTTCATCTTTCCTTGTGACAATATTGTCACCCACTGTAACTGAGAAGCCGTCTGTTTTGCTGAGTTTGTTATTTGAACCGAAGAGAATGGACTCTGTTTTGCCCATGTGTAATGATAGTTTGTTGTCGGCGAGCCATATGCAGATTTTGCCTAGTTCCGAGCTGAGGGTTTTTTCAACCTGTAATTTGTTCTTGTCAGAGACCAGCAGGGCTGAGTCGTCCGCAAACAGGAACAAGTTGCAGTCACAAGCTGACGACATGTCATTTGCATAAATTAGGAACAGTAGTGGTCCTAGTATGCTTCCTTGTGGAACACCACAGTTCACTGTGAGGGGGGGGGATAGGGTACCGTTTACCTCCACCATCTGTTCTCTCCCCTCCAGGTAGGATTGTATCCAGCTCACTGATAAACTATCAAAACCAATTGCTTTTAGCTTGTCAATCAGAATGGTGTGATTGACAGTGTCGAAGGCCTTTTGTAGGTCTAGCATGACCATGCCGCAGTATTTGCCCGCGTCCACCTCTTGCTTGATGTGGTCGTTCAAATAGAGAAGGCATGTGTCAGTGGAGTGGGATGTTCTGAAGCCAGATTGGAATTCGTAGATTAGATTTTTATCCGTAAGGTACTTTTCGACCTGTTCGTATACTATTTTTTCCATGACTTTCGAGATGGATGTAAGGATAGAAACAGGGCGGTAGTTGCCTGGGTCTAATTTGCTGCCCTTTTTGTGCAGGGGTGTTACTCTAGCTATTTTGAAGTCCTTGGGGACGTGTCCCTGTTTTATGGAGAGGTTTATTATGTGTGTGATGACTGGGGTGATGGTGGCTGCTGAGTCTCTGAGGAATTTGGAGGGGATGTTGTCATGGCCAGTGGCCTTGTTCGGTTGGAGGGCGCTCAGTTTATTGAGTACCTCATCTGTAGTTACCATTTCCAGTTTGAAATCGTCTTTGTGGACGCCTAGGTTCTTGTAGTATGCTACTATGTGTTCTACCCCATACTGCCCTGAGTGGGAGGGTAGTTTGTTTACCAGTGTTGTGGCTATGTTTGTGAAGAAAGTGTTTAAGTAATTGGCTACATCCAGTTTGTCTGTGATGAGCGTGTTGTCCGTCTTTATGTTTATGTTTGAGAACCTGGTTTTAAGTTTTTTACTGCAGCCTAGTTGATTATTGAGTAATTTCCAAAGTTCACGTGGTTTATTTTTGTTTTCCTCAGTTTTGTCATTGATGAAATTTTTTTTTGCAGTTTTTATCATGGAGTTTACATCATTTCTTAGTCTGTTTCTTTCTAGTTTGAGTTCAGTCACGTGGGCTTGGAGTTCACTGCTCGTGCTTTTGGTAAGCTTTGGTAACCTAAATGTCATATAAGTGAATTGTATAGAAATAACTCACCAAAAGTGACTATTGCACAACTGATTTGACAAAAAAATCGTTTTCTTGTTCGCCTAATAATGTTAACCAATGGAAAGACACAGACACCAACGTTCTTACACGCTACTGTCCCCTCACAGCTGATCCGGAAAAAAATAAATAAAACGCAAACATACTTTTGCTGATCTGGACTGGTCCTCTGAGCTCCTCTCCAGTCGAGTTTTCTCCATGCAGTGTTTAAATCCAAAATATTGATAAATGCTCTGCCATTGTTGTGTAACATGGCATCTCTTCTCTAGAGTCTTCTTTCTCTGCTCCACATGAAGTTAAATCTACTCTAGAAGTGAAACTGAAATTTAAAAAGCGTACACCGGTGGGGGCAGTAGGCAATTAATTTACTCAAGTGGATTTCTGAACACAGAATAACACCGTTATCACTGACGGCAAGGCGGCAAGGCTAGATGGAACTAAGTATAAATGAATAAAAAAGTTATTATATTTAATTATAATAATTATTATAAATATATAATAATCATTATAAACATTGTTTTCCTGTTGTACCGAACTCGTACAGAACCGTGATCCCAAAACTGAGGTACGTACCGAACCGTGGCTTCTGTGTACCGTTACACCCCTAACTGTGAATGTATCTTCTTTTTACTGCACTTTGTTCTCGCTGTAAACAAATAATGGATGCTAATGTTTAGTATTCGTGAGGCTATTTAAAGATGGCGGGTTTGTGTTTAGCATGCGTGTAGCGCAATGATCTCTCTTCTGAGTGTTTCAGGTAACTTTTTGATACCCGTTCCACGTGCTTGGAACCTCGACAAAGCAGGTACTAAAAAAAGTACCAGGTACCATCCGCACAAAAAAAAGACCCTAAACGCTGCAAATCTATTGCTCAATCTAATACGCCTCCTATCCTTTTCTGCACTACATTCATCTCATAGTCTGAGGTCTGCTTATTTTCCCAGAGTAGCCAGGGAGTTCCACATCTCTGCTAAAAGGTTCATTGTCGAAACTGGTGATTTCTCTTTAGGCTAAACTCAATCATGCACAGCTTATTCTGAAACTTGACACCTGCTCCAATGGAGCCCAAGGGAATCATGAAGCTATTAGATATGTAAACCTGTGTCACTGGTTAAAAAACGGGCACAACATGTGTGCCTGTGCGCGCATCACACATCCCATCTTGAAAGTGCTCTGGAGTGAACCCTCAGCCCTGCCTTACAGGAGTATTAGCCCTGTATCCTGTGTCTGACACGTTTCCTATTTGACAGACACGCCCCCACCCCACCTCCCGTCATCCCTTTTGGCATTTCTAATTTGAGCCGAACCAGAGCAGGTGTCACTCTCTCGCCGAATCCTGACTTTTCCAGACAGGCGAGGCTTTTCATTACAGGGCCTCTGTGGCGCTGGGAGGTTAAAGGATAAATTGGTTATGTCTAAAGTCAAATGATATCCAGGACTTTGCAATTCAATTCACTTATCGAAAAGAGAGGTTGGAGAACTGTTTAAAAGGAAATGTTCCAAGTAGCCCCTCTCTCTCTCTCTCTCTTTCCCTAAAAGACAAATTCACAAAGAAGGAAACTCAAGTCAGATTGGCTGCGAATTTCTATTTCTGACATGAGCAGAGAGAAAGAGAATTCTTTTCACCAGAATTCATGTATAGCTTGACGGGCGAGAGGAAAGGTTTGAAAATAGATAGGCAAGTCAAGTCCCTCTCCACAATTATCTGACAGCTCCCAAAACCGCTATTGAATTGCATGAAACCCGCAGGCCCACACACACAGACAATGCAATTGTCATTTTTGAGTGGTTTGCGTCGATTCAAACACACATATTCTCAAGTACAGTGCATGCATCCCATCCCATGCACAGTTTGATTGTATTGTGTTGGCTTTCTTCCAGGTTCTCATTTAGAGGTGCAGTTGTCTTGTTTTCTCCTTGTGGACCAGATTAATAAGCCTGTTACTCCTTGTTCTATTTCTATTTCTGGGGGGTGTGGGTGGTAATGTTAGATACCAGGCAATTCACATGGCTTCTGGGAATTTCATTAAAGAAATGAAAGGGAGTTGCGGAACACAATAGCACAGACAATAGCAACACAATAGCACCTGAATCCCCCCAAAAAGGAGCTCACTTCAAAATAAATCAGAAACTACTTTGATGACTGTTGAATCCCTTTACATTCCAGTTGTGTCAAGCATTATAATGAGTAATAGGCCTTGTGCTATCTAAGTTGTCCAGTTAAATGCGTAACTGGTACATGAAACTGAAGACTGATTATTCTCTGAGCTTTGTATTTTGGAAAAGGACATGAATCATGGTTTTTGAAGGCTAAGACACTTGCCCCTTTGGATTGGATTGGAGCCTGGTGAGAGAATGCAGCATTGTTCTATGTTTCTCAATTCATAGGCCAGGGACACATTAATCCCCTTTCGGTGCCCATATTAATCAATCGGAGTGTTCATACCGAATCTGACGGCTCCCAATATTCAACGATAGTTTTGTCGTCTGTTTTCCCTGTGTGCCGTGAGCGCCTCTATGTATGATTGGAGCAGAGGAGCAGAAACTCTTGTTAACCAATGTGGAGAAATGCGCTTCTGGTGTGAACAGCCATGCTCATGCAAGCCGCAGCCGTACAGCGAGGGAGCCGTTCAGCGAAGCATCCATTCAGCGAAGCAGCCGTACAGCGAGGGAGCCGTTCAGCGAAGCATCCATTCAGCGAAGCAGCCATATACAGCGAGGCAGCCGTACAAATGAAGCAGCCGTACAGCGAGGGAGCCGTTCAGCGAGTGTCTACAATGTACTGTTTTTTACTGTGTTAAAGCTGGCAATCTATTTGTGCTCACAGCAGGGGATGTCATCAAATTGTCTGCTATTCTAAATATATAACCTTATTTAGACTTGTATTAGTCTTGTTCCTTTCATTGTAACCTATTATTTTCCAGTTTGTAACTATTGCTTGATTGACTTTTGAATAAACCTCTGAAAGATCTTTCCTACCTTTTATTATTGAATATCATCAGATAAACGCGACACCTCTCAACCTCCTTCGACAAGCTCTGTCACCTCGCTGAGAAGCCTGCCCGCTTGCCCCACCCAGTCCATGGCTGTCAGATGCAGTGAGAGAAGAAAGACAGGTCCTGAGAGCGGCCGAGAGGAAGTATAAAAAGACACGCCTCACTGGTGACATCACTGCCTATCACCTCTTGTTTGTTAGCTTTCTCCAAAAACATTACTACTGCCAAAGCTTCTTTCTTTCACCATAAGATTGAGGCCTCGGTAAGAACCTCCGCAAACTGCATGCCACCATGTCCTCCCTCCCTCCTCCTCTCTCTCTGCCAAATACTTTGCAATATTCTTTGAGAAAAAAGTATAGAACACTTTTTTCTGCTTATCCCAACCCCCACCCATTCCAAATGCTGTATCAAGAACCTCATCTTGTCATCTTTCTCTCCCATTAGTCACCGAAGCGTTGACACTGGTAACGTTGAACCGTCCCACTACATGCCAGCTGGACCCGATACCCTCCCCACAGACCATATCACCAGACATCCTCCCATTTCTAACTGCAACCATCAACTCAGGGGTGGTAAACTTTTTTCACTGAGGGCCACATATAGAAAAATATACAAAAGGCTGGGCCACTATTAAAGTTAAAAATCAATCAAATGCAGGTAAATTATGCTTGATAATTGAAGAGAAAAAAACAGCCTGGGATGGGTATATTTAAGCCAGTTATGCAAATAAGCTATTGGGGTTGTTAACACATCTCGATGTGTTATCAACTTTAATTTACTGTATTTATTTAGTAATTGGGCTTGTGAACACATGAATACTGTGTAATATATGTTTTACTTGCCTTACGCCTATAATGGGAACAGCATTGCAATTAGTGGGAGCAGTGATGCTGCACTTTGGAAAGAAGGCTGGATGGCAGGTCAGGAGTAAGTTTGGTGGTTGAGATGTAAAGGATTTCACAGAGATGGCTGTTGGTAATTTTGGTTCTCAATCTGCTTTTGTTCAGAGTTAACAGAGAAAATGTTTGCTAAGCTCCGGTAGAAGTCGGGTAGGGAGAGAAGCTGATGTTGATTCTTCAGAGAATCATCACACTGCATTTCGATAAGTTCTAATTGCAGACTCTCTTCCACTTCCTCTGCATCCATCAGGAAGGGAGTCGAGAACAGCGTGATTTCTTTCTCAATGACAGAGAAGTCTTGGAACCGCTGACTGAATTCTGTCAGAGATGTGATCACAGACACATAATTCCCCTTCTTAGCAGGAAGGTCGGCCTCTGGAAAAGCACATTGGATTTCGGACAACATGGGGAAGTCTGCAACATTTAAATTGCGTAGTTGTGTCATAGAGACGAAGCTTGGCACAGAATGCTTTCATGTGTACATACAGTTGTGATACAAGCTGGTCTTTGCCTTGCAGGCTCTTGTTCAGTATGTTAAGATGATCAGTAAGATCAACCAGAAATGCCAGGGCCCTCATTCATCAACGTGGCGTAGAAAATGTTCTATTTCCACACGTAAGCACAGAACTTAGAATCAGTGCACGCACAAAAAAAACGGGATTTACCACACGTGCGTACACAGGTTCTACGCACACCTGTCTTGATAAATATGACTTTGATCCTACGTTTGAGCTCGTGCACTGTTTTAAGTATTTGCATACCAGAACCGCCCCGATTAACCATATACGGTAATGGAATACCCCCATGAAATGTGGAAAAATGGACTAAGCCGAGGGAAGCGTGTTATGAGACAGGCTGACAGACGTGTACACGTACGGTGATGTCGGATATGATATCTATTAACCATTGCTGCCTGGGCAGCGCAAACACTAATAAAGACCGTGCTGGAATATGACTGCCTTTTCCCGTTTTGTTTGATTAATACCCAGGGATTAAAGTTCTCCTCAATTTTATTCCAAATCGCGATGGACTTTCCGTCAATTTTCTACCTGCTGCATATGATTTCTAGAGGCATCTACAATCTATTTTGATGTCAGTATTGGGTAGCCTATATAAACAATAATACGAGAGCATATACAAGAACAATGAATCTCACTGCATGTATGATGTAGCCTGCCTTTCAATACATGAACTTGAATTCCATCATGTTTGTGTGCGGGACTCACAAGGCTGTTGTCACAATGGGTGTTACCGGTACAGTAATAACAGTCTACACAATATCACGATGGACCATGCCATAGCCTATGTTCTATTATGACATGATCTGTGACGACAAATGTTCTAGAATGTTTGATTAAGATATCATACTCTGACAGCATGCCTATGATCAACAAAAACGCGAACTTGAATCCCATCATCATATTTACATAGTCTGTCCACTATCTGGTGTCATTGCAATGCGTTTTTTATTCTTTCTTATACAGTAAAAAGGGGGAAGAACACTATATCGTGGGTGTTCATATGACTTGTATTCTGCTTACAGCTTCGAAATTCCACTTGTTTCGTTTAACGTAAAGCCTTTTAAATATAATCAAAACGTTCCCGTGTTTCTGCGGTCTGTGCGCAAAATAATAACGAGTTGAGCTACGCGGAGCGCAGTCAGTCAGTACACCCTGTATATTCCGATAACGCTATATAAACCATGCTGCATTCATTCTGAGAGAAAGATCTATTATTCCAAATGCTATTTATAGGGTTTTGACCATAATTACACTACTGTTGCTATTTTACAATGAACTATAATGAATTACGGTTCATACAGAACATGCCAGTGTTGAAACTAATGCACAGAAGCTCATTTCCTTGTTGTAATAATATATTCTACCAACAGGCGCCAGGTACGCATGGTCCGAGCTGTGCGTAAATATAAGCACGAAGTCAAGTTCAAGTTGAAATTGATGAATCCCACACTCTGCTTAGAAATGGTCATACGCACAGCCTAAGCACATATCTGTGCGTAAGACACGTTGATGAATGAGGGCCCAGGTCTGCCAACCATAGAGGGTCACTCAGTTCATAAAGAGGTCGGTCCTTCTCTTTCAAAAACTGGTAAATAATGCAAAAATTATGTCTGTGGCATCTGTGCTCTCATCACATGCAATCAAGTGAAAATCAAAAGCACTAGCTTTATGTGCCACTTGATGTTTTATGTTAGCTGACAAGTCGATGCACAGCTGTGTTTCTGGACATGCTCACTGTAATGGCAGAATTTCTTTAGACTTTCGTTTACCATTTCATTTTCAGTGCGGGCAGTAAAAAGGTTTCAGACTTGTGTCCAATGGCTAACACAAATCTGTATCCACAATTATGATGTACACTCACGGACTCCAGGAGACGTTTGAAGGTTCTTTACTTTCATTTGGGCAGTCACAGAATAGACAACATCAATCTTCATAGGATATAGACCGGACTAGGATCAATGGACTATGGTCAAAAAGGTATGTGCTTCTTAATTGCATGGACACTGTCTCACAACTAACTAGACAATACATGTTCACGGCATGTCTAGACTCTCACACATGCGCAATAACACATCTACAGTACATTTATCATTAATTCTTCGAATAATTCTAAACTAAATTATAAATATGGCTTATAGCATACCACAGCATTACAAATTAAACTACTGCTCATTTTCTATGCAATAACTAAATATATAAAATACAGATATATTCAAAATATGACTTTTCAAGATTTGGCTCTTACACTCACCTTGTTGAATTCTTGCATCTTTTCCGGGCACTGTTTTATGAAGTCACCATCTGAGAAAGGTTCCCTGTGTCGTGCTATGAGTTGAGCAACCTCGTAGCTGTTGTGTTATTTCACAGTACAAATATGTGAGTCCTCTGCTTTAGTTGTGAGTATATTTATTAGGTTAACTCTGTAGCTACATCACACAGGTCTGTTATCTCTTGCCCCTCCCATACCTGCCCATGACCCCGAGTACGGTGGCCTGTACACTGTGTCGTATAACGCACACACATTAACATAACACCACATCTCCCTTTCTAGAATCAATGGGTAGACTCACTGCCATTGATTCACCAGACCTAAGAGGATGATTCTGCCTCTATATATAAAAGGTGTGTTCCTATCTAAACTGATCTAATAAACACTTTCTTTAACGCCCTACATAAACCATAGGCTATATTAAATATATCGCATCGATTTCTTTTGAACACTCTATATCTAAGCAAATATAAACATGAAACACATGTTTTAGCTTAACCATAAACATCTTTTCCCAACACCTTTCATTCTATTGCAGGAATGTCACTTTTCTTTACTTTATCACTGTCTCTTACAAGTCCAACCTAGTTGGTTTCACCACACTTCTCCCAGACCTGGTTCTGGGAGTAGCTGGTGGTTCCGGGACATTCTGCTCCGTAGGTTCTGCCGAACTCTTTCTCAGGGGTTGCTCCGTAACACCGCCACCACTCTGCGCTGGTGAGAGCTCCATGGGGATGAAATGGCGACGGTTTTGCCTTACTGTCCCATGGGGTCCATCTCTCATTCTCCTCTCCTCTTCTTTCAGAACAACCGCCTTACTGTCGGGAAGAGTAGGGACCAGTAGAGCAGGAAGCGTTGGCACTGTTGTGCAGAGGCTCCTCCCCATCAGAGGTTGAGCTGGACTGTATCTGTTATGCAATGGGGTGGCTCTGTATGCCAGCAGAGCGTGGTATGGGTCGGCTGCCTTTTTCAGGAGACCTTTTATTGTCTTGACAGCACGTTCTGCCTCCCCATTACTTTGGGGATATCTCGGGCTGCTCATGACATGGTGAAACCTGTAGGATGCTGCAAACGCTGCAAAGGCCTGCGGTCCATTGTCTGTCACTAGTTCCTCCGGGATACCGTGCCGTGAACAATTTGATTTTAGGTGGTGTATGACATCTGTTCATTTTGTGGGAGTGAGTCTGTGTGAGAGACCGTGACACATAGGCTACTAGTCTCCACACTCCATCCCATTTTTTAAGAAGCACACTACCCAAGCCATAAGACGACGCATCCGCTGAGACCTTGCACTCCCTGTGATGATTGTACATGGCCAACACTGGTGGGGATATTAGTGCATCCTTTAAATCTTGAAAGGCTCTGGCCTGCTCGATGCCCCACAGCCAGCAGTTCTTCTTCAACAGAAGGTCTCGCAGAGGCTTGTCTTTCTCCGCCAGCTGCGGGATAAACATCCCCAGCTGGTTTACCATGCAGAGAAAGCTTCTCAGCTCACTAACATTTGTCGGCTCCTCCATCCTCCCTCCTTACGGCATCCGTCTTACTCGGGTCGGGGTTAATGCCACTGCTGGAAATTACATGGCCTAGAAAGGTCACCTCTTCTTTTGACAGGTCGCACTTATCATTGTTCAGGGTGATCCTCCCCAGCACGACATGCAGACGAGCATCATGCTCCTCTTGTGATCGGCCCCACACCAGCACATCGTCCATGTGGCAGACGACACCCTCCAGCCCCTCCGTGACCTCATTCTGTTTTGGAAGTGTTCTGGGGCGGAGGCGATGCTGAAAGGTAGACGATTAAAGTGATATCGACCAAAGGGCATGATGAAGGTTGTGTACTTTGACGAATCCTCAGTCAGAGGTATTTGCCCAAATTCCATGTTTGCGTCTAACTTGCTGAATATCCTGGCTCCGGCCAGCATTCCCAGTGCTTCCTCCACTGTTGGCACTGCAGGTGTATTTTTCCCAGCACACTGACTCATTGAGGTTTTTGTGAAATCAACACATAGGCGTACAGCAACTGTCTTCTTAGGGACTACCACGATGCCGGCGCACCAGTCGGTTGGCTCCTCAATCCGGCTGATCACGCCGAGGCTTTCCATGCGGGACAGTTCTTGCTTGACTTTGTCCATCAGTGTCAATGGAATCCTTCTGGGCATCTTCAGCGAGAATGGTTGAGCCCCCAGTTTCATCCTGATTGCATACGGCTGTGTCATCTCACCGAGATCACTGCATATCTTCGGGTAGGTCGTCTTGAGCGTCTCCATCGTGATACTGTCGAGACGTGCCACAAGCTCCATCTTACTGATAGCAGGCCTCCCAGCAACGCCATGTGCAGGTGTCGAGTGACGTACACATCCTCCAACACCTCTCTCCCCTCTCCTCGGCAACAGCTCAGCGACGCCCACAACATCTAATGGACTCCTCCCAGGTCCCAACAGTGGTTTTGTTGCTTTCCGGAGAGTATAGGTGGATCCTTGTATCTGTAGATCTCTCGGAATACAGTGTGAGGCATCACTGTAACATCAGCAGCACCAGTGTCTATTTTGAATGGCACATGTCTGTCATTGATGTCTATGACCATCCATGGCTCACCATTAGTTGTGATGCTGCATAAGAACATACACTCATCCTCTTCATCACAGGAGCAGGAATAGTCCTCTTCAACCTCATGTATAGATTTGGATGATTTACACACACGCTCTTTCTTGTTTTGTTATACTTTGCTCTTATCGATGTTTAAGTTTTACATCACTGAGTTGAGTTTTTGTTTATGCTATTATGTAATGTTTTTGTCGTTGTTTATCGGGGTGTAATTGTGTTGATTTCTTTTAGGTGGGAGGGACTGGGGTCGTATGGGTGGGTTTTCCCTTAGTGTTGGTAGGTGATTCTGGGTCTGGGATTTATTGTTCGTTTTTTTTTTTTCATGTATGTTGTGAGTGAAGACTCGTTGTGGCAGCTAACTTAAACCCCCAACAGTTCTGCATTCTCTGAAGGTGCATCCTCCTCCTCCTCCTCTTCTCCCTTACTGACACTGGGAAAGATCTTGCCGACAACACAAACACAGTGTTCTACGATCACTGTGCTGCTACAGCAAAGGGGTTTCCTTTAAACAAGTGGTGACCATCATTCATTCCTTCCTCTCCGCTACGCTGCACCTATCAGTCATGGTTGAAGGCAACTTGTCTCAGGAAGTGACCGGTGGTGGAAAGCTGACACTTTACTTATACATACATGCATACATACATACATACATACATACATACATACATACATACATACATACATACATACATACATACATACATACATACATACATACATACATACATACATACATACATACATACATACATACATACATACATACATACATACAGTACATACCAGCACCGGTTCATGACTCACGACCTCCGCACGGGGGCCGATCGGGTCCCTAAAAGGATTTTCGAAAGGAACGAATGATGAAGCCGTGCCTGGCGGTGGTGTAAAGGCAACAGGACGCAGGGCTTTCGGTGGATGGATGGACCGGGCGGGGGGGGGGGGACTTCCAGCAGAGGGAAAGCTTTTCCACTCGACTACACCCCAGAGTCGCCCCTTTGCCTCCAGACCGCTGTCCATTGTCAGGGCCTCTGCAGCCCCCATCGACAGGCCCATTGATTTTCTGATTAATGGACCTCTCCGCATTGGCATTTACTGCTGCCGACATCATTTTAATGCGTGCAGGATCGATAGCTCCATCAGCGCTGAGAATATCCCGTCGTCAAAACCAACGGGGGTTCGTCTGGGAGTGCAAAGGCTCCGGTCATGCCTGCCATGGTGAGGGGGCTCTGTTGATGCCCTCCAGTAGGGCACGTAAGTGCATGAGAGTAAAAATGTGTGTGGCATGTGTGTTCAGAAGCTATCAAGGTGAATGTACGAAAAGTGTGTTTCACACAAATAGATCACACGTTTCTTGTTGGCGCTAGCAGACGTAGGCAAAGTGACAATAAAATTACAGCACGGGCTATCGTATTATGTAGACTTTTACCCAACTCCCATCTTTCCTGTGCAGCAGTCAGAATCAATACGCAACTGGGAAACGGCGCCCTTCAGTGTGCATATGACCTATACACACACATACAAGATTTAGTTTGGGCAAGAACTATGGCCAGGGCAAAAGGCTACATTATGTTTTAATGCAGGGTGAACACATTATTTACTGTCAGACAAGTAATGTAAACAAGTTTTAGGATTTAGAGGTTAGAGGTTAGGAGCTTGCCTGTTGGAAAACAACTCATCTCTATTTACTCCTCATAAATGGGTAAATATTTTAATCTTGAAAAATAATGTAGCAATCCTGTATAAATGTAAGGATATATTAAACTATATAATTTACTGCTCAAGTAAGGATTGCAATTTTTTCATCTACATCATTTCATTGAGTTGTAATGAACACAACACAAGGATTCAGTGTCCTCTCAAACTCATTCACTTTCAATAACTGTCAAACTAAATTAATATGTCCAAAAGAGTTTAGAGCCTTGGGATATGTGTGAGATTATGTGCATAATAGATCTGTGTTGTTTTTCGGGTGAAGTGCTCCATCATCAGATTTTGCCAAATCATTCATAACTATGATGCACTAAACGTGCCGATCTCTGTACTGCCGGTTGAGATCTGGCAGCTTGATTAACTATGGAGATGGTCTGGTGAGATTGAGGTACAGTAGGATGATTGCTGATGGCAAGTAAAAACTTGTGGCAATAATAACTAGGTTTTGGTGAGAGAGAGAGAGCAAATCTGTGTGTGTGTGTGCATTTTCAGAGGCAAAAAGTCTTTAACTTTACCAAACTGGTCGTTTATTAACTACAAAAAGGAATACTTACAAAAATATGTTTTATTTAAATTCATTAAATTAAATTAATCAAACGAATCCCGAGCCAATAGAGCACACCTGGGACACCTCATCTCTGATTGCATTAGGAGCCACTTGTCTCATCAGCTAGCTGGCAGTTGATGAGACGAGTGGCTCTCTGTTGGCTCTTCCACATACCCCCATCGTCTCTCTTACATACCCCCATTGCCTATCCATTGGCTCACCCTTGGCCAAAGCCTACCCCCCCAGGGGCAGGGAACTTGGGGTAGGAACAGGGACTTCGGGGCTACTGTGTCGACCCAAACAATGGCTAGGCAACAGGGCACCTGGGCTGTACGAAGAGTTCAAGTTCAAGTTTCTTTATTATTTGTCATACAGAAATACAGAATACTTTGCATGAAATGTTTCTTTCTGTTTTGCGCCTGAGAGTGTGCTAGATAATAACACGATAGTATAAATAAGTATAATAAGTATAAAATAGAAAGTCAAGAAGTCAAGTAAAAACAAGTGTAAACAACAAAATTGTTCAGTATACCTCTATATACAGTATGTACATCTGGTACAAAAATGGTGAGGTATTGCTTAGCTTGTGGTGCCACCTTGTGGTGGTGAGGTGCAATAAGGAATAAGGAATGAGAGATGTGCAATTTCCTTACCAATAATATAAATATAAAGTGTGTTGTTTATTTAAAGTGAGTGTGTGTGTGCTGTGGGTGTGTTGATGGCCTGTTATTGTTCATTGGTCAATCATTGTTCATTGAGCATCCTGATGGCCTGGGGATAGAAGCTCCTTCTGAGTCTCTCTGTGCTTGCCATGAGACTCCGGTATCGCTTGCCTGACCGCAGCAGTTCAAAGAGGCAGTAGTTTGGGTGGCTGGAGTCTTTGATTATTCTCTTAGCCTTCCCCATGCACCGCTTGTTGTAAATGTCTTGGAGAGTGGGAAGCCCACCTCCAATTGTGCCACTATCTGTAGTCTGCTACGGTCTTGTGCAGTGCTATTCCCAAACCAGGAGGTGGTATTGCCAGTCAGGATGCTCTCTATTGTGCATGAGTAGAAGTTCTTGAGGATCTTCTGACTCACGTTGAACTTCCTTAAGCGCCTAAGGAAGTAGAGGTGTTGTCGTGCCTTCTTGATAACACTGTCAATGTGTGTGGTCCATGTCAAGTCCTCAGATATGTGGACTCCGAGGTACTTAAAACTCTTCACTCTCTCAACCGGTGCCCCGTCGATGCTAAGGGGGCTGTAGTCCGTGACCCCCAACCTCCTAAAGTCCACAATCATGTCCTTTGTTTTACTGACGTTCAGGGAGAGGCTGTTCTCTTGGCACCATCCCGCTAGAACCTTTACCTCTTCCAGGTAGGCCCTCTCGTCGTTTGCAGAGATCAGGCCCACCACTACTGTGTAAAAATTTGATGATTGTGTTGTTGTTCCGCTGTGCCACACAGTCATGTGTGTACAGGGAGTAGAGGAGGGGACTCAGAACACAGCCCTGGGGGGCCCCTATGTTGAGAGTGATGGATGAGGAGGTGCAGTTGCCTGCTCTCACCACCTGGGGTCTGCCCGTCAGGAAGTCCAAGACCCACTGGCAGAGGTCATAGTTCAAGCCCAGGTCCCTGAGCTTGGCTATGAGTTTGGAGGGGACTATGGTGTTGAATGCTGAGCTGTAGTCGATGAATAGCATTCTCACATAGTTCCCCTGCCTCTTGTCCACGTGTGATGCTGCTGTGTGCATCACATGGGTTATGGTGTCCTCCGTGAACCTGTTGGGGCGGTATGCAAATTGCAGGGGGTCCAGGTTGATGGGGAGGGAGGAGCAGATGTAGCCCTTTACTAGCTTCTCAAAGCACTTCATGGCCATGGAGGTGAGAGCAGGGCGGTAATCGTTGAGGCAAGCAGGCTTGGATTTTTTGGGTACAGGGATAATGGTGGACTTCTTCAGACAGGTGGGGATGACAGCCTGTTCTAAGGACAGGTTAAATATGTCAGTGAATACCGGGGCCAGTTGGTCGGCACAGACTTTTAGGACGCGGCCGGGGATCCCGTCCGGTCCTGCTGCCTTCCTGATATTCACTTTCTAAAAGGTCCTCCTCACCTCATGTTCTGTTACCCTGGACACTGAGTCTCCATCGGCAGTGCCCCCCCCCCCCCCCCCCCCATTGCAGTGGTTTGTAGGCTGGTCTTGCTATTCACAGCCTCAAACCTCACATAGAAGGTATTGAGATCATTTGCCAGATGGATGTCACTGTTCAGCTTGAGGGAGGTGCCTTTGTAATCTGTTATCGTTCTGAGGCCCTGCCACATACCTCTAGAGTCAGCCTGTTCATACTGAAGTTCAATTTTATCCCTGTAGCGCCGTTTTGCATCTATTACTGCTCTCCTTACGTTGTATATCGCCACCTTGTGGTCATTCATGTTGCCTGCCACAAGCCCGGTGTTGTAGGCTGAGGTGCGCGCTTTCAGAGCATCGCGGACGGATTTGTCTACCCAAGGCTTTTGGCAGTGGAGGTAAGGGCAGGGGTGCAGAAGGCATGGGCCAGGAACATGACTGGGGCTGAGCTGTGGGCTTCAGTGAGGGACAGAACTGGGGCTGAGTGAATGAATGAAAACTTTATTTAACAGATTGCAGAATGGGTACAATACAGTACGGCTCAATACATACAATTGTTAAGGGGATGCAGACCTGAGAAAGACGTTTGTCTTGTTTCCATCAGGGTCCCCCATTTTCAATTCATATAGACATATATGACATACATGACATACAGATAGTCAGTACTGCTACATCTATACATTTATGACATACCAGATTTGCAAATACAGTACTGTTTGTGATACAGAAGGAGTCAAGAAAAGGGAGTATATACATTTGACGTAGAAACTGTACATTGGAGGTTGGGTGGGGGGGGTTGGGTACATTGGGATATTGACAACCATACTGGGTAATTTACATTGGAGGTGGTTGGGGGGGGGGGGGGGGGGGGGGCGGGGGGCACACTGTATAAACAAGTAACACTGTACATTGAGGGGGGGGGGGAGGAGACACTGTACAAACAAACACAATTGTACATTGAACTATTGACAAAACCATACTAGGTAAATGACTGTACATTGGAGGGGGTTGGAATGATTGGGTTAGGATATTTACAGGGGCCAGTGTTGAATTGCAGTCTCCCGTAGGTGTCCCTTGAGAGAGGTTTTGAAAGTGGGTAGTGATCCACATTCCTTTACAGCTTTGGGTAGGGCGTTCCACATTGATGTGGCATAATTGCGAAACGTGTTTAGTCCCTTATTTGAGCCGAATCTGGGTTTGACATGATTTGTGGAGCTCCCTCTGGTGTTGTGATCGTGGTATTCACTGACCTTTGGGAAGTATTTTGACATGTACATGGGTACCTTGGTCGTGTAGTGTATCTTGTAGACCAGGCCCATTGCAAGTTGTTGTACTCTGTCGTCTACTCTAAGCCATCCTAGGTTGTCGAAGTGGGCAGGGGTGAGGTGGGTTCTAGGAGTAAGGTCAAGCAGTAGTCTGACCAGTTTGTTTTGAGATGTTTGTAATTTTGTTTTTAGCGCCTTTGAGGTGCTTTGGTACCATGAGGTGCAAGCATAGTCGTAGTACCCCTGAATGAGTGCTCCTGCCAGAGTCTTCAGGGTGTTCTTGTTTACCAGAGAGGAGATCCGGTACAAGAATCGAGTTCGTTGGTTGACTTTTTTTATTACATTGGATGCCATTTTGTCACAGGAGAGATTAGCCTCTAGGATGGACCCCAGGTAGGTAATTTCATCTTTCCTTGTGACAATATTGTCACCCACTGTAACTGAGAAGCCGTCGGTCTTGCTGAGTTTGTTATTTGAACCGAAGAGAATGGACTCTGTTTTGCCCATGTGTAATGATAGTTTGTTATCAGCGAGCCATATGCAGATTCTGCCTAGTTCCGAGCTGAGGGTTTTTTCAACCTGTAACTTGTTCTTGTCAGAGACCAGCAGGGCTGAGTCGTCCGCAAACAGGAACAAGTTGCAGTCACAAGCTGACGACATGTCATTTGCATAAATTAGGAACAGTAGCGGTCCTAGTATGCTTCCTTGTGGAACACCACAGCTCACTGTGAGGGGGGGGGATAGGGTACCGTTTACCTCCACCATCTGTTCCCTCCCCTCAAGGTAGGATTGCATCCAGCTCACTGATAGACTATCAAAACCAATTGCTTTTAGCTTGTCAATCAGAATGGAGTGATTGACCGTGTCAAAGGCCTTTTGTAGGTCCAGCATGACCATGCCGCAGTATTTGCCTGCGTCCACCTCTTGTTTGATGTGGTCATTCAAATAGAGAAGGCATGTGTCAGTGGAGTGGGATGTTCTGAAGCCAGATTGGAATTCGTAGATTAGATTTTTTTCCGCTAGGTACTTTTCGACCTGTTCGTAGACTATTTTTTCCATGACTTTCGAGATGGAGGTGAGAATAGAAACAGGGCGGTAGTTGCCTGGGTCTAATTTGCTGCCCTTTTTGTGCAGAGGGGTCACCCTCGCAATTTTGAAGTCCTTGGGGACGTGTCCCTGTTTTATGGAGAGGTTTATTATGTGTGTGATGATTGGTGTGATGGCGGCTGCTGAGTCTCTGAGGAATTTGGAGGGGATGTTGTCATGGCCAGTGGCCTTGTTAGGTTGGAGGGCGCTCAGTTTATTGAGTACCTCATCTGTTGTTACCATTTCCAGCTTGAAGTCGTCCTTGCGGACCCCTAGGTTTTTGTAGAAAGCTACTATGTGTTCTACCCCATAAAGCCCTGAGTGGGAGGGTAGTTTGTTTACCAGTGTTGTGGCTATGTTTGTGAAGAAAATGTTTAAGTAATTGGCTACATCCAGCTTGTCTGTGATGAGCGTGTTGTCAGTTTTTATGTTTATGTTTGAGAATCTGGTTTTAAGTTTTTTACTGCATCCTAGTTGATTATTGAGTAATTTCCAAAGTTCACGTGGTTTGTTTTTGTTTTCCTCAGTTTTGTCATTGATGAAATTCTTTTTTGCAGTTTTGATCATGGAGTTTACGTCGTTTCTTAGTCTGTTTCTTTCTAGTTTGAGTTCAGTCACGTGGGCTTGGAGTTCACTGCTCGTGCTTTTAGTAAGCTTTGACTGACTTTTACGAAACTCAGAGCATTTTTTGTCTCTGGTTTTCATAGCGGCCAGTATTTCGGAGTGCATCCACGGCTCAGCGCGATTTTTTACCCTGGTGGTTCTTAGGGGGGCCATGTTGTTTAGTATTGCTGAGAATTTGGTTTTGAAACCAAGCCATGTTTCGTCAACTGAGCTGTGGGCTTCAGTGAGGGACAGGACTGGGGCTGAGCTGTGGGCTTCAGTGAGAGACAGGACTGGGGCTGATTGATTGATTGATTGAAAACTTTATTAACAGATTGCAGAATGGGTACAGTACAGTACAGCTCAATACATACAGTTGTTAAGGGGATGCAGACCAGAGAAAGACTTTCGTCTTGTTTACATCAGGGTCCCCCATTTTCAATTCATCATAACATATGACATACACGACATACAGATAGACAGTACTGCTACATCGATACATTTATGACATACCAGATTTGCAAATACAGTACTGTTTGTGATACAAAAATAGTCTAGAAAAGAGAGTATATACATAGAAACTGTACATTGGAGGAGGTTGGGTAGGTGGGGTGGGGGGGTTAAGTGGGTGGGTGGGGGGAGACTGTACATTGGAGGTGGTTGGGTGGGTGGGGGGGGGGGGGTTGGGTAGGAGGGGTGGGTGGGGGACACTGTACAACTGTACAAGCAAAACTGTACATTGGAATATTGACGAAACCATACTTGGTAATTTGCTGTACATTGGAGGGGGTTGGGTTTGGACATTTACAGGGGCCAGTTTCGAATTGCAGTCTCCCGTAGGTGTTCTTTGAGAGTGGTTTTGAAAGTGGGTAGTGATTCACATTCCTTTACAGCTTTGGGTAGGGCGTTCCACATTGATGTGGCATAATTGCGAACAGTGTTTAGTCCCTTTTTTTAGCAGAATCTGGGTTTAACATGATTTGTGGAGCTCCCTCTGGTGTTGTGATCGTGGTATTCACTGACCTTTGGGAAGTATTTTGACATATACATGGGTACCTTGGTCGTGTAGTATATTTTGTAGACCAGGCTTATTGCAAGTTTCTGTACTCTGGCATCTACTCTAAGCCATCCTAGGTTGTCAAAGTGGGCAGGGGTGAGGTGGGTTCTAGGAGTCAGGTCAAGCAGTAGTCTGACCAGTTTGTTTTGAGATGTTTGTAATTTAGTTTTTAGCGCCTTTGAGGTGCTTTGGTATCATGAGGTGCAAGCATAGTCGTAGTACCCTTGAATGAGTGCTCCTGCCAGAGTCTTCAGGGTATTCTTGTTTACCAGAAGGGAGATCCGGTACAAGAATCGAGTTCGTTGGTTGACTTTTTTTATTACCTTGGATGCCATTTTGTCACAGGAAAGATTTGCCTCTAGGATGGAACCTAGGTATGTAATTTCATCTTTCCTTGTGACAATATTGTCACCCACTGTAACTGAGAAGCCGCCGGTCTTGCTGAGTTTGTTATTTGATCCGAAGAGAATGGACTCTGTTTTACCCAGGTGTAATGATAGTTTGTTATCAGCGAGCCAGGTGCAGATTCTGCCGAGTTCTGAGCTGAGGGTTTTTTCAACCTGTAACTTGTTCTTGTCAGAGACCAGCAGGGCTGAGTCGTCTGCGAACAAGAACAAGTTGCAGTCACAAGCTGACGACATGTAATTTGCATAAATTAGGAACAGTATCGGTCCTAGTATGCTTCCTTGTGGAACACCACAGCTCACTGTGAGGGGGGGGGGAGTAGGGTACCGTTTACCTCCACCGTCTGTTCCCTCCCCTCAAGGTAGGATTGCATCGAGCTCACTGATGGACTATCAAAACCAATTGCTTTTAGCTTGTCAATCAGAATGGAGTGATTGACAGTGTCGTAGGCCTTTTGTAGGTCCAGCATGACCATGCCGCAGTATTTGCCCGCGTCCACCTCTTGTTTGATGTGGTCGTTCAAATAGAGAAGGCATGTGTCAGTGGAGTGGGATGTTCTGAAGCCAGATTGGAATTCGTAGATTCGATTTTTTTCTGCAAGGTACTTTTCAACCTGTTCGTAGACTATTTTTTCCATGACTTTCGAGATCTATCTAGGTCGTCCTCGGACGGGGCCTCCATCGGTGCTTCCAGTCATCCCGATCCTCCATGCATCTGGCTAGCTCGTTGGTGCTTTCTGTTCCCGCATCTCTCCTGAGTACGTCCACGTAGGTGTTGGTGTTGATTCCCACAGCACAAGTTTGCTGGTTGGCATCTCATGGTGTCTCTGGCAGTGACCTGCCAGCCTCATTCTCCTGACCACTCGCCACTTTATCGCTCACCTTTAGCACCCCCCCATACAAGTTTGCATTAGTGACATGCTCATCCCTGTTGATGTTGAGCACCACACGCATCATTCTGGTGTAGCACCCATCCAAGGACTTCTGCAGGGTGGGCTTCAAGGTCCAGCATTCACTGCCATACAAAAGGACAGACTCAACTGTTGCATGAAAGAAGTTGAGCTTGATTTGACGGGGGAGGTTGGATTTCCACACACTGGTCATGCCGTTCAGAGCCCTCCACGCAAGTGCCTTCCTCACTTTAAGGTCTTGCTCGGACGAGTTGACCCACGAGCCCAGGTACTTGAAATCACTGACTTCCTTTAGAGCAGAGCCTCCTGTTGTCCTTAGAGGTGGATGATCCGGGAGGATGTTATACATTATGACCTCGGTTTTCTTGGCATTTAGCCTAAGGCCAACCTTGGCGCACTCCGTCTCCACTCTGCACAGGAGTTCCTGTGCCTGCTCCACCTGGTCAGAGAGCAGACTTTCGAGATGGAGGTAAGAATAGAAACAGGGCGGTAGTTGCCTGGGTCTAATTTGCTGCCCTTTTTTTGCAGAGGGGTCACTCTCGCAATTTTGAAGTCCTTGGGGACGTGTCCCTGTTTTATGGAGAGGTTTATTATGTGTGTGATGACTGGGGTGATGGCGGCTGCTGAGTCTCTGAGGAATTTGTAGGGGATGTTGTCATGGCCAGTGGCCTTGTTAGGTTGGAGGGCGCTCAGTTTTTTGAGTACCTCATCTGTTGTTACCATTTTCAGTTTGAAGTCGTCTTTGCGGCTGTGCTGTGGGCTTCAGTGAGGGACAGGACTGGGGCTGAGCTGTGGGCTTCAGTGAGGGACAGGGCTGGGGCTGAGCTGTGGGCTTCAGTGAGGGACAGGACTGGGGCTGCAGAGGCTGGCCACAGGGACAGTGGGGATAGGGCCGGGGTGGCTGGGTAAATTAGATTAGATTAGATTAGATTCACTTTATTGTCATTACACAGTACAAGACAGTGAAATGAGATTTTGTACGTCTAACCAGGATGTGACAATCAACAGTCAGTTGCAATATAAAACACATATAAATAAAACTGTACAGTAAAGTGCAATGGTTAGCACAATGTGAAATGGTGAGAATACAAAATAGAATAAAAAATAATCATTAAAATAAAGTCTACATAAGCTATGGCTATATACACAGGTATACAGCGGGCTATGTAGAGTTTTGATTCAGAAGTCTGACAGCTGAGGTTGAAGAAACTATACGTGGTCCTGTTTATTTCTTTATTTCTTTATTTCAGATCCCCATTAGTCACTGCCTCAGCAGCGACTATTCTTCCTGGGGTCTGTTGGTTCTGCCTGGGAGGCTGCGGTAATGTGCCCCAGAGCGAGTACCCCGCAGGCAGGTGAACAGTCCATGGTTGGGGTGAGAAGCGTCTTTGATGATGTTCCGTGCTCTCCATGAGCACCGCTTCTCATAGATTGATTAGATGGGGGGAGTGGGGTCTTGGTGATGCGTTGGGCTATTTTCACTACCCTCTGCAGTGATTTCCGGTCCTTAACGGTGCAGTTGCCGTACCAGACTGAGATAAAAGTTCACTAGCATGGGAGGGAATAGGTGGAGTTTGGCCAACTTCCTCAGGAAAAAGAGGCGCTGGTGGGCCTTCTTGACCAGGGTCGAGGTGTTGGTGGTCCAGGACAGGTCCTCAGAGATGTGAACTCCCAGGAATTTGAAACTACAGACATGCTCAACCTCCTCTCCATTGATGTGGATGGGGCTGTGCGTGCCTGTTTTATTTTTCCTGAAGTCCACCACTATCTCCTTAGTTTTTTTGGTGTTGAGGGCCAGGTTGTTATTAGCACACCACAGAGCTAGGTACTGGACCTCTTCTCTGTACGCCAACTCGTCATTGTTGCTGACTAGTCCGCACCCTCCTCGGCAAAAGAAATTTCAGAGTATTATCTGCTTAGAAAATGAAAATGTAAAAAAAATTTAAATATCCACATGGTAAATACACAGGTCACAAGATGTTTACAGGAACGTTTTTGAGTTGTATTTTGAGTGTATTTTGTGACTGTTGGGAACTAGGCTACACTGGCACACCTACTTCCAGTGAATGACGCTAAGCTATGCTAATGGTGCGGCTGTTCCCTAAGCCTAAAATGCATGCACAGAGAAGACAATGGTATGTATCTGCTTGTCTAACTCCAGGGTAGATGGCAAATAAGCTAATTTCCCCAAAAGTTGGTTCCTTTAAAGGGGAACTATTTTACTATTTCTTTCACTATTTGGGCACTTTTACACAATTCCTGTGAGTCTATGGAACACCTCTGTAATATATATATTTTTTTTATTAATTGTTTTGTATTTCTAATCAAGTCCTCAAAAACAGCATTTTTCTACCTCAAGATCTCGAGCCGTTTTGAGCCTGAGCAGCAGAACTGTGTGCAGCTCATCTTGTATCTCAACATTAACATGCAGCGGTGTCTCTCTGACATCACAAATCATCACATTTTCAAATGACTCAGTTCAGTGAGGGTGAATATTGTGAGAGGAGAATTGGAAGAATGCGCCAATATGAGAATGTTGAGACATAGATCATATTAATATAAGTTCACATAGCTAGGAAACAATGCTAAACACTCAAAAAGGCCATTTATAAGATAGTTCCCCTTTAAGTTAACGGTCAAACATTCTCCTTAAAGGGGGAGCAGCCCCCAAATTGAGTGCTTCCGAGTGCTGCCGAGTGCGGAGCTCTGCCACGGAGCGGAGCGGCAGAGCTTGCGGCATTATGTAGCCGTAATCCCCAATGTTTTTCATTCGACGCTTAGCTCAACTGGCAGCGCTGCGGTCCGTTGGTGACAAGTTTGAATCCCTTAAATTTTTTTTTTTTTTTTTTTTTTTTTTTTAACGTGCATTCTTTCGCCGGTTAAGTTTAGGCATGTTAACTTAAGGTTAAGGTTAAGGTTAGGTATTGTTTCGGAGTTGGTTAAGGTTAGAAGGGTTACGTTTAGGCGCTGTTAAGGAGCTGGTTAAGGTTAGAGTTTGTCTTAGAGAATGGCAATATTCTTTCGGAGTTGGTTATGGTTAAGGTTAAGGTTAGGCATGGTTAAGGTTAAGGTTAAGGTTAGGCATTGTTTCGGAGTTGGTTAAGGTTAGAAGGGTTAAGTTTAGGCGCTGTTAAGGAGCTGGTTAAGGTTAGAGTTTGTCTTAGAGAATGGCAATAGACAGCCTATTTCCGCGCTGCAGCTCTCTCGCGCTGCCGTGGTCACATGGGCGTCATGGCCAATCAGAGAAAACGCGGAAGCACGCAACGCACTCTTCCGCTGGGAATAAGCTACACGCGTCCTGGGGCATATGTGAATTCTTAAAATGGGTAGTATTCCCCTTTAAGATGAGCTAACTGGCAGAAAAGGATAATGTAAATGATAGTGTAATTTTATTTGTAGCTTATTGTCAACATAGCATACGAAACGACCAAAACCTACAATGCATTTCTTCAAAATGTATGGTTGATCTTTATTCAGAACTTAAAATACACATACAAGTACAAGGCTGTCACAGACAATCATTTGACTTGTTTCCACTGTGGTCCTGACTCGACTTACAAGTTAGCCCTTGAATGGCTGATATTCCATACATTGCAATGCATTCAATAAATACAGCCATAGAACATTCCATGCAATTTGTTGGGGGCATTCTAACTTGCCTTCTAATCAACCTCCGTTGATGAGCCAGGTGCATTTACAATTGCCCCCGCCCTCACCACATTTGTGATTAACGGAGGTTTTCATGTGATTGGTGCTGCTGTGTTTGCCATCTCCTCGCATACACAGAATGTGCTCTGTGTGAATCGCATAGAAGAGTGGAGATATTTGACTAAATATATCTTTTCAAAGGGATTAACTGTCAAAGGGATTTGATACTATATGGCAAGAACTTGACCCCAAGTCACAGCAATTAATTATTGGGATAAATAGAATGCCGTGGCGGTGAACCTCCCCCCAACAAATTGTGTGTTCTATGGCTGCATATGGAATACATATGCAAGCCATTCTAGGGCTACTTACAAGTATGGTCCATCCAGCTAACATCAGATTATAGCTCATATCCAGAATAGAACTATATATATTTTTAAACGAGTCGGAGAGCCGTACCGTTTGCTTCTGTCATTATAATTCATCATTGTGATGAACACGGGCATCATACTTTTCCCTGCAACTACTTTATGAAGTGACAGCGAGGACCTCCAGTCTGCCTGAACCAGAACTACTTCCGAGACAATGAATAGGAGATTGGTTCTGTGGACCCACAGAATATTTTAGTTTTTATACCAAAATTAGCTTTATTCTACAATAGTTGTGAAACTAAAATAAATCACCTCAACACAGAATAGAGGTGCTCTCTGTGTCATCTTTACCATCTTTCCCAATCCACTGTCTGTGGAGCAGCTCCAGAATTTATACCTGATAACATCATTTGAGTCTTAGCATAGTTGTTCATGTTCACTAATATCCTTGGACTGTATTAGACCACAGAAGTAACATGCATGAATATGAATATCCCTGCTTGGTATTGCACTTTATTTACTTTTTGTTTTTGTTCTGGTCTGACGTGTGGGTTGGAATAGTTATTAACTTATTTTACTATGAATTCCACCAACATTCCTCTTGGTAGAGGCTGAGGTGTGTCCAGCACCCCCCCCCCCCCCCCCCCTCCCACCCCCATCCCCACTGAAAAAAATACAAAAACTAAAACTGTAAACAAACTGCAGTACTATTTTTTCTAGAGGTCGTCGTTTGATGACATAACAAATTCTACCTTTTAAAACACTTTCAGTGCCGGCCGTGTTTTCCTTTTTACCCTGTTGAATGCCACCATCCACGGCCAATGTTAACGTTAATATCGCCTAATCTATGTTTTAAATTATGGCTATGTGTCTAATCTGCCCATTGCTTATCAAAGAATCATTTTCCAGTCAACATTGGCAAGGCAGATTGTTTTTATATCGCTTCATTTCCGTTTGATAGCATTTTGAAAATCACCCGTTTCGGGGAAAAAACAACCCATGTCTATGATAATCGCCTTTTACTGGAATATTCCAGAACGTTGTCATTTGTCGGTCTATTTATAAATCGTTTTCAAATAAACGCTAGATGATCGATTGTATATGCGCACGCACGCTTGTGCCGTGCGCTGATAATCGCTGCTCTTATTTCCTCATGGCTTTTACAGTCAAAACAGCCATATCACATATCACATAAACGCTTATATATCCGTGAAAACGAGTCTGATTATCCTAACACTGATAACATAGATTCGTTACCTGAGGTCAGATGGTATCCAAATCAAATCAAATCAAATCAAATTTATTTATAAGGCCCGACAACACACGTTAATGTCCACATGGGCCGTACAGGTCTTCTTTAAACAAGTCAAGAAGAAAACATAACAATAAGTCAGGAACAGAACAAGAACACCATAAGGTCCAAAAATGTTTAGATGAATGCAAATAAATGAAAGAATGCAAGCACTCCCAGACATACCCCACGCGAAGGTAAGGAAAAACTCACTAAAACCTAACAATAGGGAAAAAAGCTCCACAGGCAGTGTGGATGAGAGAAACCTTAGAAGGGCCATTCAAGGGGGGATCTCCCTTCTTAGATGTTGGTGATAGTAGTGTTGCAGATGGACAGTTGGTAAGCATGCACTCATGTGTGTAGTGAAACACAGATGAGTGCATGCAATAGCATGAACATTTTGAAAGATTAAAGATAGAGCTAATAGCGATAGCAACTGAACATTTTGAAAGATTAAAGATAGAGCTGATAGCGGATCTATTTGAGGCACAGGGGCGGCGCAAAGAGGGTCCAAATGGTTTATTCCAATTTCCGATCGTCATTCGAAAAAATCGATAAATGTATTGATCCATCGTGTGTACAGTATAACCCATATTCGCCGTGGCTCAGAGGCTCCAGAATGAACTCTGGCAGACCCCGGCTGCATCAGTGAGAAGTAAAATGTGGAGTCAGAAATCTGTTCTCCCATTCACTTTCATTGAGTCCATTCCAAAACGGTGATTTACCATCTGGGAGACGATAGGGGGCGCTTTTTTCACATCTGAGCGCCGGCGGTACCTGGATCTCCAACGGTAGGCTCGCGTGATGCAATATGATTTCAGATCGCTAATTAAAAAAAATTAAAAAATACCCGAGAATACTCGTGACCGTGGCATTCAACGGTCGGGGCGTAAACCCGAGAAAAGCCGTGAGTGGCACTCAAAGTGTTAAAAGGACAATCCGGAACTCATGTGACCGTTTCAATCATTTGGTGTTTTCTCAGATTTTCCTGACGAGTTTGACATGAAAATGAATGGAAAAGCCACGAATGCAACTACATTTTATTCCACTGTTCAGAAACGGTAAAAGACTTGCACAGCCTCAAAATGCATGCATAGCTGTTAAAAGGTCTTAACAAGAGCTTCATCAATCCAATTAACAAATAAAAAAATGTTCCAACACGAAATGTTTTACTTCCACTGTGCGACTATTACTTACCTTTACATCACAGCCTTGTTAACATCTCAAATGGATATATAGACGTGATATTTTCTTGACGCGGGTGCCATCATAGCGCCATACATCACACATACTAGCTTGCATGCGGACGGGCTCAGGGGCTCCCCCCCGAGTTGACGAATGAGAGAGTAAGGAGTTTGAATGTGCAGATGAACGAGCCCGATGATTGCCCGGGACTGTAATAAAACACGGTGTCACTCCTGATGCTGTTAGCATTGCCCTTTTGCTCTGCCAAGAGCTTTCTAAGTGCTCGGATTTAATTCCAATGGAAAAAAACATCTGGATTCCCCATTGATCTGTTTGAGTAAACAGAAGTCCAGAACTTACTGGATGTTGCCGGAGATCTAAACTGACTTTGACGAAAAGGGAACGTGCAGGTTGATGTGCCGTTATGATGGAAAACGGAAATCACATGAAGAAGGTTCTACTTTAGCTCGTTTTGTGTCAAACGTCTTATGTGGATGGTATTTGTGGCCCATTAGTGTGTGTGTGTGTGTGTGTGTGTGTGTGTGTGTGTGTGTGTGTGTGTGTGTGTGTGTGTGTGTGTGTGTGTGTATATGTGTGTGTGTGTGTTTGTGTTTGAATGTGTGCCGTATGTTTGCTAGTTATTACCCCTGTCGTACAGTTAAGCGCCACCATCCATCAATCAGACAAAACACTTTTCAACACTTTTCCAGAGCGATTTTGCGAACATCCGATGGCTTTCAAACACGATTAAAGCGACAAATGAAAAGGAGGAAAATAACGAAGATAATCTGCATCAAAAAGTGATTAGCTGGTGTGCCGGTTTGTTTTGGTGGAATTTGGCCAGGATTGCGGAAACATTTCGTACATCACGTGATCTCGGCACCGTCATGCCGAAGCTGTCTGTCAAAACTGGGGGCTCACACCCTGACGGTCCCCCGCTGTGAGCAGGACCTTTCATCAAACCCCCGGGAGGAGACATATCTATCTTCCCAATCGCACTCGTCTACATCGCCAAATATTGGTCTTTGTGGTGCTGAAGAATTGCTCTTCTTTGCACTTACTTACTCCCAAGTGTGCACACAGTTCTATCCCTTTTTCATATTGATATTAAGCTGAGGAAGAAAAGGCGGAAGCTAGCTGTGGCGGGTTCCGGGGGAAGTCTGTGACTCGGCTCCTGGTTGACGGAGCTTTTTGAAGTGGAAACAGAGAGAGAGAGAGAGAGAGAGAGAGAGAGAGAGAGAGAGAGAGAGAGAGAGAGAGAGAGAGAGAGAGAGAGAGAGAGAGAGAGAGAGAGAGAGAGAGAGAGAGAGAGAGAGAGAGAGAGAGAGAGAGAGAGAGAGAGAGAGAGAGAGAGAGAGAGAGAGAGAGAGAGAGAGAGAGCAGTGGCGTCGTTAGCCCTGGGCTTCCGGGGCTTTAGCCCTGGGCTTCCGGGGCTTTAGCCCCGGATGTTTTTCTCCTGTTTAATTTTTTTTTTTTTTTTTTTGCTTTTTTCTTTTTTTTTTTTTTTTTTTAGCATCCCCATTGTCTGTGCTGAATGTTTGTTAGTGTTTGGTATTTTTTGTTGGTTTTTAGTACTTTTAAACATCCATTTTTAGTAAGTAGTTTTCATTTGATCCTATAATTTTTTCATTCACCGATTTGTGGACATTTTTTTTAGTGTCCTGAAAGGCACCTTATAAATCAAATGCATTATTATTATTATTATTATTATTATTATTATTATTATTATTATTATTATTATTATTATTATTATTATTATTATTATTATTATTATTATTATTATTATTATTATTATTATTATTATTATTATTATTATTATTATTATTATTATTATTATTATTATTATTATTATTATTATTATTATTATTATTATTATTATTATTATTATTATTATTATTATCATCCAGGAGGGAAAAGACATTTTGGATAGTAGGGACTGCATCTCTGCCTGTCCTGACCAGGAAACACTTTGCAACTGTGATCTCCTCTGAGGCTGGATAACATGCCTGTATGCCTCTCATAAGTTGTTATCCAACTCATGAGAACCTGCTCTCAAGCTCTTGCAGCATTCTGTCGACGACTGGATAGAACAGTCTCTGTCTCACTGATCTCCTGAGCTGAGGTCTGAGCTTGTGCCACAAGATGACTCAACTACATACTCGTCGTCCATCCTTTTCTGCTTCCTCCTTTGGCTGGTAGTATGTTCCTCAATCCAAAGGCCATTACATATGGCCTTTGTCCTGTCATACATGTCCACTGCCATCTCTGAGGTGCGATAACCTTTGAGTGTGTCCTGCACTGTGCTTTTAAATAGTACAGATATTGAAGATGTGCACTTTAACGCAGCAGCACCTGGAGCCATCCATACCCATGTCCTATAATAAGCTTTAATCGAACCCTGGTTCATTTCCTCGGATAGTCCGGTTAGTTTGGGGTGGTGTGAAAGCTCATTCACTCTTGCAAGTGAACCCTGCTGCGGTTCATTTGAGATGTGAATGCAAAGCGGACCAAAGGCAGGAAAAGACCTTCTTTTATGAGAAGACTGAAACATATGTATATAATGAAACACACAATACAGTTTTTTTCCGATTGCCTAACCATGATTTTGAAAACGGGGCACAGTGTTTCAAAACACACAATTAGCACAACCACACACACAATTATCAGAACACCTCAGATCCTTTGCTAAATTAAACACTTGTCAAAACCATACACTAATTTATAAAAACTACATTTTGTTACCATATGAAACACACGTTTCATATGACTTAATTCTGTTTGAACCAGTTACACACACTGCGGTGCTTAACCTAAAACACATTTAGCAATTCTACTTCTCAGTGATTAGAGTACTGTAAGTGAAGTACGCAGAGAATGTGCAAATATACAATAAATTCACCAAACACTACACAAGACCAATGCTGTAGACTGATACAAATATAATTTATTTATCTACATATACCCAAATCAATGATGCAGACTGATGAAAAAAAATAACATTTTCTCTCCATATACCCAAATCAATGATGCAGACTGATGAAAATATAAATGTGCTCTCCATATAACCAAATCAGTCAACATTTCAACATGGAGAATCACTACAATACATGTCCCAGTTTTCATGCTACTATGTGCATAACACTGTAAGCTCAGCAAATATCAGACAAACATAAAATACTGTATCCAGTACAGGTTAAAATTACAGTAAAAGAAATTTTTTTTTAAACATTTTTAACAGAAAATACTAGACATTATCTCTTTGCCTAGCTGGATCTGGCAAGATAATTTTTTGTTGTGATTCTCCATGTTGACTGATTTGGGAAAATGGGAGAATCAGTCTGCATCATTGGTTGTCTTGTGTAGTGTTTGGTGAATGTATTGTATATTTTCACGTTCTCTGTGTACAGTACTTCACTCTCCTTCCATTTTGGTTGAAGACAGGTGAACTCACCTGCTGCATTTTTATAGTGCTTAAACCTGATTGGTGTATCTACAATTAAGCAATGGTGTGTTTGTGCATCTGATGGCTGTGTTTAACCAATTGGCTCATATGTGTGGTAATTTGACATTCTGTGTCTAATGTAATGCAAGTGTGTTTAGTGTTTTGCAAATCACTGTGTATTGTTTTGCAAAAAGTGTGAGGCTGACATTGTAGGGGTGCAAATCTGGGCCTATATTTTGCTCCTTGAGTGTAAGGTTTTGATAATTGTGTAATACTTTTGATTTGAGTGTTTATGTAATTGAAGAAAACTGTAAAGACTAGAACTGTTTATTTCTTTTGTACATAGGCTGTGCATATGTTTGTTTGTTTGTTTATTTGCGTATGTGTATGATTCTTAACTGTGTTTTTATTTTGTTATTGGTGTATATGTGTGTATGTATGTACAGTATATATATATATATATATATATATATATATATATATATATATATATATATATATATATATATTATATGTATATATATGTATATTTGTACTCCTGTTGGGGCTTCTTGGACCAGATCAATGTTTTATCTGGCTAAATAAAGGTTAAATAAATAAATAAGAAACTGATGATTTGGTCCTGTTAACTTTGAATTTTCTATGGGGACTGCCCAGATCCCTCTCATGGACCTGGACCTCACTTTGAGAACCTCTAATGATTCTAGTTATTCAGTATTCATCTCTAATTACTCTAAAATTGCGTATTTCTGTGTTTAAAAAAAAGAAAAAAAAAGGGGGGGGGTGGTGGCCCCCCCTCCACCCCCCGGGCTGAAGTCCCCAATGTTTTCTAACCCTAAAAACGCCCCTGCCCCCTGAGAGAGAGAGAGAGAGAGAGGCCCTCCCTTGAAACAGTTGAGCGAGAGCACTCGCAGAGAGAGGGGGGCCTGCGCCTGAGGCCATCCTTCTGAACTGTTCTCATCCCTGCCTTCCAGAGATGGGGGGGGGGGGTGATGGATACCTTCCATGGGACAACTAAGGGAGGAGAAACAGAGAGAGAGGAGCCCACTGATACCCTCCTTCTTCACTTCACTTGCCTCCACTTCTTTTTAGATTTGGCAGCAGAGCCTTATCCCATGTTATGGAATGGGTGTTTGCCTAGTCTTGGTATGGTGTCATATATGTTATGATGAATTGAAAATGGGGGACCCTGATGTAAACAAGACGAAAGTCTTTCTCTGGTCTGCATCCCCTTAACAATTGTATGTATTGAGCTGTACTGTACTGTACCCATTCTGCAATCTGTTAATAAAGTTTTCAATCAATCAATGTATTTGACAGTCTGAAATGCAATCGGCGCTTGGGGGGTGAGGGGAATAACATAGGTGCTATTATTGCCTGTTGTGATGCCACAAGGGACACACGCAATCAGTTAGCTTTAATTAATCAATTAGCTGTGCTTTTTGGAGCCAGGAACACTGTATGCCTGATGTACTACCCGGTTTGTGAAAGCGTTTTACTCTCTGGTGTGGGGGTAGCCAGGCGTAAAATTCGGCAAACCAAAAGCAGTGTGCTCAATGCAATGTAGATTTAGTCTAGTTTCTTTGCAAAAAAACTCGACTCACAAAATCCACAAATTCAAGGAAGGCGTATACATACAGTGGTTGAAGAAGTACACAGTTTCTCTGGAAAAAGTAAAGGTTCAAAATCAGGGGCGGGGCTAGGGGGTGGCTACTTGGGCTCAAGCCCTGAATGTTTTCTGAAAAGCCCTGAATCTATTTTCCAAAAAAAAAATATATATATATGTAGCATCCTGAATATTCTGCTATTTATTCAGAAGTGCTGACTTAACCTGTTACTTCCCCTGTGTGCACAAAGATGTGATAAACAGTGTTCCTCTTTGATATCTCGCCCGGACTAATGATGCGAGGTGCTCTTCTGGCTTCGGCTTCGATATGGACCATTAACGTGACATTGAAGCATCTTTCTTCCTGCCTTGAGTGTCCTATAGTGGGACCAGTTTGCGGTCGCCAGCAGGGGGCAGTGGTGGCAGGCGGAGCGGAGGAGAAAGGAGCAGCGAGTGAGAGATGGTTACCTGGAGGGCGGACCAGGAGGAAGTCTTCTTCGACAGTGAACTCGGACGTGAGCGGACGTGTGCTCTCGAAGAGCCCCGTTGAAGAGCAACGGGAGATAACAAGTACTTTGCTATAACACGGGTTATCCTAGAAGTACAAGCGATAGAGAAGTGTGTGAATAAGTGGGGGATACTAATTAATTTGGCCCCCCCCCCCGTGAAGAATTCAAGAGCCGCCACTGAGTAATAGTAGTAATAATAATAATAAGATAACTAGAATAGACATGATAAATAGACATGTTAATAAATCACTTAGAGGCACTGGATCATATGTACACTCCTATACAATGTGCAGTTTTACTTCTATGTGTCCCTATGCTATACTTGCTGTTACAGTACTAACTATACTATGCAACAATCACAACAAGTTATTTATGAACTTGTTGTGGTTAGGGTTAGGTTAGGGTTTGGGTGAGGCTATTGGAAAAGTATGTCTTGGTAGTCTTAAGGTAAAGGCACTTACAGCAAGAGAACTCTGAAAGGTTTTCTGAAAAGCTTTTTCATCATGTAATATCTACTTATTGTCATTGTACTTGTAATGTAAGAAGTAATGTAATACATACACATTGTACATTTTTGTACACACGCCAATATATTACTTATGGCTATAACATAATGTACAATATATACCTTTTTCCTGTGGTCGCGAGATCTATTCTGTTAATATAAGTGCATTAGACATTGCTTTGTTTATGATGACAGTTTAGTTTGAGCACCTATAGGCAAGCATCGTACAATGTGCTCCAGACACTGTGGTTCTGATGCTCCCCCCTGAACCACCGGGTCAGCACCCTCTGATTTACAAAGTAAGTACTGACTAGAACATCAAGATGTCACGAGAGCTCTGCTGAAGGTGACTATACCAAAGAGGCTGGATATAAGAAGAGGGAAGACTGGAGGGAACATTAATGGGAGGTGATGTTCTCACTGAAAACTCAACACACGTCATTCAACTGCTTAAATATCAGGAATGTCTATTTCAATATTAATATATTAATATAATAATTTGATTGGCTTATGGCTTATCCTTACCCTTGTTTTTCGTAAATCGACAAAAAAATTGTGAAATACACCATCAGTTTAAAATGTCTATAAGACAAGGTATTGCTATTTTTTCATCTACATCATTTCATAGAGCGAATTATTTCCTTGTTGTGCTGCTTGGTGAGATTACTTTGATAACACTCTCCCCAAAAGTTTTTGAAACACGTTCTTGATGAATGCGCAGGCATGGCTTGGCAATGTGGGCTTTTTTCTATTTTCAGACAGTATTTTTCACATTTTCAAAACGTATTAGGACCACCTGCAATCAGAAGGTGTTATTGAGCCATTGTGTCCTACTCAAAACAACCCTGATGATAACCCTGCTCCACCAGCCTGTTGTTATTCCATCATTTCTTTCGATTGTTGACAAACCCGGCCCATGCTTTAGCTCTGCCTATTTTATAAACATAATGAATTAAAATAAATATATATTATATATATCAATATTCTCCTGTCAAAACAGTATTGTGTTTGTAGGTGAAGTATTTACCTATTGTTTAACAACCAGGAAATGCCCAAGAGACAATTGTATGTATTGTAGTTTAAATCTTTGCACATGGATTCCATGGATTGTAATCATCCATACAATCCATGCACAAAAACGATATATTCTTTCAGAGAATATTAGTTATTTTATGTTCAATATATATATAGATATATATATTTATTTTAACATCTAACTATAAAGGAAGGAACATGCTAACTATCTGCAAGTCGCATGCTGTCAACCCAGAGGGGTATCGCATTTGGTGCCATTTGGCCAGATGGTGGCGCTCTACAATACTGCAAGCAGCTATACCGGGTGCCATTCTAGGCGGGCAGCGCCCTGAACAGCTGCAGATGAACTGCAAGTGAAAAATGTACAGGAAAATGTTAATAGTGAATGACACAACTTAATCATTTTAGCTTCGAAATACATCGAAATACATAAAAAAATTATGTAAAAATCGAAATACATCAAACCACTTATGTGCCTATACTTCAACCAGTGGAGGTTTCTCTATGACAACACGTGAAACACAAATTCACTCATAATTCATAATTATTATTAATTTACATATATATATACATTTATTTTATTTATATATATATATATATATTTTTTTTTATTATTATTATTATTTTTTTTTTTATTAGAAAAGTTTTCCTCTGTAAAAAAAATGTCAGTGAATTTTTTCTTTTAAAAAAATGGCCAAAATTGACAGCTCTGAGCAGGCCTGCACTGCAGTAATGACTGCAGTAATTATTCGTGAAGAAAACTTCACAGGTGTGACCCAATGTTATATAAATAATAAATAACAGCCAATCGAAATAGGCTATTAACTTCGTCTAAGCACGGTCTGTGCAGTTAAACTCTTGCCATTGAATGGAGGATTGAATGATTGACAGCCCTTGCCATCCAATACATGGAGGTTGAATATGATTGGCAGCCTTGCAAATCCAATCAGAGATTGCTGCATTGCAAAGTCAAAACGGGTCCATCTGCAGGTTAGGTTTAGCTCTGGCCAATCTCAAGTTTCTCAAGTTTCTTTATTAGTTGTCATACAGAAGTACAGAATACTTTTATACAAAATGTAACAGAAATAAGCATTTTGTATAAAAGTATTCTGTACTTCTGTATGACAACTAATAAAGAAACTTGAGAAACTTGAGATTGGCCAGAGCTAAACCTAACCTCCGACCCTGCAGATGGACCCATTTTGACTGTTTGAAAGAGCAAGGAAGTAGTTTAGTTGTTGTTTAGTAGAAGTAAGCTGTACAGCTATAACAAGTAAAGTCAGGCTAAATTAAACTTTGCGCCAACATTAGGACCGAAGTATAAACCAGCAACTGAGCAACATGAAGAAGTGGACTTATGCATCTGGATCAGAAAAAACGTTGTGGATGAAAAAGGAAGTAGGCTAGTGTTTGTAAAAGCTTGTATGCTAACAGTAGCTAGCCAGCTTAGCCTACATCACAATAATAATCACCAAGCTAACTTACTGTACACACTGTAGGGCTGGGCAATTAATCAAAACAGAATCGCGATATCGATTCATAGACCTATGCAATCTCATTTCTAAGTTATGACTTTTTTTTTTTATTAAAAAAACTTTTTTTTTTTTTTTTTTTTTTACTTTTTAAATTATTTTATCTGGGTTGCACATGATTTGTGGAACTCCCTCTGGTGTTGTGGTCGTGGTATTCACTGACCTTTGGGAAGTATTCCGACATGCACATGGGTATCTTAGTGGTGTAGTGTATCTTGTAGACCAGGCCCATTGCAAGTTGCTGTACTCTGTCGTCTACTCTAAGCCATCCTAGGTTGTCAAAGTGGGCAGGGGTGAGGTGGGTTTTAGGAGTAAGGTCAAGCAGTAGTCTGACCAGTTTGTTTTGTGATGTTTGTAATCTTGTTTTTAGTGCCTTTGAGGTGCTTTGGTACCATGAGGTGCAAGCATAGTCGTAGTACCCTTGAGTGAGTGCTCCTGTTAGAGTCTTCAAGGTATTCTTGTTTACCAGAGAGGAGATCCGGTACAGGAATCTAGTTCGTTGGTTGACTTAGTTTTATTACATTGGATCCCATTTTGTCACAGGAATGATTTGCCTCTATAGGATGGAACCCAGGTAGGGAATTTCATCTTTCCTTTTAAGATAAGATAAGATATTCCTTTATTGATCCCCTTGGGGAAATTCAGGCATCATAGCAGCATGGGGGAAGGGGGGGGGGGGTACAGGTAGTGAAAACAACACAAGCAGTGTAAACAAATAGGTCAATATAATTTACTATCTAACTAACTGAAATATATTTTCACAGTGTCACATAAGGTGCAGTATGCATAAGGTAGTGTTATAATTTACTATCTAACTAACTGAAATATACATTATTCATTATTCACAGTATCACAGTATCCACATAGGTGCAGTATGCCTAAGGTAGTGTAAGTTGTCCTCCTTGGGTTCCTATAAGTCCCAGGTCGATGTCTGGCAGCAGTTGCTGCCCACTGTTGTGGAGCCTGATGGCCACTGGTATGAAGGACTGTCCGAGGCGGTTAGTTGAGTGTCGGGGGGGTATGAGTCTGTGGCTTCCTTGTCACCTTCACCTAATATGTTTTGATCTGGTCAGGTGCGCTGTCACCTAAAATGTTTTGATCTGATCAGGTGCGCTGTCACCTAAAATGTTTTGATCTGATCAGGTGCGCTGTCACTTAATATGTTTTGATCTGGTCAGGTGCGCTGTCGCCTAATATGATTTCATCTGGTCAGGTGCGCTGTCACCTAATGTTAATATGTTTTCATCTGTGTCCACTGACCACTGACACACAGTGGGGGATGTTTTAAAAATATTATTTAATATATAATATAATAATTTGTGCTTCACCTAAAAATTTGGTCAGCAGCCTCCACTGACTTCAACACATCCTTTTCATTTGAAATTATGGCTGTACTCCAGTTTAAAATCGTGCAGTGGAGCCAGTGAGCATCTGTTGTAGGATTGGATCTTAAAGCTATAAGCATGGGAACAATGAAGTTGGGAGGGATCCACCATTTCCATTAAGAGTAATTTCCTAGTCTGATCATTTGCTGAGTAAATGTGCCTCCCTTCCAACTATCCCATTATGAATGAGGACACATTATGATATTGTTGTGCGCTAGAGGTAACTCTTGTTTTGTATTCTTTGGGAAAGTTACTATGGCACCACCACCATTTAACATGGCAATTTAATGGAATGCTGGTGGCTCAGAGAGCTACCTGTATTGTTATGTGAGTTACTGTAGGCCTATCACAACAACATTTTTCACGTTTTCTTTTTTTTTACTTGGTTCCCCATTAGTTCTTACCAAAGCAACAACTACGCCTCCTGGGGTCCACATAAAAACATACATACATACATACATACATACATACAGTATAGACACACTCATTATACATACATACATATACAGTTTATATAGACACATACATTATACCTACATACATACATAGTTCAGAGCAGTTCACGGACATGCCCCCACGTACATCTCGGACCTCATACACCCCTATAGCTCCAGCCGGTCCCTGAGGTCTTCTGATCAGGGACTCCTGGTGGTGAACCAGGCTAAAGACTACGGGGGACCAAGCTTTTTTTTTATCCACTTTTTCTCCTCTTTTTAAATTTTTCTCCCATCCCAATTCCACTGTGCCAATTCGCCCGTCCCCTGTCTTGAATGTTGCTCGCATATTCCCCCCACTGGCCGGTTGTAGGGAGGATAGAAGCCTTGCATCACGTGTCCCCTCCGATACACGAGGAGGCAGCTTGTCACATCTTTTCACCTGCCAGCGTGGACTCTCATTGGCGAGGTGTAACGTGTGGGAGGCTCACACTACCCCCGCCATTTCCTGTCTCTGCTGTGCAGGCGTCCCCCAACCGACCTGTAGGAGTCGCTGTCCACAACGTCCAGATTACCCCCCATCGACTTCCACCCGCTAACTCTGCCAATTGAGTTAGTATGACGGCTGGCCCAAGCTGGAGGCAACGCCGACAGCCGGAGTCGAACCCGGTGTGTCTTGCGTTGGTGACAAGCGCAATGTCCGCTGCGCCACCCAGCCGCCCCTGCGGGGTACCAAGCTTGTAGCTTCTAGTGGCCCCTAGGCTCTGGAATGAGCTCCCCCAGATCGTGAGAACATCCCCCTCTGTGGACTCGTTAAAGGGGCAGCTAAAAACCCACCTGTTCAGGTTGGCGTTTGGCCACGTACACATTTAGTTTCTTTCGTTTTGTCCATGCCTGTTTTTATATTGTATGTTTTTTATGAATTTACCTGTTCTTTTTTTTTTTTTAAACTGGTGAAGCAAGTTTTGACACGGTTTTTGTGTTTACATTTTTTATGGATTGCCTTGTTCTTTTCTTTTTTTGTTTTTAAACATGTGAAGCACTCTGTGCATTTGTGCTGGGAAGGGTGCTATAAAAATAAAACCTTACTTACTTACTTACTTACTTACTTACTTACTTACTTACTTACTTACTTACTTACTTACTTACTTACTTACTTACTTACTTACTTACTTACTTACTTACTTACTTACTTACTTACTTACATATACAGTTTATATAGACACACATTATACCTACATACATATATACATATACAGTTTATATACAGTAGACACACACATTATACCTACATACATACAGTACATACATAGAAAGTCACACACATACATACATACATACATACATATATACATACATACATACATACATACATACATACATACATACATACATACATACATACATACATACATACATACATACATACATGCATGCATGCATGCATACATACATGCATGCATGCATGCATACATGCATACATACATACATACATACATACATACATACATACATACATACATACATACATACATACATACATACATACATACATACATACATACATACATACATACATACATACATACATACATACATACATACATACATACATACATACATACATACATACATACATACATACATACATACATACATATTTAACGGATGGTATCGTGAAGCGCAGTCAAGAAGGGCTGGGGTGAGTAGCGTTGCTATGGGTTAAACTCACTCTCACATCCTCAAAAGACGCATAGACTGAGCGCTTAGGGGGGATATCCTTTCTTGGCGCAGCGGTTTGTGATGTCAGCCCCTGTGCGGGAGACCGGGGTTCAACTCCCACTCGAGGCATCGAAGTTTAAGGTGACGTTGTCACAACCGTTATACACACATACATACATACATGCATGCATACATACATACATGAACACTGTACATATACAGTTTATATAGACACACATATTATACCTACTACATACATACATACATACATACATACATACATACATACATACATACATACATACATACATACATACATGCATGCATGCATACATGCATACATACATACATACATACATACATACATACATACATACATACATACATACATACATACATACATACATACATACATACATACATACATACATACATACATACATACATACATACATTCATACATACATACATATGTAACGGATTGTATCGTGAAGCGCAGTCAAGAAGGGCTGGGGTGAGTAGCGTTGCTATGGGTTAAACTCACTCTCACATCCTCAAAAGACGCATAGACTGAGCGCTTAGGGGGGATATCCTTTCTTGGCGCAGCGGTTTGTGATGTCGGCCCCTGTGCGGGAGACCGGGGTTCAACTCCCACTCGAGGCATCGAAGTTTAAGGTGACGTTGTCACAACTGTTATACACACATACATACATGCATGCATACATACATACATGCACACTGTACATATACAGTTTATATAGACACACATATTATACCTACTACATACATACATACATACATACATACATACATACATACATACATACATACATACATACATACATATATATATATATACACATACATACATACATACATACATACATACATACATATATACATACATACATACATACATACATACATACATACATACATACATACATACATACATACATACATACATACATACATACATACATACATACATACATACATACATACATACATAGCCGCCTGGCCCTAAGAGCACCGGGAGCGGCTGCTCTATGACTATTGAACTTGGGGGAGCAAGGATATGATCTTGCTCTACCACTTTTTGATCATATGAAAAATATGATATACCCCCCCCCCAATATATAAATCTAACCATAAGCCCATAACTACATAATTTCAATCAAATTAATAATACGCAATGACACTTAATAACACGTTTTTAAGTTTCCAAAGATTGCGAACCCCCCCCCCCCTGCCCCATTATGGTTTGATCCAGTTCCTCCCATCTCCAGCGCGTAGACGACCTTGGCTCACTGCCTCACAGCGCTGCAGTCTGGCTGCACGAGTCAGTGTAAATATCAAAGCCCACAGAGTGTGTCATAATATTGGTGGCAGGCAGGCTTTTCCAGTAAGTTGTTCAAATAAAAGGATTATGTTAGACATAAGTTACTATTGAGTGGTAGTAGAACTTCTACGGTTTTACCACGCAATACATAAAAGTGTTTCACGGTCCCGAATTGCGATCTGGTCATACGGTTTCCTCGAATAAATAATAATAACGTTTCCCTATCTGGTTGGCGTTAGCTTTAGTGCTAGCCGCTAGCTAACGTTATCTAGATATGTGGTGTGAGCTCAGCTGGATGACGTTGACTTCATTTCCAAACGTTAACGCTATCGCTATCTATATGGCAGACGAGCAGGGCCGGATTAACGACGGCCGCGGCCCGTGGGCCCATAGTGACGAGGGGCCTCCATTTTCTTTTTTACTTTTTTTTTTTTTTTTTTTGAGATCGATGTCATGATTGTGCACTGCAGACTCAGGGAGGAGGCAGAGAAGGAGAGAAAGAGACACAAGATTTACAGGTAATGGAAATATATCTTTTTTCTCTTTCTTATTAAAAACTTGGCCTATTTGAAAGGAGATTGATTTAATAAAAATGAATGAGCGAAAAATCAATATACAGTGTATATACAGTATAATATATTATTATTATAGTAATTGGCTATCATACTGCAATATAAACTGAGTTTTATAGTGAAAAGAGCAGCTTTATTGGTCAAGATTGAAGGCTCTATATTGCAGGAAATTGCACGTACAGGTTCATTACATTTAAAAAAAAGTCTGCCACGGAGGGGGTCGTGCCGGACCCCCTCCAAACCACCCCTTGCCTGTCAAAAAAATAAAAATAAAATAAAAAAAAATTATAATACAAAATTTTTTTTAATAAAAATTATATTCTTGCACCCCCACTTTCAACTATAACTAGGCGGCCATGCATACATACATACATACATACATACATACATACATACATACATACATACATACATACATACATACATACATACATACATACATACATACATACATACATACATACATACATACATACATACATACATACATACATACATACATACATACATACATACATACATACATACATACATACATACATACATACATACATACACACACACACACATACATATACAGTTTATATAGACACACACATTATACCTACATACATACATACAGTATTATGTATATGTTATGTATACATATTCATACATACATATCCGCATACATAAACCAATTATGGAATTCCTTCACCCAATGAAACAGAATAACCTTTACAAAGTATATGTTTACAGTTGAACCTCCTTGTAAAAACTTTCCAATAGACTGAAAGTTATACTAATAATAATATTTTGTATTATATAATTATTTCTTATTTTTATAATCATCTTCCCTTCTAATTTACTTTAATCAAAACATCATTACTATAAAATATGAAATGCATGGTCTCAGTCTGCCAGGTATGATTTGCTACTATAGCACTTTGGTGTGGTACTCTGGTGCTCGGGAAAACAACAACAACAAAAAATATGCATGAGCAAAAACTCAAAGGCAACAAACACTGTAATATTCAACACAAGTCCAGTTTTGAAGCTACCTTGTAGTGCAGCCACATTTTTTCACAGAACAGTACTTTTTTTTTTACTGGAGCAAACCTGGCATCACTTCAAAAAGAAACTCAAAGCCAACCCCTAAAAGAGAAAGTACAGACAGAATAGAAAACAAATCTGTGTAGAGACACCTTGCTGTTGCTGGTACTGGCATTGAGGAAGAACAATTTATATTTGTATTGTTGTTTTATATATTTTTTTAAACCTTTACTTTCACAAGGTTGACTTAGCAACCGTATCAACAATGCTTCACACTCAGAGCCGCCCAGTGCAACACAACCCGCTGATAATGACCACTAAACAGCTCTGCTAAACAGAACAGCTCTGCTAAACAGAACAGCTCCACTAAACAGAACAGCTCCACTAAACAGATCCACTAAACAGGGGTGGGGTGCCTTGTTCAAGAGTACCTCGAAGGAGGTTGCCGGAGACAGGTGAGAGCGCTACTCACTCATCTACCCTGACCAGATCTCAAGTCGACCAAGTCCAAGTTGTGTCTCAAGTCAACACCTTCCAAGTCCAAGTCACCTTACCTCGTCCCATGTCTGCAGTACTTAAGTCCAAGTGGAAGTCACCTAATCACCCGTTCAAGTCCTCTCCATCTTCTCTTTGGTTCCATTAATGTCCTGATTCATGAGAGTAGACCGGGGGGGGGGGGGGGGTGTTAACTTTCACCTTCAATTTCACTAACACCATTAGACAAAACATGCACGACATCAAGGTGTGTCTAGACCAGTGGTTCTCAAAGTGGGGTCCGGAGAGTCCCAGTTGTCCTAGAGGAAAATTGGGAATTTGTATTTCATGAAATAATGCCTTTGGACTATGAGTATTCGGATTTTTTTTTTTTATTTAACCTTTATTTATCCAGGCAAGCAATTAAGAACAAATTCTTATATACAAAAGCAGCCTGTCCAAAAAGCCTTTTGTGGGAAGGGGGGGTGGGAGGCTGTAACAAAAACAAGGTTATGTACATGCATACAAGTAAATAAAATACAAAATGACAGTAGCAATAGTATACAAGGACAACAATAAACAAGGGAGAGAGAAGAAAAGGGAGAGAGGGAAAAAGAGAAAGGGAAAAAGAGAAAGGAAGAGTGAGAACCAAAGGGCGAGAGAGGGAGAGCGAGAACCAGAGGGAGAGAGAGAGAAGAAAGGGGGAGAGGGAGGGGGGTAGGTGAGGGGGCTTAGGGGGAGGAGAGAATAGTCTGAGGGCTATGCGTGCGATTGGGAGGCAGTCAGCAGGTGCAACAGTCGGTTAAGATCTGTTGCAGATTTTGTTTAAAAGCAGTGAGCGATGTGAGGGCAGTGAGTTTAACACTGGCACAGCCATGGAGAAAATGACACTAATTCCCACCGGGAACGGGTCAGATGACCCGACAGCCTTTAGAGTGGAGATGGGAGGGAGAGAAGGGAGGGAGGGTCAATGAGGGAGGGAGGGAGAAGGAGAAAGGGAGGGAGGGAGGGAGGGAGGGAGGGAGGGAGACAGAGAGAGAGAGAGAGAGAGAGAGAGAGAGAGAGAGAGAGAGAGAGAGAGAGAGAGAGAGAGAGAGGGGGCGAGAGGGAGGAAAGGAGGGAGGGAGAGGAAGTGAGAAGGAGGGAGAGGGAGGTATAGAGAGAGGGAAAGAGAGGGGAAAAGAGAGAGGGAGAGAGAGAGAGGGAGAGGGAGGGAGAAGGAGAGAGGGAGGGAGGGGGGGATGGAGGGAGGGAGGGAGGGAGGGAGGGAGGGAGGGAGGGAGGGAGGGAGGGAGGGAGGGAGGGAGGGAGGGAGGGAGGGAGGGAGGGAGAGAAAGGGAGGGGGGAGAGAGAGAAAGGGAGGGAGAGAGTGAAAGGGAGGGAGGATCAAGGAGGGAGGGAGGAATTTCAGAAACCGTGCCAGATAAAACGGGTAATTTTAGGAAAAGTCATTGAGTGACAGAGCTGGAGCTCGACCGAGTGACGAGGATACATTTATTGAAAATGCCTAGGGGTCATGTGACCCCTTGTTGGCTGTGCTAGTGTTAAGGGTGTTTTGTAATGTGTTCCAGTCAGATGCAGCAGCAAATCGGAAGGCGTTTCGTCCAGAAACCGTGCAGGCTTTGGGGATGGTGAGTTTGTTGCTGGACCTTAGGTTGTAGTTAGAAGTGGAGACATGCAGAAGGGAGGAGAGGTAGAGAGGTATTTTACCAAGTATGGTTTTGTAAATTATTTGAATCCAGTGAAGAAGCCTTCTGGTGTGAAGAGATGTCCAGTCCACCAGGTTATAAAGGTCACAATGATCTCTCCTCTGTTATCTCCACACCTACAGACAGTTATGGAATGATCAACTAAATCATGTCTAATGAAAAATATCTTCTCATATGAGGGTCCCTAGAACAAGATTGCATGAGGTGGGGGTCCTTGACACAAAACAGTTTGAGAACCACTGGTCAAGATCCACTGTAAGTGCAATACTTCTGTTATTAAAAGCTTTGATCAGATATTGCTTCACACAAAGTCAACTGTTCATGGCTCACCTCATGGAACATCAATCCCAGATCATCTTTGAAGAGTGCAGGCGGGCATGGCTGCTTCCAAAATAAAAGTTATTACTCTGTGATTGTGTGTGTGGATGGGACTGTGGTTGGCAGCCAGACAGGCATGGTATAAGGCAGCCAGACAGACAGGCAGGATCAGCTTGTCTGTCAGAGGTATGGTATCAGACAGACAGGTAGGGTGTCAGGCAAACAGACAGGCAGGGTGTCAGGCAGACAGACAGGCAGGGTGTCAGGCAGACAGACAGGCAGGGTGTCAGGCAGACAGACAGGGAGGCAGGAGCAGCCAGCCAGCCAGCTACGGTCAGACAGGCAGGATGTCAGTGCACCATGTAATATTCCGCTAAACGTCACTCTTAGTGTCTATAGGGAATGATGGAATCGGGCGACTGCTTATTTGGGTTACCGTTTATTATCACGTCCCGGGCAGCAATGACAACACAATGAACCAGCGTCTGCATATCGGATGACTCGGAATACGTAACACGTCATCACGCACGCATCATTGCTGTGCTGTGGTAGGCTATGGGCTACACAGATATCCCTAGGATATTACATCTGAATGCGGGTCTTTGAAAACAATATTTCCACTCCACGCTGAAGCTGTAGTTCAGTGTCTGCTGACCAGCCTCTCACCACGTCTACTGTATTTTTAGAATTAGTAGCACAATTGGAGTTGGACTTCTTATTAAAAAGATTAAGATTAAAGATAAATGTAAGATTAAACTCGACTTTGAAGAAGTCTTTATTCATTGCACACATATACAATGTTGTCATGCAGTGACACACACATGCGATGGGCGGCACACACAGATAGACACACATGCAATTTATTTTTATTTTGGGTCACCAATGAAATTGTCCTCTCTGCGTTTGACCGATCCCATTGTCCTTCCCCCCAAGGGCAGCCGTGAGCAGACATGGGCTGTGCCCGGGGACCAATTCAAGTGCTCCTCCTGTCCATCTTCGCCAGGGACGCAAAAGCGTTAGCGGTCTGTTCTGCATGCTTTTCCATTGGGTTTATCTCTTTTTCTGGAGGGGAAACCCTTGCGAGCATGGGGCGAACATGCAAACTCCACACAGAAAGGCCCGGGAGATACCCCATGCGTAACTGGGTAACTGGCAACGCGGCAACCTTGTCCCCAAGCGGGAATCGAAGCCTGGACCTTCTGTGAGGCGACAGTGATAACCACTACCCCACCCCGCATTCGTATGTCGACTTATATGTTTTTCGTACCGTTTCTTAATGGACCTTTAGATATTTTAGATTGAATATTTGATATGCATATACATCTTTGTTTCTATTTTAACCTTTCTTGTTGCACTGCTCTGGGCTGGGAGGAGCAGTATTTCGTTTTTTTTATAAATTTTTTCATGTAATGGAAGTACACAAAGAAATGACAATAAACTAAATCTTGAATCTTGAATAGTCTACTAAAACGTCCTGCCGCTCAGGCTGCAGTGAACATCGCCTGTGTGTGAACGACCCCAGGGTGGCATTGAGGCAAGGAGCGCCCAAGGAACCTACTATGCGGGTAACGTGCGCGGATGTGTAGCAGAAGGATAAGGGCTCAATTCAATCATGAAAATACTGTTTACAGAGAGCGGTGGGGGTGCCCCGCGTTGGCTTGAGCAATAGCAGGGATATGCCTATCCATCTTCATCTCCATGGCGAGAGGCCTCGTCAAGCCCATGCAGGCCCCTGCTGAGCAGGAGCCCGCCGTGTGTGTGTGTGTGTGTGTGTGTGTGTGTGTGTGTGTGTGTGTGTGTGTGTGTGTGTGTGCGTGTGTGTATATGACACGTTCATTAAACACAATACGTTATAGGTTGTCAGCTTTTGCAATGGGGCCCTGACTACAGCAACAAAGACTGCATCAAGATTTCAAAAAAGAAAGAAAGAAAGAAAGAAAGAAAGAAAGAAAGAAAGAAAGAAAGAAAGAAAGAAAGAAAGAAAGAAAGAAAGAAAGAAAGAAAGAAAGAAAGAAAGAAAGAAAGAAATGTATTTATATATACCGTATATAAAAAGAAAAAAAGGCCAACATTGAAACAAAAACCTCAAAAAAATACAGAAATCTTAAAATAGATTTGCCTTATTACAACACAGCTGATTTATAAAGCTCTGGTTTGGTTTCTACCATTAATGTCACTGTTGATTGGTTGCCAGCTATTTGGTCTAATGGCCGTGTGACATGTTTTATACCCCTTAATTATAGTTAGATTATTGCCTGCCTCGGCTGTTCCGTGGGAGAGCCTGTGGTGTGGAGCAGCACTGTCAGCTCTTTCTGGCCCGACTCGGCGGATCACCACTTCATTGGTTGTTAAGCCTAACATATGGAATGCTTCTCCCCCGTCCAACTGTACTGCCCAGTCTAATAATAAAGCTATTCTCAGAAGCTAGAGGCTGTGACTGCCCCTTCAGGGTAAAATGATCGTTGCTGTTGGTTGTAGTTGCTAAAAAAAAATAGGTAGGGCTTTCCATGACCCACGACAATAATACGGCATTGCATACGAGCTTAGCATAATGATGATCTAAAACCATCTGCAGTGCAAAACGGAAACACTCATAAGTAAATAGTGACGGTACACACTGGTGCTCGATTAAACAATAACACGTTCTTAATTACAATGAGTTTATGTGGCAGAACCTTCTCCCATTAAAGCATTTCACAGTGATCGTGTCACATGGGCCTTTATTCGTGAATATAATTGGGTGCCTTGCTGAACCATTCCGAAAGTTTGCAGCGAGACAATAAAGAAAGAAAAAAAACAGATGAATTGGCTCTATTTCCATTTCACAGCCATTATATTCCAATTGAACCTTTGCAGGAGACAAGAGAGGCGGGGGGGGGGGGGGGCAGATGCTTGTATGCATTCAGGGTTTGCAGCCCCCCGCCCCCCATCCTCCGGGACCATTAGTAACAACCTTTCAGAGGTACTGATTGGAAGGAGGAGCGCTCTGCATATCAACAGGAAGTTAGCATTCCCGAGAGGGTTAGCAGTCTGGTCGTCGCGGAGGGGTGTGTGGAGAGAGAGAGAGGCAGAGCCTGGTGTGAAACGAAATGAGAGGAGAGAAGGATTGAGGGGTGGGGGGGGTGGTACAGGGAATGGCTGCGGAGGTTTGGTGATTAAGATGCACTTGAGCTAAAATAAGTTTAACCACTGACAGTGGGGGGGGGGGGGGGGGGGGGGTGAGAGAGATGAAAGAAGCCAGAGGCAGGAACAAGAGGGAATCAATTACGCCGTCAGGCTTTAACAGATTTATTTAAACTGTCCTGAGAATGCAAAGCTAGCGAAGTGAGAGGCAGCCACTTTGCGTGTGCGTGTGCCTGTGTGGCGAGATCGTGAGCTAAGCTGGTGATGTGTTAAAACTGACGTCATGCAGTCGGGCATCAACAGTGGCAATATCACTAAAGACTAGGTTAAAGAGCTGAGAGATGATGAATGTTGAACGCAGTGTTCACAATGCTTCAGGATTCAGGAATCACTCTGTGTACATTTACAGGTCATATTTTTTTTCTAAAAAAAATTTAATCTATTTGTTTAAAACTTTTCAATTTAAACACTTGACAAAGAATAAACAGAACATTAAACATATAAACCCACAACACAATAAATTATATAATAATAATAATAATAATAATAATAATAATAATAATAATAATAATAATAATAATAATAATATTAATATTAATAATAATAATAATAATAATAATAATAATAATAATAATAATAATAATAATAATAATAATAATAATAATAATAATAATAATAATAATAATAATAATAATAATAATAATAATAATAATAATAATAATAATAATAATAATAATAATAATAATAATAATAATAATAATAATAATAATAATAATAATAATAATAATAATAATAATAATAATAATAATAATAATAATAATAATAATAATAATAATAATAATAATAATAATAATAATAATAATAATAATAATGATAATGATAATGATAATAATAATAATAATAATAATAATAATAATAATAATAATAATAATAATAATAATAATAATAATAATAATAATAATAATAATAATAATAATAATAATAATAATAATAATAATAATAATAATAATAATAATAATAATAATAATAATAATAATAATAATAATAATAATAATAAATAATAATAAATAATAAATAATAATAATAATAATGAAATCAAATAAAATAATAATACATATATATATAACGGTTGTGACAACGTCACCTCAAACTTCGATGCCCCGAGTGGGTGTCGAACCCCGGTCTCCCACACGCAGGCAGCAACACAGACCGCTATACCAAGAGGTGAATCCACTACTTTGCAACGTGTCTATCTGTCTTTGAGGATGTGAGAGTGAGTTTAACCCATAGCACCGCTACTCACCCCAGCCCTTCTTGACTGCGCTTCACGATACCATCCGTTACATATATATATTATATATATATATACTTTCTTTATAAAAATGGGGGAGCTGTAGCTCAGGCCCACATCACTCCTCTCTCAGTATCCCAGGGTCGTGTGTGGGTTATAAAGGGTCTCCACGTTTTCTCAAACTTGGCTAAAGATCCTTTCAATGAGAACCTTATTCTTTCCAGTTTTAGATCCTGTAGGACCCAGGATTACGTTTTTGTACGTCAATCCTAAAAGCACTAGCCCATTACAAGGAGATGTTAAGCTGTGATGTAAACACAGTGGGGCCAGGTGTTCGAGTTGGCCTGGATGATTATTACCAGCAGGGCCTCAGGTGGAGGCTAACAAAGAAATCCTCCCCAACAGGTCTTAATGACTACAGACCAGTGGCACTCACCTCTGTGGTCATGAAATGTTTTGAGAGGCTGGTTAAGGATTACATTTGTGCCTCCCTCCCCAGCGATATGGACCCTATGCAATTTGCATACAGGCCAAACAGGTCCACTGACGATGCGGTCTCCCAAGTACTGCACAGCACCCTCTCTCACCTAGACTACCAGAAGGGGGGCTATGTGAGACTGTTGTTCATTGACTATAGCTCAGCGTTCAACACCATAGTCCCCACCAGACTGGTGGACAAGCTGATCGAGCTGGGTCTGAGCTCCGCTCTGAGCGCCTGGATACTGGACTTTCTGAGTGAAAGGCCCCAGGCCGTCAGGGTGGGGGGTCAGACCTCCAACACCATCACCCTGAGTATCGGGTCCCCCCAGGGCTGTGTCCTGAGCCCCCTGCTGCCTGTATTCACTATACACACACGATTCTGTGGCCAAGTTCAACTCCAACTCCATAGTGAAGCTTACGGACGACACAGTGGTGGTCGGCACGGCCGCCTAGTTATAGTTGAAAGTGGGGGGTGATTTTTTTTTTTTAAATAAATTATTATAATTTTTTTTGGAACAGGCAAGGGGTGGTCCACGGCAGATTTTTTTTTAATTTAATGAACCTGTACATGCAATTTCCTGCAATATAGAGCCTTCAATCTTGACCAATAAAGCTGCTCTTTTCACTATAAAACTCAGTTTATATTGCAGTATGATAGCCAATTACTATAATAATAATATATTAATATATATATATATATATATATACTGTATATATACTGTATATTGATTTTTCGCTAATTTATTTTTATTAAATCAATCTCCTTTCAAATAGGCCAAGTTTTTAATAAGAAAGAGAAAAAAGATATATTTCCATTACCTGTAACTCTTGTGTCTCTTTCTCTCCTTCTCTGCCTCCTCCCTGATTCTGCAGTGCACTGTCATGACATCGATCTCACAAAAAAAGGCAATTTAAATTTTTTTTGAGGCCCCTCGTCACTAGTGGCCCACGGGCCGCGGCCGTCGTTAATCCGGCCCTGCTCGTCTGCCATATAGATAGCGAACGTTAACGTTTGCAAACGAAGTCAACGTCATCCAGCTGACACCACATATCTAGATAATATGACAACGTTAGCTAGCGGCTAGCACTAAAGCTAACGCCAACCAGAGGGAAACGTTGTTATTATTATTATTATTAGAGGATTTACGGTATGACCAGATGGCATTTCGGGACCGTTAAACACTTTTATTGTATTGCGTGGTAGAAGTTCTACCACTCAATAGTAAAGACATGTCTAACATAATCCTTTGTTTGAACGACTTACTGGAAAATCCTGCCTGCCACCAATGACACACTCGGTGGGCTTTGATATTTACACTGACTCAGCCTGTGCCTCAGCGTGTGCGGCGCATGACGGTCTGCTGGGAGTGGGGAGGCACTGGATCAAACCATATGGGGCAGGGGGGGTCTCAATCTTTGGAAACTTAAAAACTTGCTATTAACTCTTTCCGTGCCACTCACGAGATTTCTCGTGTTTTTTTATAGGTGGTTGAAAGCCACTCACGAGATTTCTCGGAATATTTTTTTTTTTTTTTTTTTGCGATCTGAAAAATTATTGCATCACCCGAGCCTACCCGAGTATAGCCGAGCGGCGCCGGCGATCACTGTGGAAAAAAGCGCCCCCTGTCGTCTCCCAGATGACATAAGTGATTTTGGAATGGACTCAATGAAAATGAATGGGGAAAAAAATCCGGTACTCCACATTTTCCAGTCCACTGATCCAGCCGGGGTTACCACAGTTCATTCTGGAACCTCAGATCCCCGCTGATCATGGAGTTCTACAGTATCGCGTTGGATCCATACACGTATCGATTTTTTCGAATGGTGATCAGGAATTGGAATATACCAGTTGGATACCATCTGATGTCAGGTAAGGACTCTATGTTATCAGTGTTAGGATAATCAGAGTAAGTTTGATGAAGATATAGGCTGTTTTGTGAAATGTCTTCTTTCGGTTTCACTGTAAAAGTCAGAGAGGAAATCAACAAGGCGATTATCCGTGCGCGGCCGTAATGTGCTTGCGTGCACGTATAATATTGATCATCTAGCGTTTATTTGAAAACGATTCATAAAAAGGCCGACGAATATCAACGTTGTGGAATATTCCACTAAAAGACGATTTTCATAGAATGAGCTGTTTTTTATATCAAAACGGGGGCTTTTCTAAAAAAACAATCTGCCTTGACAGCACTGACTGGAAAATAGTCTTTGATAATGCGATGGGCAGATTAGACACATAGCCATAATTTAAAACATAGATTAGGCGATATTAACGTTAACATTGGCGCCGATGGTGGCATTCAGCCGGTAAAAAGGAAAACCAGGCGTGGCGCTCAAAGCGTTTTAAGTGTCATTGCGTATTATTAATTTGATTGAAATTACGTAGTTATGGTTAGATTTATATATTGGGGGGGGGGGATATATCATATTTTTCATATGATCAAAAAGTGGAGGAGCAAAAACATAAGTTTGCTCACCCAAGTTCAATAGTGGGGGAGCAGCTGCTTCGACTGCTACATTACGTAGGAGCCAGTGGTGGTGGGGCTGATCTCTGACAACGACAAGAAGGCCTACCGGGAGGAGGTTGAGGTACTGGAACGCTGGTGCCAGGACAACAGCCTGCTCCTGAACATTGGTAAAACCAAGGAGCTGATCGTGGATTTTAGGAGAACACATCAGGGGACACACACTGAGGATAAAACGGGGCTACCGTGGACAGAGTGAGCAGCTTCAAGTACCTGGGGGTCCACATATCAGAGGATCTGACATGGACAACACACATAGACTCAGTCGTAAAGAAGGCGAAGCAGCGCCTCTACCACCTGAGACAGTTAAGGAAGTTCAGAGTATCGGGGAAGATACTCCAGTCCTTCTACTCTGGAGCTGTAGAGAGCATCTTGACTGTTATGGAAACAGCACGGCACAGGACAAGAAGGCCCTACAGAGAGTGGTGCGCTCAGCTGAGCGTACTACGGGTATTGCACTACCACCCCTGCAGGTCTTATATAACAAGAGGTGCAAATCCAGAGCCTGCAGAATAATGAAAGACCCTCACCACCCCAACAACAGCCTGTTCAAGCTGCTGCGGTCAGGCAAACACCTGCGAACACCAGCAACTAGGACAGAGAGATTTCGGCTCAGCTTCTTCCCCCAGGCCATCAGAGTCTTGAACACTGAACTCTCCACACACAAGCACACATGAGCACACACACAACACACACACACACTGCGCTCACACACTAGCAGTCACTTTAGCATGAACACACACACACACACATGCTGCACACGCTCACACTCAACGGTCACTTTACACAATGAAAGGTCACTTTAAAAACAAGAACGGGAGTGGTTCTTGTATAGTAAACAGATGGATAGCAAGCTAGCATAAGGACACATAGTATAATCTGTAGATTGTATAGTATAGCATTGTATAGTAGTGTACATAAGACCCAGTGTATTGCAGGACCTTAGCATGTCTACCATGATTTTTGTAAACTTTATGTACATATATATACCTGTTATGTCTTATTCTTATTACTTTTATTATTGCACACATGTCTTATTCTCATCCTATTCTATTATTGTATTATTGCACAATCGTTGCGGGCAAGACCCCCCGCATTTCACTGTATGCTTGTATGCCGTGACAAATAAAACTCTTGACTTGACTTGACTTGATATTGTCTGTTTATGGGTGTTTCCAGGTTTCATTATAACTGCAGTTGTTTCTGCAATGAAGTTATAAATGTGCATTCCCTTTAAAACTCAATGACCCAGTGGTGCAGTGATCTATTTTGTATGACCCTGTTCCCTTCCCTCAACCACTCATCATTGCTTATGGGAACAGGACAACTTACCATGTAGTTGCCAGTGGGCTTGCTTAAGGCCCCAACCCATAGTATTGGGGGGGGGGGGGGGTCAGCAATAGTAAGTAAGTAAGTAAGTAAGTAAGTAAGTAAGTAAGTAAAGTTTATTTATATAGCACTTTTCACAGAGACAGCTCACAAAGTGCTTTACATACAGCAGAAATAAAATAAAATTAAAATAAAAAGCAAGAAACCATTCAAGAGATAAGATAGAACAAAACACAATGCATCACAGATAAACAAAACAAAAGACATATTCTATACCTGAAGGAGAAGCTCAAACATTACCCAAAGGCCTGTTTAAACAGTAATGTTTTTAGCTGATTTTTAAAAATGTCAACAGACGATACAGCTCTTAGGCCACGAGGAAGGGCATTCCAGAGTCTAGGCGCTACAGACTGAAAGGCTCTGTCACCTTTGGTGATCAGCCTGGTGCGCGGAATGACCAACAGATCCTGGTCAGCTGTCCTCAAGGTCCTGCTGGGCACATATGGTTCCAGCAGATCAGTTAAATATTCTGGTGCCTGGCCGTGCAGAGCTCTGAAAGTGAGCACCAGGACTTTGAAATTAATTCTAAAATGTATAGGAAGCCAGTGCAAGGAGGCCAGAACTGGAGTAATGTGACACCTTCTGCTTGATCTGGTCAGCAGTCTTGCAGCAGTATTTTGGATGAACTGGAGGCGGTCTATGGATGATTTATTAAGGCAGGTGAGAACCGAATTGCAGTAGTCTAGACGAGAAGAAACAAAGGCATGGATGATCAACTCTAGGTCAGAGTGGGAAACCATCGACCTGAGTTTAGCAATATTCCTGAGATGGAAAAAACAGGTGCGGGTCACCGACTTGATATGGGTGTCGAGGTGCATAGTATGATCAAAGTTTACCCCAAGGTTCCGGAGGTTGGGGCTCACATTAGTTTCTAGGGGCCCAAGGCAACCAGCCACCCTAGATGCAACGCCATCAGAGGCCACAATGAGCACCTCGGTTTTGGCCTCATTTAGCTGGAGGAAGTTGCTAGCTAACCAGGCCTTAATGGCCGACAGACATTCATTTAAAACAATAAAATTAGAATTAAAATCATCAGGGCAATCAGGGTTAAAAGAGCAATACAGCTGGATATCATCCGCATAAAGGTGGTAGGAGATGCCTTTAAAAGTGTTAATAATGTGTCCTAATGGGAGCAAATATAGTGAAAATAAAATCGGACCAAGTACCGAGCCCTGGGGGACCCCACAGGAAAGGGTAACAGACTCAGACACATGGGGGCCTACTCCGACTGAGAAACATCTACCTGAGAGATAGGACTCAAACCACTCATGTGCACTCCCTGTGACACCCACCCAATCTCTGAGCCTATTTAACAGAATGTTGTGATCCACAGTGTCAAATGCAACACTGAGATCCAGTAGCACTAAAATGGAGCATCTACCTGAGTCGGCGGACATCATTAGATCATTGGATACTTTTAAAAGTGCAGTTTCCGTGGAGTGTTGCTTACGAAAACCCGACTGGAATTTGTCGAGAATGTGGTGTTCATTTAAAATGGATATAAGCTGGTTGGCAACAATCTTTTCTAAAATCTTGGACATAAATGATAATTTGGAGATGGGCTGATAGTTACTTGGTAACGAGGCGTCCAGACTTGGCTTTTTTAAAAGCGTCTGAACGATTGCCTGTTTGAAGTAGGCGGGGACCTGACCAGAGACCAAAGAGAGATTTATGATGGAAAGCAGACTGGGACCAATAGTGCTGAAAACGTCCTTTAGTAGAGAGGTTGGGATGGTGTCTAATGGGCTAGAGGAGGTTTTTGTGCTTCTCACTAGCTCTGTTAGGTCGTTGAGGGAAATGGGTGAGAAGGAATTTAGAGTAGACTGACTGTTGGGAGATAACGGTTGGATTGAGGTGGAGGGTGTAATACCTGCCCTGACATTTGCAACCTTATTTACAAAAAATAGGAGAAAATCATGACAGTCCTTATCAGATAAAACAGGTGTGACAGGGGTTTGTGGACTGACAATGGTATTAATGGTGTCGAATAGGACTTTGGGGTTTAGTTTGCTAGATGAGATTAAGTTTGTGAAATAGGCAGCTCTGGCATCCTTAACCATACTGTTAAAATCAGTTAAAAGTTGCTTAAAATGAAGACGGTGTACATTAAGCTGAGTGGACTTCCACTTTCGCTCAATACACCGGCAATTTCTTCTAAAACGACGAATATCCTCATTTAGTCAGGGAGAGGAATTTAAAGTGCGAACAGTGCGGGATTTCAGAGGAGCAACTACATCTAAAATGTCTGAGCAGTGCCGGTTAAAAGCATGGACTAAAGTATCAATGTCGCCATTAACGTTCAGAGATGGCACCGCACTGCTCTCAAAGGCTGTGGAAATTTTTTCTGCTGAGAGGTCATTTAGCATGCGCGAGCGTTTAACTCGCTTAGTTGAAATAGTGTCAGTTTTAAAAACTAAATTAAAAAGTATGCATTTGTGATCACTTAAAATCATTTCCTCATAAACAATGTTATCTATGTCTAATCCAAGAGTAAAAACAAGATCAAGTGTGTTACCTTTGTTGTGTGTGGGGCCCGAGACATGTTGGACAAAATTGAAGGATTCAGTGGTACAAATAAAATTGGTGGCAAAATTGTCATTACTGTTATTAATATGGAAATTAAAATCCCCTAATAAAACGATTTTTTCCAGTTTGATGATGGAGGTTAGAAAATCGCTAAAATCTGTCAAAAAAGAACTATTAAAACCAGGGGGTCGATAAATTAAAATACAATAAAATGGGTCGGTGTACCCAACTTTGGTGATTAAAAGTTCAAAGGAGCTGTGTGTAATAATAGAGTGCACAGCCCTGGAGGAAAAACAGTTCTTGTGCACCAGCGCTAAGCCGCCTCCTACGCGACTGGTGGTGGCATTTGACCGGGGGGGTCTGGGGGCACAGGTAAAAGAGAAGTTTGGCGGACACAGTTCATTTAAAAATACATATTCCTCTGACCTTTGCCATGTTTCTGAGAGACAGAAAAAGTCCAAATCTTTGGCCGTAATAAAATCATTTAGGATGAAAGATTTGTTAGCTATAGAACGGGCATTTAACAAGGCCATTTTGATAGCCTTAGGTCCTAGTTTACTGGGTGGTTGTGACAGTGGGCAGAGATGACAGGCATTCGCGCCCTGGCGAAACCTGCCACCAGACTCCTGTGGACTACGCCGTGACCAGTGAGTTATGATGACTGGGATGGGGAAGCTTTGTAGCTTAGGCTGCTTCTGTAGATGATCTATAGAGCCAGATAGGCCTAGTTGTCAGGCCAGTGATGCTACACATTTTATGACGTTAAGCTTTAGCACATTTACCCCTGATATATTTGGATGGATGCCATCGGGTCTGTAATGGTCTTTCCTGGACCAGAGCAGATCAAAGTTATTTATATAGCAAAGTCCTGTAGCAGTACAATAGTTCTGTAGCCACTGGTGCAACCAGAACAGACGGCTAAATCGTTCAGATCCACGACCTATGGATGGAATGGGGCCGGACACAATGCATATTTTGCCCAGACTCTCAACAGTGAGAATGAGTGATTCAAAGTCAGATTGGAGCTTAGCGGATTGTCTAGCCATTACGTCATTTGCTCCGATATGAATGATGACGGTGTGGGCGGAGGGATATCTGTCGATGATTTCAGGAGTACACTCTAGCAAGTCAGTAACCTTTAAACCGGAGAAACAAAATGTAATGCCGTGAGGTATTTGCAAAAACCTGGTGATGGAATCTCCGATGAGTAGGATCTCTGGCTGCCCATGGATACATCCCCCGTCGTAGATGGCCAGGTTTCTATGGTGAGAAGCCACAGGGGTAGCGTCTGCATTTCCAGGTGTAGCAGATTGAGTGGAGGTGTCGGCGGAGGTAGCCGGCTGGACGGGCAGCAGCGCCGCCGCCGTGTGGAGCAGCTCATTTACAGCGGTACCTCCGTCGATGATATTCGCCGTTGAAATGACCGCACTGGCATGAGCTGCAGAGCACCGCAAGCGAGGACGTTTCATCCTCGGGGAGTCGGACCCATCACCCGAGTCTGGGGAGTTTGGCGATGCGAGAGCACATAGGGCAGAGCGCTTTCTGCTCCGGGGCGCAGCTCTACAGTACTTTCATGGCCGAGCCGTGAGCTGGAGAGGGCCGTCCTGGCAGCTTCGCTTGGTGCCCGGCTAGTAGTAGCTAGCATCGGATAGTCTTTGAGCAAAGCTACAGCAGGGGACGGAAACGAGGGAGAGCCCAGGAGGCCGGGATCGTTACACAGAGGATTGAATCGGTTGGATAGTTGAGGCGAATCAAAGGGATCATAGAGAGGAAGGGAGAGCTTCCTTCGGCCCCTCACCACTGTCGCCCAGGATATCATAGGTGCCACAAGCAATGCTATCATATCAGAGCATTGGACTTCAAGGAAGCATTTGAGCTGCAGCTCAACACTGTATAGTAGGGTCATCTGTGGCACTTCTGTGACCGTGGAGAGCGAAGGTCCGTTTCTCAATGGATTTGTCATCTAGGAGGGTTAATAAACAAATTTAGCCGGGGTGTATTTTTTTAAAAGGCGGGGACAATTCGTGAGAGACCAAAATCCAAAATGGCTGCAGTGGAAATTAACTTTTTAATGGTTTGACCTACAATGATGCACAATACATGGTTTCAGAGCTTATTTTGATCAAGGAATACATATTTGGTGTTTATATAATGATTTGACCTATTGTTGACCTTCAAATGCAAGATGGCTGCCAATTCTGAGCTCCAAAATGGATTTTTTTCAAAATCGTCACAGAGCCTTCAAAATAAGCTCTGAAACCATGTATTGTGCATCATTGTAGGTCAAACCATTAAAAAGTTAATTTCCACGGCAGCCATTTTGGATTTTGGTCTCTCACGAATTGTCCCTGCCTTTTAAAAAAAATACACCCCGGCTAAATTTGTTTATTAACCCTCCTAGATGACAAATCCATTGAGAAACGGACCTTCGCTCTCCACGGTCACGGAAGTGCCACAGATGACCCTACTAGTATGTAAATCTAATGATATGAAATAAACATGTTTTCAGTCTCGCCTTTTGTGTAGATCTGCTTGGGACATATGTTAAGACCATCCCCATGCTCAATTATGTCTCATAATCTACAGTACTGCAGCAATTTCTGGGTTACACAGTTACACAAATTTGGTGCAAAACCAAACCATTTTTAACCACTCAAGAATTGAGAATGTTTATACAGTATATACATATATATAAATACCACCAAAATACCACTTTAAAACACAAAGACCTCGAGGAGCACTATAGAATAGTCTACTGTGATTTGGTATCAGTAACTTTCTGGAGATTTCTGCAAGAATAGTTTTTCCGCTGTGATTGGATGGCGAGCACTTTCTTCAGACTGATGGTGAAGAATAACGGAAATATCATCAGCATCATGGTTTACATTGGATTATACCATGGTATTATTTAAATACAAAAGTGGTACCATGGTGATGCATGACTTTTTATCATGGCAGGACCATGATAAATTGTACATTGGCCGGTACCCTTGTAAAACTGAAATTACCGTCCAACTACCATGATACGTGTGTTCATAATTGTCAAGTGCCAGTAGCTCTCTCTCTCCTATAACAGAGGATTCTGATTACATAAACATTTGAATTAGTTTGTACAAATTGGATTCATTCAAACAGCCTTACTACCATGATACATTCTCTGTAAGGGGGTAGATGACAAACCAGATATCATTTTAGTGGACAGTAAAATTAGGTGGAATCAGGTAAGGCGAGCAGAGAATTCTGTAAAATGTAATGGTTAACACTGTTTAAATATTTTGGCGCAACAGACGCCTAGAATATGGTCAGAGCGTGAAGTCTTACCAGGATGATGCTAAAAAAGATGAGTATTACAGTAGCACAGAGCTGGGAAAGGCAGGACAACATTTTAATATGGAGATGTAGGTATTGTCATTTGACTTGGTCGCTCGTTTGATTGGATGTCATAGTACTATCAATTACTGTCAAGATATAATAAGAAATTTAAAGTTTTGCCAAAAATATTGATGCTTTAACAAACTTTACATATATTTCCTTGTATTCTACCCTAAAAGTGCCATTACTGCCAATTGTCTACCGTATCCTATGTGAACACAACATTGTATTTTTATATAATTTTATATATATTGTGTAAAATATAATTCCAAAAAGGTAGCATGGAATTTCAAAGATTTTTTGGTCACTACGATGATGGTACCAGCTAGAAAGAAGAGGTATTGGGGATTGCGTATGTATAAGCTAGCATATTAGCAAAAGGAGGACATTGCACTCCAAACACGTAATTGAATGTGTGCATCTAAATGGCACTTTTTTTCTTCTCCACATTATTTGTATGTGGTTGACTGTACATGGTCCTCATTCCAAATGATTAAATAGCACACATTACACCTTTTACCAAATTTACTGGCAGACACCTTTAACTGCAACTCTTCTTATCCAATGAAACGGGCCTGTTTTGCTTTTTTCGAGGTCGAACCAACACTATAGCCACTCGATTTTCTCTGTGGACTTATTTTGAAGTAAAGTCATTTTGCCAGCCATGGATGACAGAGATGGAGAGAATATTGTTTAAACGTGTGAGCGATAGATTTCCTGCCTGCCCCACCTCACAGAGAGAGAGAGAGAGAGAGAGAGAGAGAGAGAGAGAGAGAGAGAGAGAGAGAGAGAGAGAGAGAGAGAGAGAGAGAGAGAGAGAGAGAGAGAGAGAGAGAGAGAGAGAGAGAGAGAGAGAGATGATAGATGGACTAATACCTCCCATGCCCTCTCTCTTCCTTGGGTGGGGTATGTGTGTGATGTTTGATTCACTTTGCTCCTTCCGAGGTGATTTTTCACCCCTCTCTCGCTACCCTTTTCTGCTGTGACACCGCGCAGTGGCGCTGAGGGGGCCCCCCGGCTGTGGATGTCTTCATTAGGTTATAAAGTTATTTATTTATTTATTTTCTGTATATATATTCTTTTTCTTCAACTGCCAAGCTCACGTCTCTCCGGTCATATGGCGGTGCTGAGCGGCATTCTGCTCCGTGCTGTTTCTGTCCCTTTCTGGCAGTTACACCAAAGGAGGAAAACCGCAGAAAATGTGACCGATTTGTCGCGTAGAACCGCAAACACCTGCAAAGTCAGCGGAGAAAGGAGGAGGCAGGTCGACCAAGCATAGAGAGAGAACCAGAAGATGCTGGGTAGAGAGAGAGATATCATTTACATCAAGAACAGTGTGATAATATCATGTGGTTGGCATGAGGAACATTTACACAATTAGGTGTAACGGATCGTAGTTTATCATTGTTTTGTCTTATCACAGAGATTAATTAAGTGGCGACTGTGTGTGTGAGAATTGTGCACCGCGAGGCATTATGTGAATATAATTATTCAACGTTACATTTGGATAGCGGTCCGTTACTAGCACATCTGGGAATGCAAAAGCTCTGAAAAGTATTTCGCGTTACAGAAAACAGCCTTTGACAGGGCAAAATCCATAATCAAAGCCTTAAAGGGGACATGCATTGCTATTCCTTTCACTATTTGGGGAACTTTCCACAATCCCTGTGAGTCTATGGAACACATCTGTAAAGTTTATTTTCCAAAAAAGTCATTGTTTTATATTTTTTATCAAGTACTCAAAAGCAAAAATTTTCGACCTCAAGATTTCAAGCTGTTTGTGCTGGGCTCCGCCCATAAGCGCTTTGAGTGACAGTCACCCAGAGACAGAGAGAGAGATAGAGATTGAGGGGGATACTAATTAATTTCGCCGCGGGGGGGCATAATCCCACGGGACAATGCATTGGTAACTTGTTTCAAATGACAATATATACCTCTGTGAATATTATTGCACGGATCGGAATACGGGCGTGCACGTGGGAGCGTGCGCAAAGATATTTTTATAATATAATATAATATTAATATTATATTATTTGTGTATACTATTCTAATGTGGTGTTGCCATACATCCTGCTGTGCAGGTACTTTACTGTATCTTTTATATTGTAAATGTCCCAGCTGATGGGACAATAAAGTGACTCTTGACTTGACTCTTGAACTCGAGACTAGACTGATGAGTCAATATGATAATTAGAGACACAGACCACATTGATATAATCCCTCATTGCTAGGAAACAATGCTAAACACTGGAAAATGCCATTTATAAGACACGGGACCTTTAATGTTGTTATTTATAGCAAAAGCTAACTATGCAGCCCAATGCAGTTGCAGATAGTTCCAGTGCAATATTGTAATATAATAGTGTAATATTTACTGTCATAGTCACTTCAGCAACAAGGAATTTTCCAAACGTGAACAGACACGAAGCAGAATTGTTAAAGAATTATCCAACACATCCAATATAGGCTACACACTATAGGTCTACACAGAGGGATGGACCTCCAGAGCAAAGCTATACCAGACCCACAACTCTTTCATTACACCAGAGCTAGAAAAAAAGTTATTCAGACATGCTCGCTTATGAGAGCCACTTAGAATAAACAAATAGACCTAATTGATAAAAGACTAAGGGCGGGATCCACAAAGAATGGATTGCACGGTGCTAATTGCACCCTTACTTACAATTCATTAGTACTGTCTATCTGTATGTCATGTATGTCATAAATGTCCTGATGAATTGAAAATGGGGGACCCTGATGTAAACAAGACGAAAGTCTTTCCCTGGTCTGCATCCCCTTCACAATTGTGTGTATTGAGCCGTACTCATTGAGCCGTACCCATTCATACAATTTTCAATCAATCAATCACCTACATTTTATACTAACATTTAGTATAAGTCATGGCAAAACTTCCAGCAGCTGTCACGCTATCTCATTTTGGGTTACCTAAAGTAGGCTAGTGGACAAAGCGGTGGGGATCTCGGAGCAGCGCGGCCACTGGCGGGCCTTTCAGGATCAGACTGAGCACTTTTTGTGTTGAAGATGTTTAGCAAGTGAAAGCAGGATAATGAGGATAATGCCAAGAAGGTGATGATTGGCGGTCAGGTGGCGTAGCGGAGATTGTGCTCGTCACCAATGCAAGAGGCTGCTGTCTCGACTCCCGGAGAGTCAGCATTGCCTTGGCCTGGGCTGATCGCTATACTAACTCGTTTGGCTGAGTTAGGGGGAGGGAAGCCGTGGGTGGGTCCTGGGCGTTGTGGACAGCAACCCCTACAGTTCGGTCGGGGTGCCTGCACAGCGAGGGTAGGATCTGGAGAAAGGTAGTGTGACCTTCCACACGTTACCCTCTCCCGGTGAGAATCTGCGCTGCCAGGCTGGCTGCACATGTGTCGGAGGAAAGCATGTGACAGTCTCCGGCCTCCCGGACCAACAGTAGGGGGGAGTGCGCAACAACCAGGAAGTGGGTTGGGAATTGGCTAACAGTGGGATAGGAAAAAAATCTGAAAAAGGATGGGGAAAAAGATAAAAAATAAAAATAAAAAAACGTGATGATGCAGAGAAAGGCGACACTAGAAGCACCTACATGACCCGCACATGCATCCTACACAACATCCCTCCACAGAATTTGGAGGTGGCGGTCCTGCGCTGTCGCGGGGGTGGAAGGTAAACAAGGCGGAGAAGGGGGGAGAATGTTCATGTTTTGTACAGCCATGAAACAGATTGTTCATCTGAGACTCTGAGACGTACCGAGACAGTCTTGTGGCCACCCAATTTGACTGCAGTCCTTTTCCCATTGGGTCGCTTACGCTGTACGTCATCACGCTGTACGTGGCTCGATGGCGATAGCATCAGACTTATGTACAATGTGTACGTATTACAAATAGGTACATATATTACATATTCTGTACGTGGCTTCACGGTGAGTCATATATACAATGTGTACGTATTACAAATAGGTACATATATTACATATTCTGTACATGACTTCACAATGTGTACGTATTACAAATTGCTGTCCATGGTGCTGAACATGCTGGTCATTGTACATAAGGCTTGGGCTGTCATGAGATATTGAATCTTCTACGTGAGCTGAAATATGTTTGAATATGTAATATAATTTTATGTACCTGTAATACATACACATTGTACATAAGGCGCTATCGCTGTGAACAGAATATGTAATATATGTACCTGCTGTCCATGGTGCTGAACATTCTGGTCATTGTACATAAGACTTGGGCTGTCATGTCATGAGATATTACATTTCCCGGTCAAATTGGGTGTCCAAGTGTGTCCAAAATTCTCCACAGACATCCTTTGGGGGCGGCAGTGGCTCAGGAGGTAGAGCGGTAGTCAGAAGGTTCCCAGTTCGATTCCCGGTCCTCCGGGGCAGCGTGTCGATGTGTCCTTGAGCAAGACACTTAACCCCTAATTGCTCCCGATGAGCAGGTTGGCATCTTGCATGGTGGCCTACACCATCGGTGTGTGAATGTGTGAGTGAATGGGTAAAATGTGAGGAACAAAAAATTGTAAAGCACTTTGGATAAACGAGCTATATAAATGCACCATTTACCATTTACATCCTCTTGCAATGCAAACCCTTCTTGCCTGTTTAAATGCAGTACACCGAATCCCCCTTCTTATCCATTGAAAATGAAAGTGTAAAAGTATGTTGTGAATATTGATAATAACATGCCCAGGAGGAACTGCCATTTTGAACACTCTTTTTTCCTGACCTCAATGCATGAGTTACTCTTTAGTACTGTATATAAAAAAAACATTAGCTTTTAATAAAAAAAGGGAAAACAATTATAATAAGCCACTTGTTTTATAAACAAGCCAAAGAGTTTGTTCAGTAAACAACAAATATGTCCCAACCCCTGGGTGGAGGAGGGCTCTGCAGTTAGAAGACTTGAAAGAGCTAAGGATCACAAACTCCACCAACAGGCACCATCTTAAACACGTCTCTCTCTCTCTCTCTCTCTCTCTCTCTCTCTCTCTCTCTCTCTCTCTCTCTCTCTCTCTCTCTCTCTCTCTCTCTCTCTCTCTCTCTCTCTCTCTCTCTTCCCCCCCCCCCCCCTGGTGGACCAGTGGGGGTGACAGCCCAGAATGAATTGACATGCCTCCCAGAGGTTGTTCTCTAATAACATATCGATCCGACCAGGTCTGATATGCAAATCATCCGCCGCTCGTGTTGCTCCTGGGTGAGACAAATGCCTCTGGAATACCTTACACCCTGAGCCGTGTTGAAAGTATTAGGGCACAATGATCACACCAAGTCAGTGTGTCAGGTGTCCCGCCTTGAATAGCCCCTTGTCGTTAGCCGCTAACACATTCCACTTGTAAACATGGCCTCTCGTGTAGTAGCAGCAGTAACAGGCATCACCCTGGTGTTCGGGGCTATAGAGGAGTCTTGCATAAAGAATTCACGAAAAATCTGAATCCATACACTACTTTATACTGTGTTTTTCTCATGCAAATGTGTCACTGAATGGAAATGCCTCAGACTGGCATCAGGTTCTCAGCCCTGTGCTGTGATTGCAACGCCTCTATTTTTTAGGGGTAGCAACTGGGGGGAATACAGTAAACAGGGGATAGGCAGCGTTTGTTTACGATCTACAACTTCAGGGGGAAACAAAGACATGTAAACCATGCAGAAGACAATCAAGTCCCAGAAATAGTCATTAACTCTTAATTAAAGGAATACCTCTCAAATGAAGTCTAATATGTTATTTCCATGGCCATAGACAGTTCAAATCAAGCTACTCTCTCTCCTAAAGGCTAAAGCCAGAAACCAGAGAAGTAAGAATCAAACTTGTGATATGAAGTCTGGAGCTACTCCATTGACAATGAATGGGCGACTGATTTTGTGGACCCATATTTGTTTGTTATATCCAAATGAGCTTTATCCTATAGTAGTGTTCTATAGTAGTACCATTCCCCTTGGTGCTCTCAGTGTCATCTATAACATATTTCCCAATGCATTGTCTATAGAGCAGCTTCAGACTTTATACTTGCTGATATCACAAGTTTGAGTTTTAGGATTTGGGTGAGAGTTGTAAAGGTTTTTCAATATTTTGTACTGTGTTAGACCAGAGGAATAACATGTATGAATTCTGAAATTGGGTGTAGTTCTCCTTTAACACATTCCCCACCAACAGCGTTTATATACGTGTTTGGCCGCCAACCGTTGAACGGCAACCACGTATACTGTATATACGTTATTTGGTCCGTTTTCCTTTTTTTTCAATTTTAATATCCAATCAATGTCACAACCCGTATGTTGCTGTTAAAAGGCATACTGGGATCCCGAGGGTGCAGTACAGGCCAGATCCTCCCAGGTGGCAGTGTCGAGAGTGCAGTAAACCCTGTTCCAGACCGGGTGTTACGTTTAAACCGCTCTGGGCGCAGTTTTTTAGTACAGGGAAGCCTAGAGATTCACTCGGTCGAATTTAAACGGGTCCGGGCCCCGCGATGCTTGTGTTATGCCGTATTATGTCGTGGACCAGATGGACATCAGATGGACCAGATGGCGATCAAACAATTGGAATATTCTTTTTGGATTACCCCCGACCAGAGGTAAGGACTATCTGACATAAATTTCAGCTTGATCCAACAATGTTTTGATACCGATCCAGCTGACCAGCGTTTTTAGTGTTCAATACGAATGCCGTTACTGGTAACAAAGCATCAGAACGATTATAGTATAATTCACGTTGCACCCTATTACCCGCTTCCCAGGAATTATCCCGGATCACTCTGAAATTATACTTATTCACCACGGGATAGCGCGTGAATGTATGCATGAATAAATTATCTCTTTTTTTGCATCTTGGATGGAAGAAAGTCAGTGTCAAATGCCTATAGTATTGTCTCCATAGCTATAATATAGAATATAGATCTAGCTCTACAAACAAGGTGACACACTCCTATCTTTAAAGCGTGGCATACCTGTAGCTACAACGGTACCCGGCTAATCCCCGGCGCTGAATGAGTTAATATTAGGTCACCCGGAGATTCACAAGTGTAATATTACATGTCCATAGGGCTGTACTGAATGCTTCGAAGCTTCGATCATAATGTTGACATTCGAATTCTAAATCAACATTACAAATTTTTATTTTTTATTATTTTTTATTTTTTTTTGTCTATTCAATCTGTTTAAACCAATGGGGGTTTTCTTCACAGTTGCAGTTAAAGATTAGGCTACACTAATATTATAATATTATACTATAAGACGTCACCATCACTTTCATACCAACCGTGCCCTTATTGGATTATTTATGTTGACGAAACTGATGAGTTATATTCATTAAAGAAAGTTGATTTAATCAAAGAAAAAGACTAATTTAATCAGATTAATCACTTTATTCAAATTGAGGATTTAGTTAAAAAAATATATATATAATAATTTAAAAAAAAAATTGTAGTAGGCCTCTTTTTTATGGACATTCGAAGCTTCGTTCGAATACTTCAATCGAAGCTTTGAATGTTAAAAAATTATATTCGGTACAGCCCTACATGTCCAGGTATGGAAATGAGGACATGTCCTGCTGCTGGAGTATCCGGATTTGCCGGTCTGATGTATCAGGTGAGGTTTCTAGTTTATAGTGAAGACTTTATCAAGAGATGCCTTGCTCCCCAAATCTCTCTTGCACTCCCTCTGCTCATAGATTAGATTAGATTAGATTAGATTAGATTAGATTAGATTAGATTAGATTAGATTAGATTAGATTAGATTAGATTAGATTAGAGTGCAAATGTAACAGTAAAGTGCAATTGATGATTAACTGGAGTATATATAATAAATGTGTACTACTGAGTAATAATGCTAATCAGATAATGTACAGTATTATTATGTACAGTGATACAGGCATAAAGACAATGGGCCTCATTCACCAATACACTCATATTTTTCTTATATTTTTTCTTAACTGTCTGTTAAGAGAAAAATAAGAAAAGCCACCGCCACATTCATCAACCCGTGTACAAATCTGTTCTCACCCAGGTCTGTTGAATGATGAATCCCACTCATTCTTAAACTGAAATGTGCATTCTCGTTCATTGAATTTGCATATAGACACGCCCCGCCAGCTCCTTATAAGGCGAGGTTTGGCATGCACTGCACCATGCTGATTCATTCAACAGGTAGCGCGGAAGCGATTTGCGACTGATCTCAAAAGGAGATTATTAAAATGTATTGTTATTATACAGCACAAGTACAATACACCATCCAAGTGGATAAATATATGCTCCATAAATAAATAAATGCGTGGAGAAACGGCTTAGTGAGGCAGCTCAGTGTGTGAGCACACACACATGCAATTTTATTTTGTATTGATTGAATACTTTATTGACACAACAGTAAAACAACATTTGAAACAACAATGTCAAACTCTGGTCAAATGGATAGGACACAATAAAGCCATAGGCTTGTTTCCATTGTGGTCCATTTACATAGAACATAAAAAGGCACGAAAAAAAACACAAAAGAACATACAGACAGGACACCCTAAATGCAAGTACAAAAACACCTAACCTGAAAACTCATAAAGTCAACTAATGTTAAAAGAAATTAAAAACCCAAAGACTTAAAAGCAACTCATGATAAAAGAGATAAAAAACCAAATTAAGACCAATTTGAGTTGCTGCTGAGCCATGATTTTAGGGCGGATTTAAATCAGAGAGGGGAGGGATGTTGGCACATCACAGTAGCAGAGTAAAATAATGCGCTTTTCCCCATGCATGTCCTGACTTTCGGAGGGACCAGGTCCGTGGGGCGTATTTGTGGACATCACTTACTTTATTAAAATAATTTAACTAGAAGCATTTTAAGCTGGTGTACCCTTTCCTCAACCCTGAGCCATCCCAGACTGCTAAAGTGAGCTGGCGTTAAATGAGTCCTAGAGTGAATGTTGTGCAGGAGTCTCACAAGTTTATTTTGGGAGGTCTGGAGCTTTGTCTTCAATGGTTTGGAGATGGTACTGTACCATGAAGTGCAAGCGTAGTCAAAGACACTGAATGAGGGCTCCAGCTAGGGTCCTCAAAGCGTTCCTATTAATAAAAGTGTAAATCCTAAATAAATATATATTTTTTTTATTAACCTTAGTAATCACTTTTAGTGCAATTCTTTCGTTAGAAAGTTTGTTGTTTAAAATACAGACGTACTGTATACATGCAAAATTAATCGTTGCAGCAAAGTAGGCTTCTATTATTCTAGTGACTTGTTTTATTAGGTATTATAGTAGTAAGTCCTACTGTAGAACATGAGATAATTTAGCATGGCACCTCATTTTGTAATGTCAATACTGAACGACGATTGATAAGAGGGGACATATCATAACCGGTTTGTTATAGCATATAGAAGAAATGGCTCTCTTTCATGTCCTCCTCGCCCCCCATTATCATCTGCTCACGAATTAGCTGGCCTCCACAGCACATCAACTTATAAATGTAACCATAAATTGTGACTTCAGTGTCCTACATGTTGACGTCCATCTTTGCTATTATTCATTTGCCCATGCAAGTCAGTGCAGGGGGCATGACCAGTTCACACTGGAATCTGATATTGGCCACATTTAAAAAAATATGTGAACAGCCAAACAAAGAAAATCACATCTGAGAAATAAATCAGAATTGAGCGTTAAGACTTGCAGTGTGAACATAGTCTTAGAGAGAATACTATATTATGACTACCTGTAGCATAACACCATACAATTTACACCCCCAGAGTCCCAGTACATTCGGTAATCTCAACGGTCTCACAGTGCAAGCAAGCTTATGCTCACAGAGTGTAATACCATGATGAAAGATAATTATTTTCTCTCACTGTGTATTTAGCTGATTTGCTTGGCAGGTGTTCGTTGGTAGATTCAAAAATCACAACACCGTCCTTCATGTAGCAAGATGGTCTTTGTGCATCACAAAATGATGCATCCAACTTCTCTCTCTCTCTCTCTCTCTCTCTCTCTCTCTCTCTCTCTCTCTCTCTCTCTCTCTCTCTCTCTCTCTCTCTCTCTCTCTCTCTCTTGTATAAAGTTAGTTGAAAGTGTATGCCACCTAAAAGCCTCGCCAACTACACTGAATTACCCATAATTCAAATGGTCACCCTTCCCAGTGTATGTGTTGTGTCTCATCAGTGTTGTGATATGAAAGCACCGGCAGCCAATCTGCTGATCCTTGGCTGGGATAGAAAAGTCCAGCTAATTGAAAGTATGTCTGTTATGTTGTCATCTCTTTTCAAAGACAGTTTTTAATTGGATTGGAGGGACTCGTGGACTTCCATGTTCTGCATCCTGATGTGTTCATCATCGTGACAATTGTAGGTAAAAAAAGAAATGTGTCGCTCTGCCGGTGAGGTTCTACGGTAACATTAAAACAATATGCATGTTAAACAAATGTCCTCAGGCGACATTCACACAGGAGCACTGCGTCTAATTGTTTTGCTTGTTGTAGTGTATATGCCGTGATGACCCTTGGTAGAAGCCACTGGTTCAACCCCTTGTAAAGTCCCCTAAATTGGTCTATGGGAGAGTCCTCAAAGTGCACTCAGCCTTGTCCGTTCGGGTCACCATGGTGCGAACGAGCCAAGCCTTTGCCTTTGGGGTTCTCGCAGATATTTATTGGAGGAATGCCAGAAGGAAGGAGCTGGGCGAAAATCACACAGTATTCCTGTTTGGTGTTTTTATGCAGAAGAAACCCATCACTTATTTATTTTTTTATTTGGTCCTGGATAATGAGTGTGTTGTGTGTGGTTCAGATGCCACTTGGGCCTTACCCTCTTACGGATTGGGCAAAAATGGGGCTTGTTTATAAAATAAATTTGACAATTGCATACCCAAGGTATTTTTCAATGTATTATACTTTATACTTACAGCACATGAATGAGTCTCTTTTGAAAGGTAACATTCTTAAGTTTCAGAAAAATCACTTTGAGTGCTAATGAAATAGAGTAACAGAGGTTTGAACTGATTCTCCTTTGGTTCATTACAATTTACTCAAGCCTAGTAACAGACACTATATTTAGGGTAAGCCATTTTAAGTTTATTAGTGAATCTTAAAAGTGAGGAACCAGCTGACTTGATTAAAGGGGCGTGTTTAAAACGGCCATTTTGTTTAGTTAAGTGCCCCCATTAAGGGACTGTTTCCTGTTTACTAGTAGCATCTGATTTGCTGAGTGAGCCATTAAGAGCCTGCCCTGTTTAAAAGCAGAGGGCCACACTGTGTTGAAGTCACTCTGTACTGGGCTCTGTTAAGGAAGGACAGGACACTCTCACTGAGAAACATTGCTTTATACTGAAAACTAGGGTAAGCCATTTTAAGTTTATTAGTGAATCTTAAAAGTGAGGAACCAGCTGACTTGATTAAAGGGGCGTGTTTAAAACGGCCATTTTGTTTTGTTAAGTGCCCCCATTAAGGGCCAGGTGTTAAGACAGCACTAATTAGTGATAGTGATTTAAAGGCTTGCTGGTGTAGCGTCAGCGAAGCGTCGAGAAACGAAGAGGGACAAAGAGGAGGAGTTATCCTGGAGTTCACCGCCGAGGGATCCACCGATCCACCCAGTGCTAAGTACACCATAATCCTATATTTCCCTCCCACACTGCTACTTCTCTACTTCCTCCCTGCCACTCTCGACAATACAATGTGTCTCATACCTATATCCACAATCTGCTCCTCCAGAACTGACTCTACCCATCCACGCCAGTTTGCTAGCAACCCGGCTAATCTCTCCTACCCTCCTACAGCCACTAATACACCTGTCACAGTACGGGGAGGCTTATGGAATTGTCAATCAGCAGTCAAGAAAGCTGACTTCATTACTGCCTACGCCCATAGTCTAAATCTGCAGCTCCTGGCTCTAACTGAGACCTGGATAACTCCCAATAACTCATCAACACCTGCAGCATTATCTACAAACTATAACTTCACTCACACACCTCGACCTTCCAGACGGGGTGGAGGCACTGCCCTCATGACATCTCCTTCATGGGCTACAAACGTAACACCACTCCCAGAACTGTCACTCTCCTCTCTCGAATATCATGCAGTATCTGTCTCTAATCCTTTCAATCTCACCATTGTTACACTCTACCGCCCTCCAGGTACACTCGATCACTTCACAGATGAGCTGGACATGCTTCTTAGCTCCTTACCGGAAGATGGTACCCCTCTCCTTCTACTGGGCGACTTCAACCTGCCTGACTCATCTCAGTCAGTCATAGTAGTCTCCCTCCTACAATCGTTTGACCTGACTCCCACTGCCATGCCTCCCACCCACAAAGCAGGCAACTCCTTGGATCTCATATTTTCCCGTAACTCCAGCATCATTAACACCACGGTAACTCCCCTACATGTATCTGACCATTCCTTCATATCCTTCTCACTAACTCTCATGCTTAACCGAAAGGTCTTCACCCCAACTCAAACAGTCTCACTCAGACGCAACCTGCCCTCCCTATCCCCCTCCACCCTCTCCTCTGACATACTATCCGCTCTACCTTTGAGTGACACCTTCTCTGCTCTCTCCACAGAGATGGCAACCTCCACCCTCCTTTCAGCCCTTGCAACCTCCTTCGACAAGCTCTGTCCCCTCGTTGAGAAACCTGCCCGCCGCTCCCCACCCAGTCCATGGCTGACAGATCCAGTGAGAGAACAAAGACAGGTCCTGAGAGCAGCTGAAAGGAAGTATAGAAAGTCACGCCTCACTGCTGACATCGACACATATCACAACCTCTTGTTAACATTCTCCAAAACCATCACTAATGCCAAAGCTTCTTTCTTCCACCATAGGATCGAGGCCTCTGCCAAGAATCTTCGCAAACTGCATGCTACCATGTCCTCCCTCCTCACTCCCCCCCCACCCCCCCCTCCCTCATCTTTCTCTGCCGAAGACTTTGCGATCTTCTTTGAGGAAAAAGTGGAGAACATCCGCAGCTCCTTCTCCCAACCCCCACCCATTCCAAATGCTGAATCGAGAACCTCATCCTTCACTCTGTCATCTTTCTCTCCCATTACAGAAGCAGAGACCCTGACACTGGTAACGTCAAACCGTCCGACTACTTGCCAGCTGGACCAGCTACCCTCCCCACTCCTCCAGACCATAGCACCAGACATCCTCCCATTCCTAACTGCAACCATCAACTCCTCACTCAACTCGGGGGTGGTCCCCACCTCCCTAAAACAAGCCAGAGTCACGCCGCTCATAAAAAAACCAACCCTGAACCCTACTGTCATAGGCAACTACCGTCCTGTCTCTCTTCTCTCCTTCCTTTCTAAAACACTTGAACGTGCTGTATCCAACCAACTTACTACTTATCTCTTACAGAATGACCTCCTAGACCCTAATCAGTCAGGCTTCAGGACTGGTCACTCCACAGAGACAGCCCTCATTGCGGTCACAGAGGCACTTCACTTAGCAAAAGCGAAAGGCCTCTCCTCTGTCCTGATTCTCCTAGATCTATCTGCAGCCTTCGACACAGTCAACCACCAGATCCTCCTTGCGGCCCTCGCAGGAATGGGAGTGGCTGGCTCTGCGCTGACATGGCTGTCATCATACCTCAATGACCGCTCCTACCAAGTGTCATGGAGAGGGACCCTGTCGGCCACCCGCCCCCTGCGGACGGGTGTCCCCCAGGGCTCGGTTTTAGGACCCCTTCTCTTCTCCCTCTACACTAAATCACTGGGTAACATTATCACGTCTCATGGCTTCTCCTACCATTGTTATGCCGACGATACTCAACTCTTCCTCTCCTTCCCTCCCTCAGATATCCACGTCTCTGTGCGGATCTCGGCCTGTCTGTCCGACATCTCAGCCTGGATGACGTCCAACCACCTCAAACTGAACCTAAGCAAAACAGAATTGCTCCACCTGCCGGCCAAATCCTCCCCCCTAACCGACCTTTCAATCACAGTCGAGAATGCAGCTGTGACTGCGTCCCCGACCGCCAAGAACCTTGGTGTTGTCCTCGACGACCAATTGAACTTCTCTGCTCACATCGCAGCGACGACCAGAACCTGCCGATTCCTCCTGAGCAATGTCAGAAGGATACGCCCCTTCCTGACAAAAGAAGCCACCCAACTCCTCGTCCAATCAACAGTCATCTCCCGCCTCGACTACTGCAATGCACTGCTCGCTGGCCTCCCGGCCACTGCCACTAAGCCTCTTCAACTCATTCAGAACGCAGCGGCCCGCCTGATCTCAAACCTACCGAAGTCGGCCCATGTCACCCCACTTCTTAGGGACCTGCACTGGCTCCCCATTGCTGCACGAATCCGCTTCAAGGCCCTCGACCTAGCATACCGTGCGGCAAAGGGAACCGCTCCCGCCTACCTCCGGTCAATGGTCTCTAACTACACACCCTCAAGACCCCTACGCTCTGCATCTTCTGGCCGCCTCAGACCTACTCCTATCCAAGCTCCGGGAGGGTCATCAAAGAGAAGTCGCCTATTCTCAGTCCTTGCCCCACAATGGTGGAATGAACTACCCACCCCAGTTAGGACAGCCGAATCACGTCCAATCTTTCGCCGTCGACTAAAGACGCACTTCTTCAACCATTATCTGAATTAAAAAAAAAAAAAAAAAAAAAAAAAAAAAATCTAACCCTAACTAACCGTACTGTCATGCACTTGTCCTAATAAACTAACCTACACTGTAGCACTCAACACTTTGATGAACATTGTTGCTCAGCTGATAGAGTTGTGCCCTTCCTGATGGCTTGTCGTACAGAACTTGTAAGTCGCTTTGGATAAAAGCGTCAGCTAAATGACTAAATGTAAATGTAAATGTATATTTTTGACACTGGGATGAGGTCCCTAGATACCAAGAACATGCAAATGGATGGACCTTGTAGAAGTGGAGCAATCTTCCATTTACTTAGGTATGTATTTTTAGGCGGAATAGGGCTAGGGCTCAAGAGGTTAATCTGTAACAAATTTATTAAATTATACTTCACTGGCCAAACATGTATCAGCTGGCCAAACATGTACACATCGGGCGATGCCGACAACGCATGGGTATGATGGATGGTGGAAATGGAGGGACAGCCCAAGCAGAAGTATAATTCTGCCTTTAATGTTTTCAGGGTACATTTAAGGTAGTGGTCATTGAGGACGTGGGCACATTCCTGATGGATGGATATAGTTTGACCGCACCGTTGTAGATTTGAATGGTGGCTGATGTGGGTTACAGATGGGATGCGATCAGAGCTGCACTCACTGCTGGGTTCAAAATGCTAAATGGTCGGGGTCTTCACGAGGAGAGCAGAACGATGGATAATAATATCAAAAAGTTTTCTCCTTGAAAATGTGTCTATATTCCTCTCTCAAGATTCATGGGATGTTCTTGTTTTTTTTCTAGTTTATTAAAACAAATTTACTTCAAACTCTAACGACACCCCTGCTCACCCCCATGTCAATCAAAACAAGATTGAGGTTTGTGTCGCCACATAACACACATTGAGTTCCAGCTCTAGCCTCTAATTAAGACAGGTGTGCCGCTACGGAAGCATTCTGACAGACACTACACAAGTGTCTCTACTCTGTGCATTCTTCTGTGTGCGACTCGCTGCTTACCGAATCTCAGCACAGGTCTTATCCGTGCTCCTTCCTTGCAGCGAAGGTACTCAAATTACTCTCAGTAGTTGTAGAATCACAGCATGAATCAAAAGAAAAAAAGTTTTGGTAAAAGTTTTACACTTTTAGTACTTCACAATAAATGTTTTGAAAACATGTTTTGAAAGTGTTGAAAACCCAAGATACACACCGTTTCGGAGTGCAACCTAGCAAGCAGGCTATTTAGGAATTGCTGTTTTGCCATAGAAAACCCAGCCAAAGCATGGTGAGCTGCACATCAAAACAGGTCAGAGTTCAGCTTCAAACTGCTAGCCAATGTTTTTTCTTTCATTTTAACAAATAACACTCTGTGTGCTACAGTACCACTCCTGCCTTAGCTTGTCAGTGTAATCACCAATTGTTTGCCCACACAATATATCATGGAATTAATTTAAAGACAAATGTGTACCGGTAATCATTTAACTTGCATCAAGGAGATCAAACTTTACATTTTTCATTTATTGCACGTTGTAAAAGAGGTTTAGATGTCACACTAAGCACAATCACAAGATGGACCACACTGTCAGTTTACGCAGGAGAACACAAAGGTTTGCGGTAGAGGTAGTGAGAGGTAAGTGCTAGCTGGGGTGTAGTGAGAGGTAAGTGCTACCTGGGATGTAGTGAGAGGTAAGTGCTAGCTGGGATCGATGTAGTAAGAGGTAAGTGCTAGCTGGGATGTAGTGAGAGGTAAGTGCTAGCTGGGGTATAGTGAGAGGTAAGTGCTAGCTGGGGTGTAGTGAGAGGTAAGTGCTAGCTGGGATGTAGTGAGAGGTAAGTGCTAGTGTAGTGAGAGGTAAGTGCTAGATGGGGTGTAGTGAGAGGTAAGTGCTAGCTGGGGTGTAGTGAGAGGGTAAGTGCTAGCTGGGGTGTAGTGAGAGGGTAAGGTAAATGGTAAATGGCTGCTTTTTTATATAGCACTTTTATCCAAAACGCTTTACAATTTGTTCCTCACATTTTACCCATTCACTCACACACCGACGGCGGAGGCAACCATGCAAGGTGCCAACCTGCTCATCGGGGGTTAAGTGTCTTGCTCAAGGACACATCGACATGCTGCCCGGGAGGAGCGGGAATCGAACCGGGAGCCTCCGGATTGCCAGACGACTGCTCTACCTCCCAAGCCACTGTCGCCCCCCCCCTCCCGGTAAGGGAGGAGACAAGTATGACACAGCCTTCTTAGAAACACAGAATATGTTGGTACGTATTATGACGATAGGATTCAGGTTTAAAAAATATTATCATACAGTTTGTATGCTCATAGAATTTTTGTTTGAGGCGTTATATCCAAATTTGTTTTATTTCAATGTAGCTTACAGCTCTGAATCATAAAGTGTACCCATATCCCAATTAAATCACCATGGCTACTGTCATAGTGTCCTAAATCAGAAGGGCGACTGTCAGTGTCCTAGTTGTTCCAATATACCTTCTATGGAGCAGGATGATGTCTTGATGACATCACCGTTAGTCATTTCTCTCTGGTGTTCAACTACTATTTGAATTAGACTGCATATGATGTCATTATGATGTCACATATTCCAGGAAGTATTAAATCACTCGACAGAATCCGAGAGTGGCCATAATAGCCATTTATTATTTTCTCCCTTTATGTCGAGATTAACACAAGTTAATTATGGTGTTATCTTAACATAACAAGGTGGTTTTGTCAAGATCGCGGGGTAGGCTAATTATCTTGTCATCCCAACATAAACGAATAAGGTTTTTGTTAGATCACAGGTTACTTACCTCATTATCTCAACATACGTAACAGAAATCTATTTAAATATCTAGGTGCCCAACAACCACTGACAGGTGCACTCTCTGGACCTGCTGACTGCATGTATCCACGCTAAAGCACCAGTCTTCTTGAGTTGCTATTTCTCTCTTTCTAATTTCCTTCCCTTTCCCAAATAAACATTCCAAACAATATCCCGGTGTCATGTGTTTGAACCCGTGAAACTAAGCAAAAACACAAATATACTCCTAGGCCAAAACCCATTTTTCAATATGCCTGTTTCCCATGCATCAATGCTCAGTCCCTCCATGTCCAATTGTGTGTAATGGATGTGATGAAGTGGCCTTGTTTACCATAGGCTGTAATGTATTCAATATAAAGGCTATAATGTTCAGAATTAGTTGACGTCTCCATTTCCTCCCTCTCCTTCAAACGGCAGCCAGGTTTCATGATGGAGAGGCTTGTAAATCCTATAATGGCGACACGTATGCGCCTTTGGCCTAGGAGTCCATTTAGTCCACGGTGCAGGCTGGTTCGCTGTGGTGAATATTGTGTCAAAAACACTATCGCAGAATTCATACATGTTTTGTAATGGATCTATCCAATAGAAGCACAGCCGTGATAAAACATGAACCATAGGGTTTTTGCTCATAATTGATTGGTATTCCCCAAATGCAGCCAAGAAAGTGATCTTGAAGTGTGAGTTGTGATCAAACCATCACTTGTTATATTGAGACATGTAGATATAATTAAGCCGTGATCATGACAAAACCATGTTGTCAAGATAATGAGATAAATAACTTGTGATCTCGACATAACGGGATACGAAATATTATTGCAATCAGTCGCTCTCAGCTTCCTTACTAAGTTGAAAACTATATTTAACCTATACCAATCAGAAGTGGATTTTGATCATAATAAAATGGATACATTTCTGGATCAAATTAACCTACCTAAACTTTCAGAGGAACAGTTAGATGCACCTATTACAATAGAGGAACTTAGGGAGGCTATATCTGAAATGCAAATTGGTAAGGCTCCTGGATGGGATGGTATCCCACCAGAACTGTACCTCTCATGTTGGGATGTAATTGGACCCCATATTACTTGATATGATTTTATACTCAATTAAAGAGGGGAACTTCCCCAGGGACATCAATATGGCACTCTTATCTGTCCTCCTTAAAAAGGACAAAGACCCCAACGAATGCGGTAGCTATAGACCCTTAAGCCTCCTCGGAACCGATCTCAAGCTGTATGCTAAGGTACTAGCCATCAGACTTCAAAAGCATATGACATCTTTAGTTCATCCTGATCAGACAGGCTTCATAAGAGGCCGTCTGATCACGGATAATATTAGACAGATACTGCATGTGATAGACGCCAGTAAGGATACCGTACCTCCTAGAGCTGTATTATCCTTGGATGCGATGAAGGCCTTTGATAGATTAGAATGGTCTTATTTATGGGCAGTACTTGGAAGGATGGGGTTAGGAGATGGATTCATTAATATGATCAAAGTACTATACAAAGATCCTTCGGCCATGATTATTACAGGTAAATTCACCTCCCCACACCTCCCTGTATCGCATTCGTCCCGACAGGGTTGTCCTCTTAGTCCCGGACTATTTGCTCTATCCCTAGAGCCCTTGGCACAATATATAAGACAATCCCAATCCATAGGGCTGATCTCAATTAGGGGCACAAAGCATCATATTAGTTTATATGCAGACGATGTAATATTGTTCATACAAAACCCTACCACCTCAATGCCTCATCTGCTCAAACTAATAGATGATTTTGGCAATCTATCTGGATTTAAGATAAACTGGCCAAAATCGGCATTCCTTCCACTTAATGTCACTGCGAAGGCTACCTCCCTCCCAGAAAATATACTAATGGTAGAACACTTTAGATGTCTTGGAGTTGAAATATTCCCCACTATATGCCAAACGATCAACTTCTTCAGTTCAATGTTGCCGTTACCCCCCCCCCCCCCCCCCCCCCTGTTGGTTACTGGAAAAAATTACACTCCGTCGCATTTTCCGGTGATGACGTCAGTGTGAGAGAGACGCTTCTGCTGTTCTCCCCAAACCCCACGAGAAAATGTTAGTTTAAACACTACTTATAGTCAACAAAGTTTTAATCCATGGTAGAGTTGAAGTAACCCTAATAATGTCAACCAACAAGGAAAAGAAGAAAGGACAAGGACGCGCCGTAATTGAAACTCGCTCAGCGACAAACAAACAGGACGACGCTGAAATTGAACTTGAACCTGGCGCTGCGGGTGGTCGCGACGAGGAAAGTCAATGGGAAAACATCGCTGCCCGTGTGGTTCGCGATGTGACTGAAAAGATAAGTGCCCTGATGGACCTAAAGCTTACTGCCCTGACTGCAACACTGGAGGGCTTTAATAGCCGACTGTCAGACAATACCAAACGCATTACAGAGGCGGAATCCCGCATCTCAGCGGCCGAGGACAACACATCAACAATAGAAAACAGACTGAAAAAGCTGGAAAAAACAGTGACGACTCTGCAACAGCGGGCGGAAGATGCCGACAATCAAAGCCGACGTGAAAGCGTTTGTATTATGGGTTTGAAAGAGGGGACAGAGGGCACACAACCTGTTAAATTCTTCGAGACCTGGCTTCCAACTCTGCTTAATATCGATACAGAAAAAGGCAGTGTGAAGATTGACAGGTGTCGCAGGGCTGCAGGAGACATCCAGCCTGATAAAACCAGACCTGTGGTCATAAAATTTCAAACTATGCAAGATGCACAACGAATTACGACAGCAGCACGGGCGAAAGGCGTACTGAACTACGAGGGCAATAAACTTCTGATCAGACCAGACATCTCCTATCAGACCAGGATGGAAAGACGTAAATACAACACTGTGTGTGATGAGCTCATCAAAAAAGGGATACGATTTAAAATGCGCTTCCCTTCGAGACTAACTATTACACACAGCGGCGAGGACCACTCTTTCAAGACCCCACAAGAAGCGGAAGACTTTCTGAAAGGCGTGGATTAAAGGTACTGCCCACCCTACACATGGATCGGACTGATGGAATGCGCTCATGCAAAACGGACTGAGGTCTCTCTTTCTCTCTCTCTCTCTCTCTCTCTCTCTCTCTCTCTCTCTCTCCCTCTCTCTCTCTCTCTCTCTAGTTTTGTTGCTTGTTTTTTTTTCTTCTTTTTTTCCTCCCCATTATTTTTTACTGGCGCACTTCACATTATACTGGTATAGGTTATTATGTATTAAAAGACTAGTTTTTATGATTGAAATGTCCAGCTTTGATTTCAGACACACAAATATTGGGGCTCCCCCCAACCCCCACAATGAGTTGGAATGGAGTAGTCTGGATAAAACTATATGGCAAGCATATCTATAACCTATGGAGTGCTACAGTAGTTCATGGTTATGATGATATTTTTTTATAGTCACCGTAATCTCCCGGGCTCTCCCCGCCTTTCTTTTCTTTTCTGCTTTTCTTTTAATTTAATTTGTATCACTTTATCTGATATGGGCTATACAGCTTCATGATATGCTTTAGTCACGTGATTTATGGTTTAAATACTCTTAACTCCTTCAGATATCAAACAATGGATTCAAAATCATGATTATAGATCAGTGGCACAACTATCTTTGTCTTATAATTATTATTATTATTATTATTATTATTATTATTATTATTATTATTATTATTATTATTATTATTATTATTATTATTATTATTATTATTATTATTATTATTATTATTATTATTATTTATTACACAGTATTCATGCAATTCAAATCAAATCAAATTAAATCAAATTTATTTATAGGGCCCAACAACACACGTTAATGTCCCCATGGGCCGTACAGATCTTCTTTAAACAAGTCAAGAAGAAAACATAACAATAAGTCAAGAACAGAACAAGAACACCATAAGGTGCAAACATTTTTAGATGGATGCAAATAAATGAAAGAATGCAAGCACTCCCAGACGCGTGTAGCATAATGACAAGCAAGCAGTGCAAAAATGCGGAAGCATTCGTCACTGCACGCCACTACGGTAAAGCGCCTTTCTTTTCAGGCCCGCTTTGGGAGCTGTCGCGCGGAAATAGGCTGTCTATTGCCATTCTCTTTGACAAACTCTAACCTTAACCAGCTCCTTAACAGCGCCTAAACTTAACCGTTCTAACCTTAACCAACTCCGAAACAATGCCTAACCTTAACCTTAACCTTAACCATGCCTAACCTTAACCATAGAAAGAATATTGCCATTCTCTTTGACAAACTCTAACCTTAACCAGCTCCTTAACAGCGCCTAAACTTAACCGTTCTAACCTTAACCAACTCCGAAACAATGCCTAACCTTAACCTTAACATTAACCATGCCTAACCTTAACCGGCGAAAGAATACACGTTAAAAAAAAAATCACGTTAAAAAAATTTACGGATTCGAACTCGCCAGCAACGAGCCGTAGGATCCACAGCCATGCAGTCTTGCCAATTGAGCTATTTCTGGATACTGAATAAGGCGCGGTGACTTATATATATTGAGCTCCGCTCGTGTCGAACCAAGGCGGGATCTCATGCGCATGCGCGGGCACCTCGCGCGAGCACGCCGGCGCACGCACGCACCTGAGCGAGCACGCCGCCGCCGGTGCACGCACCTGGGCGCTGGGCGGCGGAAAATGAAAGGCGCATTACCGCACGCCACTACGGTAGAATGCTTCCGCATTCTTGCACTGCTTGCTTGACATTAAGGAACAGGCCTCCCAGACATACCCCACGCGAAGGTAAGGAAAAACTCACTAAAACCTAACAATAGGGAAAAAAAGCTCCACAGGCAGTGTGGAGGAGAGAAACCTTAGAAGGGCCATTCAAGGGGGGATCTCCCTTCTTAGATGTTGGTGATAGTAGTGTTGCAGACGGACAGTTGGTAAGCATGCACTCATGTGTGTAGTGGAACACAGATGAGTGCATGCAATAGCAACTGTACATTTTGAAAAATTAAAGATAGAGCTGATAGCAATCTATTTGAGGCACAGGGGCGGCGCAAAGAGGGTCACGTCCTCCCCGTCTTAGTCAAGGGACATTTAACACTCCGGTCGTTGCTCAGGGACAGCCGGAGACAGGGAGATGGGGCGGCGCAGAGAGGGTCACGAACTCCCCGACATCATCGCGGGACATCCGGCACTCCGGTCACCACTACGAGACCTCCGGAGACAGGGGGGCACGCAGAGGGGGTCGCAACCTCCCGGCCTTCGTCACGGGACGTCCAACACTCCGGTCAACACTCCAGGACAGCAAGTCATAGGGAGACAGGGAGACGGGACAGGCGTTAGACGGCTCATGAGATTGTAGTAGGCGGACATAGCAATAGATACAAGTGGTAGGCATATATGTGAAAGGAGTAGATATATGAAGTAGGCGTATTATGTGAATAGAAATGGAAGTACTTAACCCAGCAATGAAACCGCATTGACTGTTAATCTGTTAACAGTCTGTTAATACTGTTAATCAGTTGACAGGACCACGGACAGACGGCGGTGAATAACTGATCCAAGGCCTCGGAGGTGCATGTAGAGCAGTCACTACAATCTTGGCCAAGACCCCGAGGCATCCATCACCTTAGTCAGCGCCAGGAGACGGGCACTCAGAGAGAAGGGGGGGGGGGGGGAGAGTTAGAGAGTTCCCATGTTTGTGGTGCTGCAAAGGAGCAGACATGTAGTACCCTGTAGTGCCATGTAGTACCATGTAGTACCCCGTAGTGCCATGTAGTACCCTATAGTACCCTGTAGTGCCATGTAGTACCCTGTAGTACCCTGTAGTACCCTGTAGTACCCTGTAGTGTCATGTAGTACCCTGTAGTGCCCTGTGGTACCCTGTAGTGCCACGTAGAGCCATGTAGAGCCATGTAGAACCCTGTAGTGCCATGTAGTACCATGTAGTACCATGTAGTACCCTGTACCCTAACTAAACTACCCTGTAGTAAACTACCCAGTGGTACCATGTAGTACCCTGTACCATAACTAAACTACACAGATTAATCTAAAGGTCAGTCCCCGACCAGGTGAGATCAGGGTAGGTTGAAGGAGAGAGAGAAAAGATGAGTCTTAAGCAGGGATTTAAAAGCTTCGACAGAGCAGGCGCCCCTGATGACGGCAGGTAATTTGTTCCACAGGTAGGGAGCGTGGTAGACAAAGGCTCTGTGGCCGGCGGATTTCTTTTTAACCCTAGGGGTCGATAGAAGCCCCGCATTTTGTGAGCGCAGAGCACGAGCGGGCGAGTATCGGGAGATGAGATCGGATAGATAGAGCGGTGCAAGCCCATTTAAAATTTTGTAGGTGAGGAGTAGCACTTTAAAGTCAGAACGGGCTTGGATAGGAAGCCAGTGTAGGGCGGACAAAACTGGTGTGATGTGATCAAATTTTCTAGTTCTAGTTAGTATCCGTGCAGCCGCATTTTGCACGAGTTGAAGATTTTTGATGCTTGAATTAGGTAGGCCTGAAAAAAGTGCATTACAGTAGTCCAGACGTGATGAGACAAAAGCATGAATCAGGGTTTCAGCATCAGCCAGAGTTAAAATGGGGCGTATTTTTGCGATATTACGAAGATGGAAGAATGCAATTTTGGTGACATTTTTTATATGTGCATTAAATGAGAGGGACGAATCAAAAATGACTCAGAGGTTTTTTATGGTGGAGCTCTGGGATACATGACAGGTATCAAAGTTGAGGGAGATGTCCTGAAACAGGCCTCTGTGGTTTGGGGGGCCAACAATTAACATCTCAGTTTTATCTGCATTAAGGAGTAGAAAGTTTTGCGACATCCATTTTTTGACGGCAAGCAAGCAGGCCTCAAGGTTTTGAAGTTGGGAGGAATCATTTGGCTTAATAGGTATATATAATTGGGTGTCATCAGCGTAAAAGTGAAAGTTTATGCCAAATTTGCGTATGATATCGCCGAGGGGTAGCATGTAAATCGAAGTGTTTCAGACAAACAAACAGACCAATGTAACTCCAATTTGAATATATACACAAAAAAATATGATTCATTCCCATAGTTATCATTATTACTATTATTATTATTATTATTATTATTATTATTATTATTATTATTATTATTATTATTATTATTATTATTATTATTATTATTATTATTATTATTATATAGCCCCCCCCCCCCCCCCCCCCCCTCTTCTCCTGATTGCAATTTTCCCTTTAACTCCATAAGGGCCACAATATGTGGACAAAAATAATGGTAATAATAAATAAGAGGGATTAAACAGAAGAAAATGGTCATGCTATTATTGGTCAAATTATCGGATGCGAGTAGCCTATATTATCTTTAAATATCTGATTGAAATTACACCTACAGACAAGGAGTGAAGCTCCAGTACTGTTGGGTTCTGTAACTATTTACTACCAATTGATACGGCGGTGTGGGGATGGGGGGTGTGTGCGGAGAGGGGCCGATCTCTGTAGGGATTTTATCACTCGGTAGATTGGCCCTTTACTCTCCCGCGGCGGGACTCCTCTCAGCTTCACTGGAACAATGTTAATCATTTTAGCCCATCCATTAGGGATGGGCCGTATGTGTTTTATGTGTAACCCGTCTGTGCAAGACGGTAGGGTTATTTTGTTTTATGTACTTCACCCCCTCCCCCCTCCGTTCACCTCCTCCTTATTCCAGCCATTTAGAGACCTGCCCACATTAGCTTCAATAGGCTCCCAGTACGCACTCATGCAACACATTATGTATTATATGAGTTTTTGACATGAGTGATCTTAAAATTATAACCCTCAATGTGAAGGGTATAAATAATGTGGTCAAGCGTCAAAAAATATTGCATTACCAACAACTACACAACAACATGTATAGATTATGGCTAGTTTGAATATAATGATCTGGAACACTGGTGGAATAAATAAACAACACAAACGCAAAAGCATGCTCACACTGATGAAAAAAGAACAGGTGGACGTGGCTCTGCTAAGCGAAACGCACATTTTAGAGAAAGACATAGATACGTTAGCGGACAACACATATCATAACATTAGTCACTCTTTCTTTGGAACGAGAACTCGGGGAGTAGCCATAGTCGTTAGACGGAAGTTGAATATTGAATTGAAGGGAGTATGGTCTGATGCAGATGGTCGGATAACTATAGCTAAGATTTTAAGAACAGAAAAATAGCGTTGGTAGCGGTATACGCCCCAAATTTATAAGAAGTTAGTTTCTTCACTATACTTACCAGAGCAATGTTAGACCTTCCCGAATACTCATTTATAATTGGTGCGGATTTTAATGCCATTTGGAATCCAAGGATGGACAAATCAAACCCCTCCTTTTCCAACAAACAAAAAAATTCATCTAATGCATTAAAGGATTGGTCGAAGATTACAGGTGTAAATGACTTATGGCGATCACTCAACCCCATGACCCGGAAGTACTCTTGTCGATCTACGAGACATAACACATTATCCAGAATAGATTACGTTTTTACATCCCCGAGACTATTTGATAACTACGATGTGGAAATGATACCCAATGCATTGTCAGATCACTGTTATTTACTCCTAAAAGGAACATTTGGTATACTATCATCCCGAGCCCCAAGATGGCGATTTAACACGATGCTGCTTAATAACAAGGAATTCATTACACAAATCAAAGAAGCTCTTACGGTATTCCTACGGATGAATGCGAATTCGGTGCAGGACCCCAGAATATTATGGATGTCGGCAAAGGGAATGATCAAGGATTTCACTGATAGCTTTTCCTCCCAAATACGCAAGAATCAACGCTCAAAACTGGCTGAACTGGAAACGCTTTACTCAACGTTATTTAATTCTTTACAATACAACAACTCGGTTCAACTGGAAAATCAAGTCAATATACTAAAAAAAGAGATTAATGCCATATACAGACAACAATCTGAAATGCAAATACGTAGCACAAGACAACAGCAGTACTCCCAAGGTTCCAAACCAAGTCACCTATTAGCTATGCGATTAAGAGTCAACGCAAAATTTGCAGATATAACTACCATTAGAGCACAACAAGGACTTGTTACAAAACCCAAAGAAATAAACACGACATTCAAAGAATTCTACTCCAACTTATACAAATCAGAAACGACCTTCGATCAAAACAAAATGGACACATATCTTAATCAAATTAACCTCCCTAAACTTTCAGAGGATGACGCTAAACAGTTAGAAACACCGATCACACTAGATGAACTTAGGGAGGCCATATCTGAAATGCAAAGTGGTAGGGCTCCTGGAAGAGACGGTATCCCACCAGAAATGTACCTCTCTTGTTGGGACATAATTGGACCCTTATTACTAAATATGATTTTATACTCAGTCAAGGAGGGGAACTTCCATAAGAATGACAATATTGCACTCATAACAGTCCTCCTTAAAAAAGACAAAGACCCCACCGAGTGCGGTAGTTATAGACCTTTAAGCCTCCTCGGAACCGATATCAAACTGTACTCTAAGGTATTAGCCATCAGACTACAAAAGCATATGACGTCTTTAATTCATCCGGACCAAACTGGCTTCATAAGAGGCCGCTTGATCACTGATAACATAAGACGATTACTACACGTACTAGATGCTAACAAGGAAGACAACACACCTAAGGCGATGCTGTCCCTGGATGCAATGAAAGCTTTTGACAGGTTGGAATGGTCGTATCTATGGGCAGTATTAGAAAGGATGGGGTTAGGAAAAGGATTCATTGATATGATTAAAGTATTATACAAAGACCCATCGGCCATGATTACAACAGGTACAATCACCTCCGAAATCTTTCCAGTATCACGTTCTTCCAGACAGGGTTGCCCTCTTAGTCCCGGACTATTCGATCTATCATTAGAGCCTTTAGCACAATATATAAGACAATCCCAATCCATAGAACCAATCGTAATCAAGGGCACACAACACAAAATTAGTTTATATGCGGACGACGTAATACTGTTCATGCAAAACCCCAACACCGCATTGCCTCATCTTCTCAAGTTGATTGAGGACTTTGGAGATTTATCGGGATTTAGGATAAATTGGCCGAAGTCGGCCTTCCTCCCACTTAACGCCCCTGCAAAAAGAAATATAACCCTCCCAGAAGAGATACCGATGGTAAAACACTTTAGATGTTTGGGAGTTGAAATATTCCCTACCATAAGCCAAACGGTAAAGCACAATTACATAAAAATCCAAAACAAAATCAAATACGACCTTGTCAGGTGGTCAAAACTTAAAAACTCAGTACAGGCACGGATATCAATAGTTAAGATGGACATCCTACCTAGAATCAACTTCTTCAGCTCAATGCTACCGTTACCCCCTCCAAAGGGTTACTGGAAAGAATTACACTCCTCCACATACAAATTTATTTGGAATAACAAACCACCACGTATAAAAAGATCCACCGCACAGAGAAACAAAGCAGATGGTGGTATGGCATTTCCAGATTTCCACCACTATTTTAAGGCGTACACTTTAAGACCACTGACAACATGGTTTGATCCCCAAGCATCAGTATCCTGGAGAAATTTAGAAGAAAATATAGTAGCTCCACATAGGCTGAAGGACATAGTATACACCAAATTATCAATTAAGCAATGCGAACGGAAATTTGGCCCCATAATCACTCATGCGATCCGGATATGGCGTGAAACACAAAAGAAATACTCTATCCCACATAAATGGCATAATCATACTCCCTTATTCAATAACAATGCACTCTTGATTGGAAAACAACCTATAAGATTCCCTAGATGGGAAAAGCAAGGCATACACACATTAGGAGACGTTTTCAACAAACAGGGTTTTTGTAGTTTCGATGAAATACGCAAAAAAAAATTTCTCACCAAGTCCACATATTATTTTTACGCACAGTTATTGGCATGTTTGAAGGCCCACGGTGTTCCATTAAGGATACCAATTGTACACCACAGATACCACAAATTCTTCTATGAAAGAGAGACATCGAGAGGTTTTGTTTCAGATTTTTATCATCAATTACTAACGGCCTCGTATGAAACCCTCCATCTAGACTCAGTCTGGAGGAGGGATATACCAGACCTGGAGATAGACTTTGACTGGCAAGAAGCCTGGGCAAATGTACGACTTGCATCAAGGAACCCGGACCATCAACAAATCAATCTTAACTATATTCACAGGCAGGGCCGCCTCAGGGGGTGTGCGAGCAGTGCGGTCCTACAGGGCCTCGCGGGAAGGGGGGCCTCGCAAAATAAAAAATAAAAAAAAATAAAAAGATGTTTTTTTTTTTTTTTTTTTTTGCGATGCCCCCCTTCCCGCGAGGCCCTTTTTCATCACAGACCTAAAATCTAGTTTTGCTTATATGCTTATATATTTCACATTAGACACATTTGTAGAATGTGTCTGACTTGTTCCTGCCTCTGCGGCTCTGCAGACTGCAGTATTCCGGTTTCTGCGGCTCTGCTGCTCTACAGATTTTAGAATAGTGTTTCCGGGCTCTTCCCGGACCCACGAGGTACAGGGATCTATTCAGCGCTATTCAGAGGAGCGAGTGGATGTATTTTCAAAAGCAGCATGGATCAGAAGAAGTTACACCGTGGGCCATACGCTTGTTATGAATACCAAGTATGATGGTTATGCCAACTTTGCCAAGACGAAGAGGATGTTCGGCAGATGGACTGAAGATGAAAGTTGCTGCATTGTAGAAGAACCTTCAGTCAGGCTAAGCTATGTCGGCTAGTACTAGTAGCAATTTGCTAAGGGCAGGGACACGTAACTAGCACTAGCTAGCGTTAGCTAACGCTAGTTACGCGTCCCTGCCTTTAGTTAATTGCTAAGTTATCGAGTGCTAACGTGTGGCAGATAAACTAGGACTCCCAAGGGACTGGTACTTTTCATCTCCACGGAAAGTCTCCTTCCAACTTTACCATTGATACTGCGTTATGGTGAGTTCATGCAACCTATTCTATTCCCGCCGTGGATCTCTCTCTCTCTCTCTCTCTCTCTCTGGAGCCAAACTGGCCGACTAGCTGTTGTAGTACTAGTAGCTAACGGTGTGTGGCCTGGTGTCAGCACCTGTATTGCTTTTCTCATGTTGTACAGTTTTTCAGTGGTAGCCGCATAGCTTGCTTCTGCATTAGCTAATGGTTAGCGATAGCCGGGTTGAGCTAACTGTTAGCTGTTTAGCTACAACGTTAGCTGCCGGCTGCGCACGTTAGTTTGATGCTATCAGTTAGCCTAGAGTTAGCTGTTAGCTTGTGCTACGACCATTGACATTAGCCGTCAGAATAGCAGGGGGTTCTGGCACTCTGACTACGACATCATCTTTGACAGAAGATGTAGTCGGGCCTGCACCATGACAAGGCTCCGGCCATAGCTTCTTTTTGTCCCGCCAGCGAGAGGCCTTTCGTCAATGTGGAGACCTGTGTTGCGGCCTTTCGCCCTGCGTTCCTTGGTGCAGGTAAGATGAATGAAAATGTAATGACATTACCCCACTCTTCCTTCCTTCCCCTCCCGAATGTTTTGTTAATAACGATGTTTTTTTCCAGGCAAAACATATGTTACTTCACAACATTTGGAGATACGACATGTGCTGTGTGTGAATTGTCTTGGTCGTTTGTGTAGCTTGGGTAGCGTTGGGCCGTTGGCCAAAGCTGTGTGTGGCCTGGTGTCAGTACCTGGCTAGCCTATTTAGCTGATGTCGGCCATTGGCTCCTTGCTGCTTTGTTTTCTCTGGTATAGACCCTCTTCTCTTTGGATTTAAGTGTTGATCTTTGTCCTTTTGGATCTCTCATACATGCTCTCTCTCTAACACACACACACGACAAACACACATGCTCTCTCTCTCTCTCTCTCTCTTTCTAACACACACAGTCTGCCTATGGCGGCCTTTCTCGATGGCTAGGCTGTGCTCGCTGAGTCTGTACCTAGTCAAGGATCTTCAGTCACAGTGCTCAGGTATTCTGCCACTGTGTACTCTCTGTTTAGGGCCAAATAGCATTTCAATTTATTTCCAATGTGTCTCTCTCTCTCTCTCTCTCTCTGTACACTGTATATTGACTGTAGAACGGGAGCTCTCTCTCGCTCTCTCTCTTGCTATATGTTGACTGTATCATGCCCAGCCTCGGGCAGCGCTATTATTTAAGAGTATGTTGACTGTATGGAAAAAAAATAAAAAATTATATATAATTTTTTTCTTTTTTTACCTTTTGGGGGGGGGGGGGGGGGGGGCTCGCGTTTAAATCTCGCACAGGGCCTCGCATTTCTCCCAGGCGGCCCCGTTCACAGGACATACTTAACTCCTATAAGACTGAACAAAATGGGTCTTAAACAAGACTCCAAATGCTCCTTATGTACAAATGGGGACGAAGGGACATTTATGCACATGTACTGGGACTGCCCACCAGTTAAGATATTTTGGAAAGAAGTGACCCAGCAATTATCAAATCTCTTAACTCTGGATATACCTGTACACCCCTCTGTATTACTGCTGAATGATGTCTTTGAGTATGCAGTACCTCCACAGCTAAAGAGATTGGTTTTATCCGGTATCACAGTGGCTAAAAAGCTGATAGCATCACGATGGTTTCAACCGGAAAAAATTTGCTGGAAGGTCTGGATTCTTACATATCTCGATGTGATTTATCAAGAAATATCTACAGCAAGAATTTTGGGTCTCAATGAATCCAAAATGGCAATGTGGTTAGAAGTGGTGGAGAGAATAAAAGCTAGCATATAATGGTAGTGTCTGGTTAGGAACAAGTTATAATGGTTGGATTATCCAATGGGGGGTCCGGGAGGGGGGGGTACGAGCTGGAGCATATGTGTGTTTGTATATCTTATCGTGTGTTGTCATGTTTGTTTATGTGTCTGTTTAAAAAATAATACAAAAAAAATATACAAAAAAAAAAAACTCAGTACAGGCCCGAGCGTCAATAGTTAAGATGGATGTCTTACCAAGAATCAACTTCTTCAGTTCAATGTTGCCGTTACCCCCCCCCCCCCCCCCCTGTTGGTTACTGGAAAAAATTACACTCCGTCGCATATAAATTTATATGGAACAACAAACCTCCACGAATAAAAAGATACACAGCACATAGAAATAAAGCCGACAGTGGTTTAGCATTTTCAGACTTCTACTACTATTTTAAAGCGTTCTCTTTAAGACCACTGATCACCTGGTTTGACTCTCAAACAGCTGTATCCTGGAAACCATTAGAGGAGAATATAGTGGCACCACATAGACTACAGGATATAGTATACACAAACTTATCTATTAAGCAATGCAACTTGAAATTTGGCCCTCTTATTACACATGTGATCCGGATATGGCGTGACACACAGAAAAAATGTACTAACCAATATAAATGGCATAGTCATTCTCCCATATTTAATAACAATTTACTCCTTATTGGAAAACAACCTATCAGATTTACCAAATGGGAAAAGAAGGGCATACATACATTAGGGGATATTTTCAACAAACAGGGTTTCTGTAGCTATCGAGATATACATAACTAATTTAACCTCACCTGCTCTACTTATTATTTCTATCTACATAAGAGCTGCTTTGAAGGCTCATGGAGTTCCTTTAAAGAGTCCACTTGTGCACCACAGATATCACAAATTATTTTATGAAAAGGAGACATCGAGAGGCTTCGTCTCTGACTTTTATCGTCACTTACTTACGTCTTCGTATGAAGTCCTTCCCCTAGACTCAGTTTGGAGGAAGGATATACCAGACTTGGAAGTGGATTTTGATTGGTATGAAGTCTGGGCAAACGTTCGGCTGTCGTCACGCAACCCGGATCATCAACAGATTAATCTTAATTTTATTCATAGGACTTACTTGACTCCTAGATGATTGTACCTTATGGGGCTTAAACAGGACTCTCGATGCTCATTGTGTTTAAAGGGTGAGATCTGTACATTTATGCATATGTATTGGGAATGTCCCCCTGTGAAGATATTCTGGGAAGAAGTAACCACACAATTATCAGAACTTTTGTTTCTGACCATACCTGTACTGCCTTCGGTATTGTTGCTGAATGATGTCTCTCAGTTATCACACTCAGTACATGTTAAGAGGCTAATCTTGTCCGGTCTTACGGCTGCCAAAAAGTTAATAGCATCACGCTGGATTCAACTGGATAAAATGTGCCTGAAGGTATGGATTCTTACATATCTAGATGTGATTTATTTAGATATATCTACCGCACGAATTCTAGGTGTCAATGAAGCCAACATAGCAATATGGTCAGATATGGTGGAGAAGATAAAGCACAGCATTTGAATTTGTAACCCTTGGTGTTAAACGAAATGGTGGTTACTGTCCAAGGGGGGTCCTGAGGGAGGGGTGGGGGGTAAGGAGAAAGGAAGGGTGCAGAAGAGCCAGCAAGAGCATTTGTATGTATTGTAGTGTATCGTAATTATTATTATGTATATGTATATCCTTTAATCTACATTTATTTTTATTTAAATACTGGACTATCATAGTCCTATCATTTATTGTGGATTTTTACTTTTAATGTTTGTGTGTCTTGTTTTACTGTATGTCACTCCGCCGTCGGGGTGTGAATGTGTGAGTGAATGGGTAAAATGTGAGGAACAAATTGTAAAGCGCTTTGGATAAAAGCGCTATAATGCTGCCATTTACCATTTATATATATATATATATATATATATATAAATATATTGCTATGCATGTTGTAATATCATGTTTTTTGAATGCCAGTAGGTAGACCATTGTACAATCAACATGTAACGTTATGTTTGAATATGGTGACATTCTGTACATGCATGTCTCTCCCTCCACCTTAAAACCCCTCGATGCTGTGTATCATAGCGCACTGCGTTTTATCACTGGAGATACATTTCTCACTCACCATTGTATATAAAAAAGAGAAGGGATATGCATTGCATTTTATTTATCTATAAGGCTCAGCTTATTAATGTATATTTATATTGTAAACAACATATATTGTCTACTGTAAACAGGTTGCTCATGAAAAAGAGTACTGGGTCTCATGTGCAAAAATATTTACATTTTATATATGGTATTTTGCTAATAGAAATAGAACAAGGCGTGTAATACCACCCTGATTCTGCTCTGAAGCTGTTGTGGAAATTTTTTATTTAGCTATAACTTGAATGTTTCCATCCATACCTCCCTTGTCTCTCTGTTTGCTCATAATGAACTCCCACTCGTTTACAAGGATTTTGTCTTTACTAACATCTGCTGGAGTTGTCAACAGCAGAAATATGTATGTCAGCCACACCGGGCACAACATAACATAACAGAATATAATAAAAGCTTTTTTCAGACGGTTTCAAAGTGACAAGTTGCAATGCAGCAGTTGACAGGAAATACTGTTCCCCTAGCAACAGAATTCCAGTGAAAGCGTACAGTACATTAACTCAATCAGCGCCAGACCCGAGGATAGTCGGGTTTTCATCGTTATTTATTTTATTCAATATTTCTATTCATTTCAGGCACACCGACCTCTGGGTTAACATGGGGAATCATCCTGAGATCGCCAAAGTGCAACACCGGCCGAATCCTCCCAGGTGGCAGTATCGAGCACCCTTTGAAACCTTATATCTTGGCCTGTGTTACGTTCAAATCCCTCCGGGCGCAGTTTTTTTTGTCAGGCGAGTCGAGCGGTTATCCCGATTGCATTGAGAAACGTCAAATGCCCCCGATGCATCTGTTGTGGTGGATTATGTTGGCGACACGATGGAAACCAATACTGGGACTCGCGATCAGACAATTGGAATATTCTTTTTGGGGTACCTCCTAGTGAAGGTAAGGACTAAATTATATCAATCCTGCTTTGAATCAGCCATGATTTCACATCGAACATAACGTGTGTGTGTAACGTTACTCCACAACGTATGCCGTTGGTGACGATCAAAGCATCAAAAAACGACCCCCCCCCCTTTCATGCATTCATGATGAAACATAATACCTATTATATACATTTGATTTGGAAATAGTAGCGTGTCCAGGTGAGAAACGGCAACGCTTTTAGTGAAATTCACGTATTGCTGCATATCGTCGTTTTCTGGGATTAGACAGGATCACTCTAAAACTATACTTATATTCACCACGGTATAACACATGAACCTATGGATGAACAAATGTATTCTTTTTCACATATTGAAAGATAGATAGTTGATGTCAAATGGGCCAGAGTATTGTATCCATAGCTATAATATAGAATATAGATATAGCCGGCGGCTGGATGGCGCAGCGGACATCGCGCTCGTCACCAACGCAAGAGACACCGGTATCGAATCCGGCTGTCAGCGTTGCCTCCGGCTTGGGCCGGCCGTCATACTGACTCATTTGGCAGAGTCAGCGGGAGGAGAGTCGATGGGTGGTAGTCTGGTCGTTGTAAACAGCGACTCCTACAGGTCGGTCAGGGCGCCTGCACAGCAAAGACAGGAAAATGGCGGGGGCAGTGTGAGCCTCCTACACGTTACTCCTCGCCAATGAGAGTCCGCTCTGGCAGGTGAAAAGATGTGACTGGCTGCCTCCACGTGTATCGGAGGGGACATTTGATGGGCTTCTAATATTCCCTACAACCGGCCAGTGGGGGGCACATGCGAGCAACGATCAGGTCAGGGGAGGGAGAATTGGCACGAGAGGTAAATTGGGATGGGAGAAAAATCACAGAAAAAGGAGGAGAAAAAGTAGATAAAAAAAAAAGAATATAGATATAGCCCTGCAAACACCGCCACTTATTCCTATCTCTTAGAGCGTTGGTAAGATGCTCAAGTCCGTGGCGTCCAAAGAGTTAACATAGCTTTGACATAACTTCTTTTCATATCCAGCAGGTGAAATCTTTTAATTTTCTTCTTTTACAGAGACTTTCAAAGCAACCTGTCCCACTGTTAGTTACACTGTAATATTGTACACACATTGACACCAGACATCCATCGGCGGTCAAGGTAACCATATCTGGTGGTCTTATCAATAAAATTGGTCTGATACCAATCTCAAAGGTCATAATTTGGCTCCAAAAACCAGGGCCCCGGTAGGCCCCTGCTTGGCCACAGCTCCCCAGGCTATAGGCCTCCAGGAAACTGTACACCGGGTCCCCAGCCGTGATCAATGCCTTTTCAGCGTGGCCCTCGCCTGACTCCTAAACCACACATAGCCCCAGCTGCCTGCCCCCAATCCATATCCGTCTCCTCCTGTATTTACAGCAAATGAAACATTCAGGCGGAAAAAGACGGCATCGATCGGCCTGTGGGTATACTATTTTTGAGTGACATTTCACAAATGGACCCGACTTGTGAAATAGTAATGAGCTGAACGACGATTAGCATTCGACTTTAATACGGGACGGAATTGATTGGATATTAAAATTTCACTTAGGCAAGGTTAAATATTTAAGACCGGCATATGTAAATTCCACAAAACAATACATGAATGAATGAATGAATGAAAACTTTATTTAACAGATTGCAGAATGGGTACAATACAGTACGGCTCAATACATACAATTGTTAAGGGGATGCAGACCTGAGAAAGACGTTTGTCTTGTTTCCATCAGGGTCCCCCATTTTCAATTCATATAGACATATATGACATACATGACATACAGATAGTCAGTACTGCTACATCTATACATTTATGACATACCAGATTTGCAAATACAGTACTGTTTGTGATACAGAAGGAGTCAAGAAAAGGGAGTATATACATTTGACGTAGAAACTGTACATTGGAGGTTGGGTGGGGGGGGTTGGGTACATTGGGATATTGACAACCATACTGGGTAATTTACATTGGAGGTGGTTGGGGGGGGGGGGGGGCGGGGGGCACACTGTATAAACAAGTAACACTGTACATTGAGGGGGGGGGGGAGGAGACACTGTACAAACAAACACAATTGTACATTGAACTATTGACAAAACCATACTAGGTAAATGACTGTACATTGGAGGGGGTTGGAATGATTGGGTTAGGATATTTACAGGGGCCAGTGTTGAATTGCAGTCTCCCGTAGGTGTCCCTTGAGAGAGGTTTTGAAAGTGGGTAGTGATCCACATTCCTTTACAGCTTTGGGTAGGGCGTTCCACATTGATGTGGCATAATTGCGAAACGTGTTTAGTCCCTTATTTGAGCCGAATCTGGGTTTGACATGATTTGTGGAGCTCCCTCTGGTGTTGTGATCGTGGTATTCACTGACCTTTGGGAAGTATTTTGACATGTACATGGGTACCTTGGTCGTGTAGTGTATCTTGTAGACCAGGCCCATTGCAAGTTGTTTTACTCTGTCGTCTACTCTAAGCCATCCTAGGTTGTCGAAGTGGGCAGGGGTGAGGTGGGTTCTAGGAGTAAGGTCAAGCAGTAGTCTGACCAGTTTGTTTTGAGATGTTTGTAATTTTGTTTTTAGCGCCTTTGAGGTGCTTTGGTACCATGAGGTGCAAGCATAGTCGTAGTACCCCTGAATGAGTGCTCCTGCCAGAGTCTTCAGGGTGTTCTTGTTTACCAGAGAGGAGATCCGGTACAAGAATCGAGTTCGTTGGTTGACTTTTTTTATTACATTGGATGCCATTTTGTCACAGGAGAGATTAGCCTCTAGGATGGACCCCAGGTAGGTAATTTCATCTTTCCTTGTGACAATATTGTCACCCACTGTAACTGAGAAGCCGTCGGTCTTGCTGAGTTTGTTATTTGAACCGAAGAGAATGGACTCTGTTTTGCCCATGTGTAATGATAGTTTGTTATCAGCGAGCCATATGCAGATTCTGCCTAGTTCCGAGCTGAGGGTTTTTTCAACCTGTAACTTGTTCTTGTCAGAGACCAGCAGGGCTGAGTCGTCCGCAAACAGGAACAAGTTGCAGTCACAAGCTGACGACATGTCATTTGCATAAATTAGGAACAGTAGCGGTCCTAGTATGCTTCCTTGTGGAACACCACAGCTCACTGTGAGGGGGGGGGATAGGGTACCGTTTACCTCCACCATCTGTTCCCTCCCCTCAAGGTAGGATTGCATCCAGCTCACTGATAAATAAAATGAACCATGGGTTTTCCCCACTCATACGCCGTTTCTCTAGGCAATTGAACCCTCGAACGGCCTGCCTGAATCTCTCTGGCTGGGATAACACACTGGTTTTTAATAATGGACTAACTAGGGTCAATTGCCAGTGTGCATCCAGCAGATACTGGGAGGTATAAAACACAGGAAGCCTCACAGATCGGTTCATCTTCCCTTTGGAATGGAAGTGTTTATTTTCTACTTAATGAGCAATCAGGGGAATATCTGGAAATCATCTGCAAGAACATTTGGACATTTGTACTTGAAGGGTGCCTGGAAAAGAAATTTGGACAAGACTCGAATAACTTTGTGTAATACGACCAGACATATTGATTCTGTCATTATGGCAAATCTTTGATGATAAGTCTCATGTACTTAGGGGCTGGTGGTGCATAGTACTTCGGTCTTTGTATTATTTATTCGTCTGATACCTTGCTTAAAAAAAAGAAAAACAGCGCTACAAGGACACAACGCAGAAAGTACACACTTAGTATTCCGGGTCTTCTCCCAGAGAAGGAGATTGCACCTGGTGCAAGCCATCCGGCTCTGTCTATGTCACTCGGATGACCAGTGTCTTTAGCGGCATTTTCCTTTGAGGTATGGAATTGGTCGTCTCGGGGAAAATCTGATCAGTCACCGCTGCCAACGCGGAGACAAGGAAATTACTTTCTTGTGCATATCATTAAAGGAAAATCAATATGACGAATGCAGCTGAAGGCTGGGGCTATTTATTGTGGCTTGAGCTGAGGGCAGGGCAGTCTCCTCTTTCGCGTCAGCCTCCTCGTTATTGGATTTAATTTGTCCTCCGGATGAAAACACACAGAAAACAGGTCAGAGGGGGGATGGAAGCCAGTTTTTCTTCTTCTGTCTTTCTTTCTTTCTTTCTTTCTTTCTTTCTTTCTTTCTTTCTTTCTTTCTTTCTTTCTTTCTTTCTTTCTTTCTTTCTTTCTTTCTTTCTTTCTTTCTTTCTTTCTTTCTTTCTTTCTTTCTTTCTTTCTTTCTTTCTTTCTTTCTTCACGACTCACCACTACAACATGTCTGGTGTGTCCATCCCCCTGACTCATTTACGAACTAACTATAACTTATTAATTACCTCCAAATAAACTGGCTTGTGAGGAAATGCAAGCGCATACTCTGAAATCAGACCTCCTTTTCTCATTTATCCAGCGGGATTTGAATTCAAGGCCAAACTGCAGCAGTGAGACAGAACAGGTTGAGGCAGCAGTGAGACAGAACAGGGAGAGGCAGCAGTGAGACAGAACAGGGAGAGGCAGCAGTGAGACAGAACAGGGAGAGGCAGCAGTGAGACAGAACAGGTTGAGGCAGCAGTGAGACAGAACAGGGAGCAGTGAGACAGAACAGGGAGAGGCAGCAGTGAGACAGAACAGGTTGAGGGAGCAGTGAGACAGAACAGGTTGAGGGAGCAGTGAGACAGAACAGGTTGAGGCAGCAGTGAGACAGAACAGGGAGAGGGAGCAGTGAGACAGAACAGGGAGCAGTGAGACAGAACAGGGAGAGGCAGCAGTGAGACAGAACAGGTTGAGGGAGCAGTGAGACAGAACAGGTTGAGGGAGCAGTGAGACAGAACAGGTTGAGGCAGCAGTGAGACAGAACAGGGAGAGGGAGCAGTGAGACAGAACAGGGAGAGGGAGCAGTGAGACAGAACAGGTTGTGGCAGCAGTGAGACAGAACAGGTTGAGGGAGCAGTGAGACAGAACAGGTTGAGGGAGCAGTGAGACAGAACAGGTTGAGGGAGCAGTGAGACAGAACAGGGAGAGGTAGCAGTGAGACAGAACAGGGAGAGGCAGCAGTGAGACAGAACAGGGAGAGGGAGCAGTGAGACAGAACAGGGAGAGGCAGCAGTGAGACAGAACAGGGAGAGGTAGCAGTGAGACAGAACAGGTTGAGGGAGCAGTGAGACAGAACAGGTTGAGGGAGCAGTGAGACAGAACAGGGAGAGGTAGCAGTCAGACAGAACAGGGAGAGGGAGCAGTGAGACAGAACAGGGAGAGGGAGCAGTGAGACAGAACTGTTAGAGGGTAAGGCAGCAGGAAGGGATTTGAGCTCACCATTCACCTTTTGCTTTTGAGGTGCCTCAAAGATCTCGAAGAGTCACAATCAATTAGCGTGACCAAGGCTGTCACAATTCGAAGGTTCCTTCAAATGCAGCGGAGAAATGCAGCCTTTTTTTCCCCTGAATTTGGAGGATCCATCGGATGCACTCGTTGTCATTCCCCATTTTACTGAGAGAAAGATAGTCCTTTGGAACATTTAAGTACACCTGGTTAAGATGGAGCAGCAGAAAAAACATGTATCTGTTACAAAATACTGGTGTCAGAAAATGTATCAAGATAAAATATATGTATTTTCAAAATACAGGAAAATACTTTTTATTTGTTTACTTGTTTGTCCACAATATGATCAGATTTAGACTAAATAATGGAGCCTACACACAGCTCTGGTGAGCTTTAATGAACCCTACAGGAAGGAAATAACAGGAAGTAGAATGCTACAGTATATAAGCTAAATACAAATAAATACAATAAAAACATAATTGATTATGTATAGATGTATTTTATTATTATAATGGCAAATATACTATAACTGAACAGCAACAACAACTCAAACAATGTGGAATGGAAAAGGATGACACTTGAAATAGCATCACACATAGAAAGCAAATAATACAGTAGAATTGAAATACAACAGTACAATGTCATCAAACAGTGTTTTTTGTTTAACTTCGCTGTGTAACCTTTATCACCAACCACGCAAATCAGTGTGCATGATAAGACCGGCAATACAAAGGGGAAATACACAGTACAACATGTGCTTACTTCTTACTGTGTGGAAGTATGGGATGGGGGGCGACATTTATAAAGACTGTAAATCCGATAGTCTTCCTGCTAAAGCGGGCCATTCGGAGCCTTTATAAGGCTGGTTACTATGACCATACAAATCCACTGTTTTTTTGTATCTACTTTTTCTCCTCCCTTTTTCTGTATTTTTCTCCCATCCCAATTTAGTCGTTATACCAATTCCCCCCTCCCCTTCCTGGTCGTTGCGTGTGTAGACACCTGAATATGTCTAACAATAATTCAATGTGTCTAACCTAATTCCTTGTACTCTACTGTGTTCAGGATAACGTTGTGTAAACTCCCCTTTCTAACATTGACCTTTAATAGTGGAGCATGCACTGGACTGCCGCCAGGGGGAGCTGGTGTGACGTTGGGCAGGAGAGACAACAGAAGAAGAAGGGCTGGCTGAAGGCAGAAGTCAGACAGCGGGACAGCCTCTTCATCGTTTCTACACAGAAGCAAGCGGACGCGTAGAGCGGAGCTCTAGACACTAAGGACACGCGAGATATGACCCCCGTCATGGGGCGGGTTAGTAATGTCGTATGCGATAGCTTAGCTTCCAGTTAATGCTAAAGAGACATTGTGAACAAAGAAGCAGACGTGTTACTGCCGAAGAGTGTGGTAGATATTGCACACGTTGCGTTTTAGTTAAAGTATAGGCGACAGGACAGGGGGTCGTCCCGATCCACAGTTTAGCTTCAGTTAGGCCTAGCACCACAGTTTAGCCCGCGTGTCGCTCCACCTCTCCAGCCCAGCAGCGGACTACTCAACGGACGTCGCGGCACTGCACGCACCTCCAGCAGTCACCTGCCTAACGTACACCCAGCCCCGCCTCCGGCTACCACGGGACTTCTCGACGGCCATCTCACCACACGGACGTTCGGTGGTGAGAGCAGGCCAGCCCTTGGTTAAGTACCCTCCAGCCAGTTACCGGGAGCGCTCCGAGTGCTGGAACTTTATCGGTAGACATTCTCTTCGTGCGGCGCGTGCCCTTTTAGAGGCGAAGAGAATCAGTACTTTGAACTGGCACGTGTACCTTTGATTAGGGGCGCCCCGACGTTTGTTATTTTAGGGAATGCCGGCTTAGACAGGTTTTTTGTTTCAACTGTGGGCCCACTGTCTTTTGGTTAAATGTGTTGTGTAAGCGGGAAGAGCTTTATTCATTGTGTTGTGTAAGCGGGAAGAGCGTTATTCATTGTGCAGGGCTGTACGCTAAGCTTTTTCACTAGGGGCACACTTGCCCCTAAATGAGAAATTTAGGGGCAAAAAATATTTTTTAGGGGCACATTTTTAAATAACAATTTTACCATTATTTATATCGATTGTTTTTGATTAAAAAAAAGAAAAAAAATGTTTTAATAAAATATATATATTATATAATCATGTATTATCTGCGAGACATCGCCACCACGCAACAAGTCTAAATGCTCGCTATATGCAACCAGCTCCACTGTCTGTGTGTACTCGAGTAGCCTCCAGCTACGGCCAGGATTCCCCGGAGCTGCAGCTGGTCCCTATACTGTAGCCTCCAGCTACGGCCAGGATTCTCCGGCGCTGCAGCTGGACCCTATTGACTATATTCAGCGTGCCCTCAGCTCGAATACGCATCGACTCAGTGTTATAAGACATTGATATCAGGAGCTATCTGAACTATTTAGTTTAATGGGACGTTTCGTTTTGAACAGTAAGCTAACGCGAGCTATCATGCACTACTAGACTTACTGGAGCATTTGTTGATAGCTATCAGTAGCTAGCCGGCTCACCGAGGTCCCAGTGTCCCACTAGACTAGTGTTTACAACAGCCACGGGTGCGGGAGGGAGGAGGAGCAGCAGACGCCACAGCTCTCTCCGTGTGTCTGAGTTCAGTTCAGTTCGGCTCACTATAGGAGGTCGAACGCGTCGAAAATATGAAGCAATACTAACTTTACTTTTCTTCATAGCTAAATCAGACAGTCAGCCAGTCTATCAGAGTGAGTGCTCAGTCGATTGTTCCCGCTGATCATGCCTGCTGAGTGCTCACTGCTCAGCTCGCGTGAGTGACGTCATCGCGTCATCACACGCCTTGGATAATTTAGGAGTGAAATGCGAATGCAAGCCTTGAAAGCACTACTCGCAAGCCCGCCCCCAGATAATATTTACCAATCGCAACGGCCAATTAAAGGGGCAATTCGCGACGATATCATCGCAGTGTACAGCCCTGTTGTGCCTTGTGTAAGTGGGAAGAGCTTTATTCATTGTGTTGCGTAAGTGGGAAGAGCTTTATTCATTGTGCCTCGTGTAAGTGGGAAGAGCTTTACTCATTGTGCCTTGTGTTAATAATAGGATAGTAGCTTCAGTAAAGAGAACTAAATGGGATCACTGTGTGCGTGTCCGTTAATGTGTTGTCTTGTTTAACCCCTTCCTTTCGGGTAAGGTATATTATTGTTTAACCCCTTCTTACCCACGGCCTATACATCATTGGGACAGGTCTCTGCTCATCAGCAAGGAAAGGTATGCTTTGTGGAGAAAGTATATCATCTATCACTGCTGCCACCGGGTGTGGGAGGGTGCGGGAAGTATTAGGAGAAGTGTGGGTGTGTGGGGAATTACTGCGAGTCGCCCTGGAGGGCAAGAAGGACCAGCGCACCACCCCTAGGTTAGTAAATCTATAGGCCCCATCCACTCCCTCTGCTAAAGCTCCACTCTAATACTCCTGCACTACAGTCGGAGACACAGGCCGACTCAGATCTGCTGCGTTCTCACTACCTGGTGACAGTGTACATCTACTCTCATAAAGTAGGGATAATCCACCCTGCTACACGTGCATTTGCCCCCCACTTGCCGGTCTAGGGAGCCCTGAAGTCTATCACATGCTTCCTCCGACACATGTGGAGACAGCCAGCCGCTTCTTTTCACCTGACAGCGAGGACTCTCACTGGGGAGGTGTAACGCATGGGAGGATCATACTACCCTCCCCAGTTCCCTCCCTCGCTGTGCAGGTGCCCTGACCGACCTGTAGGAGTCGCTGTTTACAACGACCAGGACCCACCCCACCACACTGTCTCTGCGGTGGTAGACAGACGCTTAGTCCGCTGCGCTACCCGACCGCCCACAAATCCACTGTTTATAAAAATTTTATGAAATTTTATGATTCGGTTTATTATAAAATTATGCAAATAATGTACGGAGCTAAAGCAAAGTTACTCCCGGACGGTGTGCAAAGGTTTTTTTCAATACATGAAAGAAAATATGATTTGAGAGACATTTTTAAATGTACTGTTCAAAAAGCTAAGAAAGGGATTAAAAGGAGATGTATTTCTATTTTTGGGCTTAACTTGTGGAACAATGCTGATATACATTTAAGAATGAGTTATTTGCTATTGGAAAATGGTTTGTATATCTTTATTTTCGAAGATTACAAATGTGAATACTTTTTTTTGTTATTTTCTTTTAGAATACTGTTTTGGAGTCTTAATTTTGTTAAGAATATAGGACAGGCATGTATAAGCATTATGCTTCAGTCTGTACCTTTTTAGTCACTGCCAAATCAAAGATTGTTGAATGATTGTGCATATTGTATTGTGTGATGACTGAATAAAACGACTACTACTACTACTACTACTACTACTACTACTACTACTACTACTACTACTACTACTACTACTACTACTACTACTACTACTACTACTACTACTACTACTACTACTACTACTACTACTTCTACTACTACTACTACTACTACTACTATAGGGTGCAGTCTTCAGGTGAGTTTTGAAATTTGACGTAGCTGCAAAACCTCTGGATATTATTACTTTCTTTTTGGTGCTGTGTGAGTATGTCTCTGTGTATTGTTCTTCTTTTCTGTTTTATGAATCATGAAGAAAGTATTCTTAGTATTTAGAAAATACAAAATTACTCCACTCCAAAGCATTTAGTTACAAATTACATTCTTTATTTTTTTCATGTCAAATATAAAATGACGAAATACTCAAAAGCAATAGAAATACTGCCCATCTCTGCAGAGCAGGTGAATGAATGAATGAATGAAAACTTTATTTAACAGATTGCAGAATGGGTACAATACAGTACGGCTCAATACATACAATTGTTAAGGGGATGCAGACCTGAGAAAGACGTTTGTCTTGTTTCCATCAGGGTCCCCCGGTATCACAGACGATTCAAGGTGACAGACAGGGCATAACAGACGGCTTGTTATGGGGGAAATGAGGGGAGCTCATCTCCGAGATTAATTGGTTTGAGAGAAAGGCGTCACGTTTTGGAGTTCGAGGCGTGACATTTCGAGGCAACATGGGAGTGAACTTCATTAAAAAGATTTATGAAAATGATTCAGGTCAAAAGCTCCATCCGGCAGCTCCCGTTATTAACTTTATCTTAAAAAGTGAATTGAATTAAGTGGGACATTATTCTTTCTAATTATGATGTCCACATTGTGCTTCGTCTAGGAGGGAACAAAAGGGAGAATGACTGATGTTGAGGTAAAAATGGTGTATAGACCTCAATATACAGCCCAAACCTGCCCAAACTGAAAGTGAATTTGCTTTGGTACAGGTGTTATATTTCTGTGTCGTCCTAGTAATACATCTCATCATCAAATGAGGAAGAAAGCCCAGATTTAAGAGGGTTGTCTTTGTGGCTAAAAACGTTGAGACACTTGTTTGTTTCTGCAAAGCCAGACTTTGGCTATTAGTCCACAGGGGAGAAGAGGGCATTATTGAACCAATATTGATTGGCACGGTAGGAAAGTCCTGTGATCTATACTTATTGTATTCCTTAAGGCAAATGTGCAATCATTAAAGAAAAAGCAACAGCTATGCATCTCTTCAGATATTTCTACACACAATTTTATAGAGATATTAATTGCTTGTCAAAAAGAAACCTGGAAAGAAAACACAGAAATGTGTACAAATTAGAAAATAGTGTATGCATTTGACCAAAGTCACACCAGAGATCTAGTTAGTAGGCCAAACGTGTCTGAAAATGTTATGTAAGAAGTGGAATGGAGTATACAGTATGCATTAGATCAGCATATTCTAAAGCGTATTGCTAAAGCTAGGTGGCCTACTGTAGTTAGAACGGAACTGATTTAGTTTCAGCTAAACTCTAGTGAAGGTCACTGCTACCAGCATGTGTGCTCATCGTACACAATGTTAGCTAGTTCTCTGTAAACGAAGATAACTACTGAGAATGAAGATGTCACTCATGTGAGAAATGCCTGGGGGGGGGGGGGGGGGTAGAGTTCTGTTTTCTGGATGGCTTGGGGAAAGAAGCTTCTGTTGAGATGCTCTGTCCTCCTACTCAAGGATCTAAAGTGCCTCCCAGAGGGAAGGACCTGGAAAAGGTGGTGAGTTAGGTGGAGGGGGTCCTTAATTATTTTGGTTGCATGCCTAAATTAAGAATTGAAATATGTTATTGCTATGGCCCAGGAAAGTTCAATCAATATTTGTGAACATTGGCTACTCTCTCATAAAGCTAGAAACCCTCAAAGGTGAGACAGCACCCCCTAATAGGCACATTTTCTTATATAGATATATCACTATGAATTATGTACATAACAACTAAGAAAAAATGTATTGCAAGTTTTCTGAATTGTATGTTTATATATGCAAATGAGGCACATCCTCGTTAAATATGCGCACAATTTCATGTTTCGCCAAGTCTCGCATCACCAACATGGATAATGCCAGATTAAAACACTTGGTTTCATTTTGTTGATACATTCAAAACGAAACTTTTTCCAGAAGGGATTGTGGCTATGTCCTCTTATCAGCCCATACATCAGGAAATACTGTCTACTGTCATAAAAAGAACTGTCGATTTTTGCCTAGTTTTGGTATAAGATTTACTATAAACCCGGCTATGAATGATATATCAACAAACCCTTCTGGAATTAGAAGCAGGATATGGATGGGAAGAAATGTGGACAGTTTGGTGTGTGTGTAGGTGTAGGTGGAAGAACAATGGAAGAATTCGAAATACCAGTTTCTGACCGAAGAATAATTGCCAACTTATACTTATACTGGAGGCAGAAGGCTAATGTTAGAATAGGAAAGGAGAAATCAAGAGACTTCCCGGTGGAGAAGGGTGTAAGACAAGGATGCATCTTGTCCCCTGTACTCTTTAATATGTACAGTGAATCACTGATGAAGAAAGGTCTGAGAGGAGGGAAAGGAGTCAAACTTGGCGAAGAGAACATCACCAATATAAGACACGCTGATGACACCGCTATAGTCTGTAACTGTCAAGAAGATCTACAGGACATGATGAATAAGCTGAATGTCAAATGTAAAAACTATGGAATGTCGCTAAACACAAAGAAAACAAAAGTAATGATCATTGAAAAAACACCAGGAACTGTTTGTAAAATACAGGTGGATGGAGAAAAACTTGAACAAGTGAAGGAGTACATGTACCTTGGAAGCTGGATCAGTGAAGGTGGAAGAGCTAACATGGACATTAAGAGAAGAACCGGAATTGCAAAGAGCGCATTCTGGAACCATAATGAATTATTGAGACGAAACATAAGTTGGAAAACGAAGACGGATTTTGGAAACGTATGTTATGTCAGTCTTTTCATACGGAGCAGAAGCATGGACGCTGAAAAAAGAGGCAAAGAGGATGATAGACTCTTTTGAAATGTGGATGCTGAGGAAGATGCTGAAGATAACATGGAAGGATAAGATCAAGAATGAGGAGGTACTGAGAAGAGCGGGTATGCAAGGAGGACAGCTGCTGGAGAGGTTGAAAAAGAGAAAGATGGAGTTGTGCGGGCACGTGCTGAGAGGATCCAGCGGGGAGATGTTCAAGAAGGTGGTGATGGGGAAGGTGGATGGAAAGAGAGGAAGTTAATGGAGAGAAGAAGTGGGGACAGAATGGGTTGGAGAGTGATAGGCAACCTTCGGAACGAAGAAGCCACCTGATGATGATGAGGTACTAGGGAAATGGAGTTCCAAGACGTTGTGTGTAAGTAAAATGCATAAAAACTAGTTTTTGAGAAAAGGACCTCAAAGTTTTGTATTGTAATTGTGATTTTTTTTATTTTTTTTATTGCAAAACAAAAATTATTAAAAGTCAGTACTCAACACATAATCATAATGAAACTAACAGACAAGGTGGCTAAAATGACATGCAAGTACAGAACAGAAAACAAAAAAAAGGTCTATAATAATATTTTAACGTATATAGTGTATATCCAACGAAATTACCAATTATACAAATGCCTTATACAGGATATACCCCTAATACCTATTTTCTAAAACCCTACACACATATGCTCCAGCTCGAACCCCCCCCTCCCGGACCCCTCCTTGGATAGTACCTCCATTATCCCTCACTCTAACCAGACACTACCATTATAAGCTAGCTTTTATTCTCTCCACCACTTCTAACCACATTGACATTTTGGATTCGTTGAGACCCAGAATTCTTGCTGTAGATATTTCTTGATAAATCACATCGAGATATGTAAGAAACCAAACCTTCCTGCAAATTTTTTCCGGTTGAAACCAGCGTATTGTAATTGTGATCTATGGACACAATCAGACAAAATTAAGTAAAATAAACAACTAATTGTGTGTTTTCGATATTGTATTGCCACTAGTTTGAAATAAGACATGATAAGAAAGCAAAATATAACAAAATCTAAATATCATAGAAAAAAAGCAAAAAGGCGATTTCGGGGGTACTGTCTCGCCTTAACCCTTTCACTGCTGCACTACCAAACGGTTAACCCTTTCACTGCAACAATACACATAATGTTAACCCTTTCACTGCCACACAACAGCAGGTTAACCCTTTCACTGCCACACTACAGAAGGTCAACCCTTTACTATCACAGTAGTGTGATAGTAAAGGGTTAACCTTCTGTAGTGTGGCAGTGAAAGAGTTAAGACTCAAACTGACATCACAAGTTTTAGTTTTCGCACTGTCTCTGGTTGATCTTTGAGACCACTTTTTGTGCCATGCTCACCCCTGATAAGGTTTTGTCCAAAACACATCCTAGGTACGTGCCTACCTCCTTAGCTGTAACCTCGGTATCTCCTACCACTACTTTGAACCCAGGAGACCTCTTAAGTCGAATGGCTGAGCCAAAAAGGATAGCTTCGGTTTTACCCTTCAACCAGCCAATGACTGATCTTGTCAAGCTCAAGACTGAGTGACCTCTCAACATCTCTTTTGTCCTGATGGGAAACCATGAGTGCAGCATCGTCCGCAAATAAAAACAAGTTGCATTCACAGGCAGATTTCATGTCATTGACATATAAAAGAAATAAAAGTGGTCCTAAAAAACTCCCTTGCGGCCTGTTGGAGTGAGGAGGAGATTTGATTTGATTTGATTTGATTTTATTAGGGATCCCCATTAGCTGGTGCGATAGCAACCAGCCAGTCTTCCTGGGGTCCACACACAAAAAAAACACACAAAAACAATCACTATTGCAAAAAACAATTATTAAAAGTCAGTACACACAATGCATAATGAACCTACTGTGACAATTAATATAGCTAAAATTACATTACTGTAAAACAAAAACTAAAAATTACTTTACAGTGTTAAAACAATTTAAAAACAATTTAAGATTCTTTTTAAAAGTGAATCTACTGTAAATGCAGCAGAGGTTCCGAGGCAGGCCATTCCACAGAGTTAATGCTCTAAAAATAAAGGATCTCCCCAGAGCACTGGTTCTAGGACCTGGCAATTCAAGCTGCCCACTACTGGAACCTCTAGTGTAATGCTCGTGCACAGTATTACTAAAAACAATCTGATTATGTATAAAAACAGGAGTCTTACTGCTCATGACCAACTTGAACAGCACAAGTATATTAAAAGACAATCTATTTTCAACGTTAAGCCAAGAGAGGCGGGCATGCATACGGCTCACATTAGACCTTAGTGAGCAGCCCAGTACCAACCGTGCTGCCCTGTTCTGGACCACCTGGAGCTTCCTGAGGTCACCACTGGCAGCAGATGACCACATCGCAGAGCAATAGTCAAGATGACATAAAACTAAACTTTGCACTATCTGACATAAAAGGGGACGGGCAACAAAGAGATGCTCCCATTAATTTGCACTACTTGTTTTCTGCCTCTCAGATATGACTCCATCCTGGATATACTGTTAAAACCCATAGCCTTCAGTTTATATAAAAGTATGTCAACATTTTGAAGAAACGCTCTGTAAATTACCTGCTATTTAGTTCATCACACTTAAACAGAAACATTTTATCTGACTGAATCCACTTAATCTAACTAACATGATAATTAGCATATTTCTTTATGAAATATTCGTAAATGTGTTAACACTTTAATCGCCGGAAACGCCGAAACTCGTCATTGCCCGCCATGCTCATTCTGCCGTAGACGCCGTAACACGTCTTTGATATCAATATTTCAAAAATCTGTGATCGAAATCATATTTCTCTCCCGGGGACCTGAGATATACTGCTGAGCTCCACTCAACTCTCTAACGGTTCAAGAGCGCCATCTGGTGGCCGATCAGCAGATCGCCCAACAGGAAGTCATGTGGATGAAGTGGTGCTCACCCATATTTCGTCCGGGCACTCGCTATCATTAGCAGGACTCCATCTTGACACAGTGAACACCGATCGGTGCACATAACTCGATAAACAACATGATTTGGATGTATATACTATTATACAACCTGGAAATGGATCGGATATTTCGACATCCCATAATAGAAAAAATTCTATTCCACGCTCATTCATCGCCCAACGGCGCAAGGAAGATACGGTGAGTTTCAGCGTTATTTTCTAACGTGTTCGATACTAACTGCTCTAATGATCATATCACCCACACTAGATGAATGATATAACGTTGCCCACGGAATTATAAACGACCCCCCGCCCATCCGGTCAACATCAGATCATACGTAGTAACTTCTAGAAGTACCTCGAGTTGAAATTTTTTATCTGGCACCGATCGCTACCAAACTGTATTTGATCATCAATATAATGCATTTGGGGCTATAAATCAAGTTCTGGAGAAAGCTGCAGAAAACGATAAAAACATACTTATACTTTAGACCGTATTTTAGTATGAATATGTGAATGAAAAAGTATAACGTTGCTACACCCTGAACAATAGATATAGGACATTGAATGGGCCATAATAATGTCAATTTAGCAATACAATTTAAAAAGTTATAGCCCTGCAAAGAAGGGGAACTTCTCCATAGACAAATACAGCTGGCTAGGGATGGTAAATTATGAATTTAACCATGGCGATCAAAGTGTTAATAACAAAATATGTAAACGTCATAATACAAAAGCCACACGCCATAGTTTTGTACAGATTATGTTGTTGTTGTTGTTGTTGTTGTTGTTGTTGTTGTTGTTGTTGTTGTTGTACAGCAGGTACATGTCATGAGCTTTGAGATTGGGTAAGCATACAAATATTTTAATACACTTAATTACACATTGTGCCAAGCACAAATGCTATGGGTGAGTGCAGTGTCATGGAAATGCCATTCACGTGAATGTATGCCCTAGAACCCGCTAATAAACAGTAAGTGGAGAGTTACAGTGGCAGACTTTATGATCAAATTACCAAAAACCAAAAAAAGTTGCCAGTCACGATATAATGTTTCAAACCAAGGGCCATACGCAAGAGACACGCCTGGGCATGTCGAACGTTAAGAGATTATTAAATAAACCAGTGCAGCACACCAGTCAACTCAGATCGCCACTTCATAGTACAAGGCATACCTTCAAAAGTAAATTAGACATGGCGGTCTTAAATGAATACAGTATAACCTGTGCAGCACAGCAGTTAACTCAGATCGCCATCACCATCGCCACCGTATTAACCAGCAGCCACAACTGCTGAAATATAATAATATATGTTATCTTACCTTTACTTACGAAATCCATGCGTCTCTCCTTGCAAATGAACACCTCTGTGACTTTACTGTAAAAGTCGCCCGCTTGTTGATGTTTCGAAAGTCTCAGCATGAACGTGTACGTGATGACGTTGACATCCTTATAATTTACCTAGTAACAGATAACGTACCGGAACGAAAGAGCTATTGATTGGTTGGTAAGCATGCTTACCCTGGGCATATTAGTAGCGGGCTGAGGGAACAAAATGCAATGACCGTGGTGGAAATGCATTCTTATCATGCTTTCGAACCGACGCTAGAGAAAGCAGAGAGAGAGAGAGTGCTTACACCTGCCGGTGGCGCCAAAAAGCGAAAACAAATTGAATGAATGAATGAATGAATGAATGAATGAATGCTGCTGCACTGGGACCACAGATGACGACTCTTTTAAATTATGTTTTTTTTTTTGGTAGATCTTTTATTGTTTTTTTTGCTACCGGGCAGTCCGGTAGAGAGAGAGAGAGAGAGAGGAAGAATGGGAGATGGACGGGGGAAGACGTTCGGCAAAGGTCGCCGGGTCCGGGAGTCGAACCCGGGACGGCCATGTTGCACCGCACAGGTACAGCCGTCACGGTGCGGTACGCGCAGCCATAAGATGAATACGCCCCACAGTGCACACACTCGAGTCGCACATGCAGGCACTCGCGGGTTCCGTGTCCGTGCGAGAACAGCGTGCGTGGGCGGGCACACCGAGTCAGACTTCAGAGCGGCGAAAGTGCACGGAGGAGAAAGGCACATTTACATTGGAACAGCTGCAGGGTCATTACAATTTTACACTTTTCTTTCGTTTTCTTGTTCGCCCAATAACGTTAACCAAATGAAACCAATGGAAAGACACACACACGCGTCGCCGACACACACACACGCGCCAACAAACACATCAACATTCTCTCCCGCTGGACTCACAGGCACAGCTCATCAAATAAAAAAAAATATACATACTTTTCCTCTCCAGTTGAACTGTCTGCTACTGTGTTTAAATCCAAATAATCCTCTGCCATCTGTAACATGTCATCTGTTCTCTAGTATTCAGTCTCGTTGTGAAGTTAAATTCTCTCTAGAAGTGAAACTGAAACTTATCTAGGATAAGTTGTTAAAGGGGCAGTAGGCAAGTGGATGCCTGAACACAGAATGACACCAGTATCACTGACTACCACGGCAAGCCTATAGAAAATTATTCTATTCAATAATAATAATTATAATAATTATCAAAAAAAAATTACATAATTTCTTTTTTTTAATAAATTATATTAATAATAATTATAAATATATTTTTCTGTTGTACCAAACCGTGACCCCAATACCGAGGTACCGAACCGTGGCTTCTGTGTACCGTTACACCCGTAAGCACTGCTTACCTTGCTTATATGGATGGCACGTCCCTGTTGTACAGTATACTGTAAAATGTTTACAACCATGCAATTTCCCCTCTAATAAAAAGTTATATTTCATTATCTTATATTCTGTAATTAGTCTGTGAAAATATTCATTTTTTTAGGTTACATTCGTATGCATAAATGTGTATTCATATGCATACAATTTATTTTATTCTACACATACACATTTCTGTTATGTGTCGGCCTACATATTATCTGGTGATTACTGATCCTGAAATCAAGTGTCAAATTACTTGATAATAAGTAATTTAAGTGCATTATTTCGGAACACTATATATACTACAGTATTGGAAAATAAGTAAACATGTAGAGGACTCCATATACCTGTTGTCCATTGTCGTTCAATGGTTTCAATTCTGCAAATTTATTAATTTATTAAATCCTTTATTTTATCTTGAAAAGACCATTGCGAGGAAGCTCTCGTTTTCAACGAAGTTGACCAAATACAACACGTAATGAATACAAAAATAAAAACAAGAAAGTCAATCAATAAAACAATTAAAAGCAACTGCAGACCGGGTGGAATGGTTGGTCATTAAGGATTTAAATTGGCCAAAAGATACTATGTATTGAGTTTTCAGGTTCATTGCAGGACATTCCCACGTGTCGGGGGGCACAGAAGCTAAAAGCAGATTTACCAAGTTCAATACAAATTCTGGGGCTCTGAAGTATAAGCCAATCATTAGAGCCAGTACATTAAGATACAGTGCAATAATGAAGAGATATAAGGGAAGGTCTCCAACAATAGTTTTATCTAGAAGTATCCTCTATGCGTCTCTTTATACGCAACCACAGATAAGGTAAGACAAGATAAACCTTTATTCATCTTTATTTGAATAAGGATCCAAACAAACCAGGATAATACAAATACAAATATGAATAAAATAAAGATCTGATCTGCATTGCATCTTTGGGTGAGTGAACAGGTGAGACTATGTATACTCTATTAATAATGTCAATGGGTCTCGTTCAACAACGGACTTAAGACCAAATTTAAGAGCAAATTTCATCGTAGCTCCACTTAAGACCTTTTCCGCCGATTTTGGGAATCACAAACGGTCCCTTCTCTGGGATTCGCTGGCGCTGAAGAGCAGTCGTAAGTCGGACAGACTGGTGTGTGCCGTGTTCTTAAGGGCTTTATTTGGGAGGAATCATGGTGATTGCGTTCACACATCAACACCAACACTGCAAATGACAGTGGATGAATAAATAAAAACTAAACCCAATCGTGTCTTGTTGCGTGCTCCTGGCCACCTGCCTCAGTGCACACACACACACACACACACACACACACACACACACACACACACACACACACACACACACACACACACACACACACACACACACACACACACACACACACACACACACACACACACACACACACACACACACACACACACACACACACACACACACACACGCGTACTGTATAGCCTATGTGCGTAATGAATGAATAGTAGGCTTATATTATTCAAATGAATTGTTTTATTTAGGCGGCTACGTGGTGTAGTGGGCAAGGCGCTCGCCACTAATGCGGAGACGCTGGGCTTGCCTGTTCGAGCCCAGCGCTCCACATTGCTTTCAGTTTAGCTGGTCGTTCATACTAATACACATTGGCCGTATTAGGGGGTGGGAAACTGATGGGTGGGGATCGGGCGTTGTGGACACCGACTCCTACAGGTCGGTTGGTGTGCTTGCGCAGTAGAATCAGGAAGTGTCGGGGGCAGCGTGAGCCTCCCACGCGTTACTCCTCGCCACTGAGAGATCGAGCTGCGCAGGTGAAAAGATGCGACTGCTGTTACCTCAAGTACCGGAGGGGACTTGTGCTATGTATGACTTAGTCCACATTGCAGCCGGCTTGTGGGAGGCAAGAAACAGCGTTCGTGACAGGGGAGGGTTGAATTGGATGATACGAAATTGGGATGGGAGAAAAATATAGAAAATGGGAGAAAAAGCGGATAAAAAAAAAATATGCATGATCAAGTTCAACAACGTGTGCTTTTATTTTGATATTCCTTAATTCCATGTTGAAATTACGCAATACATTAAGCGTGGGGTCCCCAAAAAAAATCCTAAATAAAATGGGGTTGCGGTATGAAACAGTTTGAGAACCCCTGCTCTAGTACCATGTAATATCCTGTATCCATGGTGTACTTTTCAATAACGCTGAGGGTACATGATGGCATCATAAATGACAAAACATTCAATAATTTAAAGTAAATAGTAAAACAAGAGCAGTCGTACAATCAAAAACAGTATAGTAGCTACACATAAATAAGACAATAAGACAGTAGTACAGTTGGTCAAGGAAAACAATTACAAGTCGACAATGGTCGGTTGTTGATTAAAAATGTAAAGCACCCTATGTGAGACAAAAGTACTACATTTTAGGCCAGTTTGCAAGAGAGTCCATGATACAGCTGCATCAACACAAAAAGCAGTCTTTCCAAGTTCAGTCCTAACATGGTGCCTGAAGAACCAGACACTGGAGCATATTACAAACAGACCAGTATTCCATTGTAACATAGCTGAGATATAAGGTGGTAATTTACTGAGTAGGGCTTTATAAATATATAGGTACCAATGATTATCATGCCTGTCGGTTAATGAGGACCAACCGACCTGAGTATTGTAACTATCACCAGTAATAAACCTCAGGGCAGAGTGATAAACAGAGTCCAAAGAGCTGAGTGTGGAGGCTGCAGCATGCTTAGTCCAGAATATCAGGAACAGTTGATTCAGCAATCATCTTTCTACAGAACAAGAGGAAACTGGATTGTTTCTATACAAAAAGCCAATATTTTGTCGCCGTTTGCTAAATTGCTAAGATTCCCAATATGATTTTTAACCGTTCTCTTCTGGATGGTTATACCCTCCCTCCCATACTGTTTTCCGTAAAAATTGGATGTGTTTTGCACAGGGATATCTCTGGAACCCTTAACCAATTCTAATGGTGGCAGACAAAATGGTAAATGGCTGCTTTTTTATATAGCGCATACAATTTGTTACTCACATTTTACCCATTCACAGACCGACGGCGGAGGCAACCCAACCATGCTAGGTGCCAACCTGCTCATCGGGAGCAATTAGGGGTTAAGTGTCTTGCTCAAGGACACATTGACATGCTGCCCGGGAGGAGCGGGAATAGAACCGGGAACCTCCGGATTGCCAGACAACTGCTCTACCTCCTGAGGCACTGTCGCCAGGGGTGATAATTCTACAGTAAGTGCAAATATACTGTTTACTGTACTTTACTGTATATTATAAAAATGCTTACCATGTAGGCTGTGTTCACTTGAGATGGAAATGCTTTATTTATATCTTCTGGGGGAGAAGACACAGCCAGCAAGCTGATTTTAGCCAGATCTGGGCCATATGGCCCAGATCGAGCCCAGATCAGCATTACTGTAGTGAATATAAAAGATGGTGGCGCAATAAAGGCGACCGTGTGTGTGTGTGTGTGTGTGTGTGTGTGTGTGTGTGTGTGTGTGTGTGTGTGTGTGTGTGTGTGTGTGTGTGTGTGTGTGTGTGTGTGTGTGTGTGTGTGTGTGTGTGTGTGTGTGTGTGTGTGTGTGTGTGTGTGTGTGTGTGTGCTTGCGTGTGTGTGTGCGTGCTTGCGTGTGTGCGTGCGTGCGTGCATGCGTGTGTGTTTGTCTATGGAGATGTTTTCCATCTGCTGGATGAACAGAATATAGTCTTACCCATTAATTTCCTATGGCGGTCAATTCTGACCGAAAACCTCAAAGTTTGAATAAATCACTTAATTGTATATGTTCAGAGGTCTAGTGTGGAGGATAACATAAGGTATTGGATGAAAAACACAATATTTATGATTACAAAAGTACTCAATCAGTCAGTTTGACAAGAAACATAAGAGAAGGGTTACATGTGAATTTGTTGTCATAAATTGTTGTGAATTTGTTGTTATATTAAGATATTTGTATTCTGTGACCCTTTCAATATGTGAGCCATTTACAGTTGATTATTACAGATGTAGTGTTGTAATATCCTGCAGGACTATATAGTACTACCATACCTTGTGACTTTCATGTCTCTATAATATACCATCTCATGGTAAATTAAGTAAAGGTCAATTCATATTAATAATAAGCCAGTACAAATACAATAATAAAATGTATAATATAATATAATAATAAAAAAAAATAGAATAGGCTATTATTCTCTATTATTTCTATTACATACAAAACAGTTTATCATTGATGGTTGGATACATTTTCTGATATTGGTTAAAGTGACTCTTTGTGTACATCTGATCCCCTGACTAGAGCAGCCAATCATACACATTTCCCTCTCAGAAACCTTAGCCAATCAAATAAATCACTCTCCATAACTGGAAGGTTTCCCTGAAGTGTGTACTTAAGAGCCCAAGAGTACTGATACATCTGACATTTCTATACCTCTGAGGACACATGTGAGCGGAAGGGGTCATCCAAGCGTTTTATTTGTGAGGACCAGCCCAAAAATGCCTCACATCCAGGGCCGCCTCAGGGGGTGTGCGAGCAGTGCGGTCGCACAGGGCCTCGCGGGAAGGGGGGCCTCGCAAAAAAAAATATATATATATATATTTTTTTTTTGCGAGGCCCCCCTTCCCACGAGGCCCTTTTTCATCACAGACCTAAAAATCTAGTTTTGCTTATATGCTTATATATTTCACATTAGACACGTTTGTAGAATGTGTCTGACTTGTTCCTGGCTCTGCGGCTCTGCAGATACACTATTGGAGCTCTGAGGCTCTGCAGCAGTCAGCAGATATACTATTGGTTTCAACAAAGGGAGGGGTTACATGTGTACAGTCGGCCGGCGTGCGTCAGCTGCGTCTGACTATTTCGCGCGTGCAGCATTGGAGGTTATGCCAGCCAAGACGAAGAGGACGATCGTTCGGCAGATGGACTGAAGATGAAAGTTGTTGCATGTTAGAAAGTTCAGTCAGGCTAGCCATGTCGGCTTAGCTAAAGGCAGGGACAGCTAGTTAGCTTTAGCTACGTTATAATATCGAGTGCTAAAGTGTGGTTCAGTCGGGATAGCCATGTCGGCTATTAGCTAACCTAGAGAGAGCGCGTGCAGCATTGGAGGTTATGCCAAGATGAAGAGGACGGTCGTTCGGCAGATGAACTTCGTCAACTCCATGGTTGTCTCCTTCCTCTTGGACGTTTGGTGAGTTTTTAATGCACTCTATTCTATTCCCGCCGTGGAGATATATATCTCTCTCTCTCTCTCTCTCTCTCGGGCCGGCTAGCTATCGTGGCTAACGGTATGTTGGCTAACGTTATGTGGAGCCAGCGGGCCGGCTAGCTGTCGTAGCTAACGTTATATTGAGCCAAGCGGGCCGGCTAGCTGTCGTAGCTAACGTTATATTGAGCCAAGCGGGCCAGCTAGCTGTCGTAGCTAACGTTATATTGAGCCAAGCGGGCCGGCTAGCTGTCGTAGCTAACGTTGTATTGAGCCAAGCGGGCCGGCTAGCTGTCGTAGCTAACGTTATATTGAGCCAAGCGGGCCGGCTAGCTGTTGTAGCTAACGTTATATTGAGCCAAGCGGGCCGGCTAGCTGTCGTAGCTAACGTTATATTGAGCCAAGCGGGCCGGCTAGCTGTCGTAGGTAACGTTATATTGAGCCAAGGGGGCCGGCTAGCTGTCGTAGCTAACGTTATATTGAGCCAAGCGGGCCGGCTAGCTGTCGTAGCTAACGTTCTGTCGAGCTAGCGTCAGTACCTGGCCACTATATTTGCAGTTAGCCTCTTTAGCTGATGTCGGCCGTTGGCTCCTTGCTACTTTGTTTTCTCTGGTATAGACCCTCTTCTCTTTGGATTTAAGTGTTGATCTTTGTCCTTTTGGATCTATGTATATTCATGTTACCTTTGTGAAGTTATCTTTTCCTTCTGTTTTGTTCTTCCATTAAAAGTTGAATATCCTTTAGGGGCTCATCTTAGCTGTCTTGCTTCTCTCTCTCTCTCTCTCTCTCTCTCTCTCTCTCTCTCTCTCTCTCTCTCTCTCTCTCTCTCTCTCTCTCTCTCTCTCTCTCTCTCTCTGTCTGGACCACAGACTCATCTCTCTCTCTCTCTCTCTCTCTCTCTCTCTCTCTCTCTCTCTCTCTCTCTCTCTCTCTCTCTCTCTCTCTCTCTCTCCCTCCCTCTCTCTCTCTCTCTCTGTCTGGACCACAGACTCATCTCTCTCTCTCTCTCTCTCCCTCTCTCTCTCTCTATCTCTCTCTCTGGCCTTGCTCTGGTGGAGGGTGTGCCACTGTGTGTGTGCCATCATGTTAACGTTAGCCTCAGTTAAACCTTGCGACGCCTCGTTAGATGAAGCTGTGTTCTGAGCTGTGTTCTGAGCTGTGTGCTGAGCTGTGTTCTGCATGTGTTCTGTGTTCTGAGATGTGTTCTGAGCTGTGTTCTGTGTTCTGAGCTGTGTTCTGTGCTGTGTTCTGCATGTGTTCTGTGTTCTGAGCTGTGTTCTGAGATGTGTTCTGAGCTGTGTTCTGTGCTGTGTTCTGAGATGTGTTCTGTGTTCTGAGCTGTGTTCTGAGCTGTATCCTGTGCTGTGTTCTGAGATGGGTTCTGTGTTCTGAGCTGTGTTCTAAGCTGTGTTGTGTTCTGAGCTGTGTTCTGAGCTTATATAGTGCTTTTACTAACTATATTATATTTCTCTTTCCTCTGGTCAGGGGCATTGCCGGGTCTGTGCAGCGATAACACTGTATATTGACTGTAGAACGGGAGCTCTCTCTCGCTCTCTCGCTCTCTCTCTTTCTCTCTCTTGCTATATGTTGACTGTATCATGCCCAGCCTCGGGCAGCGCTATTATTTAAGAATATGTTGACTGTATTAAAAAAAATTATAAAATAAATAAAAAATGTATATAATTTTTTTATTTTATTTTTTTACCTTTAGGGGGGGGGGGGGGGACTTGCGTTTAAATCTCGCACAGGGCCTCGCATTTCTCCCAGGCGGCCCTGCTCACATCCACTTAATGTCCTCACAAGAAAATGGTCTCACAAGCATAGACGAACCAACACACACACATTTCAAGACGAACACTTCAACATTTCAAGAATTATGGGGTGTGTTGCACAGCAGAAGATGAATGAAGAAAAAAAAGCTTTTTAAAATGCTGCACAGAGTGAGCGCTTGTGTTGATGTTGGTGGGATATTTTGGCACCCCATTGCTGCCTCCTCCAGGCATAACAGTGTCACTGCATCTAACCCTTTTCAGGTTTTGATCCCAAAGCAGGCTGCTTATTCTGTTCCCTACTCCTCTGGTTTTGCTGCCAAAATGACAGAATGTGAAATGATGTATTTCTAAGAAAAAGGAGATAACATATTTGCTTTTATCCTGCCCTCAGTGTGTGTCTGTACACAAATCATGAACAAAAGTAAAAGAGATTCAGAAGCTGGAGCAAAGCTGATTGTCTTTACTGTTGTCTGTTCTCCAAGTACAATTTTGTAAAACTGAAATACGCAAAAAAGAATATACATTACACAATTGTTGTCAATGACATTGCATTACAGTATACAATACAAATACAGTATTATGTGTAAAATTACATCAGCTAAATGTAAAATTACGAAGGAAAGCTAAAGTTACAAATGTCATGTACTTTTTTGTTTACTTGTTACCAGATTCCTGTTTTTAAGTTCCAGCATAGAGGTATGATCTGGAAAAAATTGCATTTCCATAGCCTCAAGTATTATGTAGTGCAGGTCCAAATTTTATAAAAATCCATAAAAGAATGTGTGCTTGAGAAAGGTTTTTGTAAACTGTGTACCAGGAAAAAAACATCCACTTCCATTCATTCTGACAACAACGTTCTTCTTCGTTACCTTTCACTACCTTCCAAAACTATCACCCGCTCGGCTGCAGTCTCTTTCGGAGCGGACGCTCGTTGGCTACAATGGTGATCAATCATTCTCGCCATCAGAGGTGATTGGTCAGTTCTAGACCGTTCTAGACCGGAAGTGGTCATTTTGGATGACGCTCGCCAGATATATCGCCATGTAACTCGGGGCCCGAAGCACACAGCTGGTTGAGTGTGTTGGCGATCGAAAAGCAGCAAATTCAACTTTCGAATGGTGCATTGGATGATCCTCGAAACATGCAGCTTCGACCTGGTAGACGAGCGCAAAGTTCCGCAATGTACGAGCAAGTGCAAAACGTACCGTATGAGACCCACCGAACCTTAACAGGTAAAAATAATGTACAAAGTTCACTAAACTAAAATATGAAACAGAAAGTCCTTTGAGTTGATAATTAGCATAGCATTAGCAATACAGGTAGGCTAATCAGGAGCTAACACATGTAGACAAGACTAAGCAAACATGTTAACTGAGCATTAAACAGATTCACAAATCTACAAACAAAATACAATATGATGCTTGCACAATACAAAAACGTACACGCAATAATTTCCAAGGCACAGACAGAGCTGGAAAAATAAGATAGCTAAGCTGAGAGCAGACCTCATGGCAAAACACTTTCTGTAGTATAAAATAGCTGACCTGACGCCTCTACTTTTAAGGCAGCCCAAGAGCCCTTCCGCGTTTCTCTGATTGGCCGCGACGCCCCACGTGACAACGCCGCCGCGCGTCTGCCGCAGAGCGGAAATAGGCTGCATTCTATTGCCATGCTCTGCGACCAACTCTAACCTTAACCAACTCCGAAACAATGCCTAAACTTAACCCTAACCTTAACCAACTCCGAAACAATGCCTAAACTTAACCCTAACCTTAACCAACTCCGAAACAATGCCTAAACTTAACCCTAACCTTAACCAACTCCGAAACAATGCCTAAACTTAACCCTAACCTTAACCAACTCCGAAACAATGCCTAAACTTAACCCTAACCTGAACCAACTCCGAAACAATGCCTAAACTTAACCGGCAAAAGAATGCATGTTAAAAAATAAAAAAACAAAAATTGAAGAGATTCGAACTTGTCACCAACGCACCGCAGGTTCCACAGCAAGGAGGCGAGTGAGTTGAGCTAACCGTCGATGTTGAAAGAGGGGGGATTACGGCTGCATAATGCCGCGGCAGAGCGGCTCCGCTCCGCGGCAGACGCGCGGCAGCGTTGTCACGTGGGCCGTCGCGGCCAATCAGAGAAACCCGGAAGGGCTCTTGGGCCGCCTTTAAAGAAGAGGCTGACCTGACAGTGTCACATGACTAAATCAGCCAATAGCATCAAAGCTAGAAAAAGTTAACGAAAATGAGTGCAATATTAAAAATTGCCACAATATAAGGACAGCGTCCTTATATCAATATTTCAAAAATCTGCGATCGGATTCATATGTCCCCTCCGCTGGCCTGAGATCCACCAGCAGGACCCACTGAGCTCTCTGGCGGTTCAGGAGCGCCATCTGGTGGCCGATCGGCGCAATCGCTTAACAGGATGTGCCATAGAGGTTGTGCTAGACGTCCGTAGTACTTCCGGGCACTCGCTATAGGTCCCGGGACTCTGGCTCGTCACGCTACACAGTGATCGATTGCCAATAACTCGATAAACAACATGATTTGGACGTATATACCATTATACAAGCTGGAGATGGACCGGGTAAATGATAAGACTTCTACTCTACGATGATCGCCCAACGGCGCGCGGAGACTGGGGTGAGTTTCAGCGTGTAACGTTACCGTCTTCGATACTAACTGCTATTATCAACATTTGACCCACATTAGATGATTGGTATAACGCTGCCCACGGAATTATAAACGCCCCCTAGCCCATCCGGTCAACATCAGATGACGTGTAGTAACTTCTAGAAGTACGTCTAGTTGGAATTTTTTATATCACGCTGATTGCCATAAAACTGTATTGCATCATCAATATAATGCATTTGGGGCTATAGATCACGTTCTGGAGAAAGCTGCAGAAAGAGATGAAAACATACTTATACATTAGACCATACTTGGCCCTATTTGGCCCTAAACAGAGAGTACACAGTGGCAGAATACCTGAGCACTGTGACTGAAGATCCTTGACTAGGTACAGACTCAGCGAGCACAGCCTAGCCATCGAGAAAGGCCGCCATAGGCAGACTGTGTGTGTTAGAAAGAGAGAGAGAGAGAGAGAGAGAGAGCATGTGTGTTTGTCGTGTGTGTGTGTGTTAGAGAGAGAGCATGTATGAGAGATCCAAAAGGACAAAGATCAACACTTAAATCCAAAGAGAAGAGGGTCTATACCAGAGAAAACAAAGCAGCAAGGAGCCAATGGCCGACATCAGCTAAATAGGCTAGCCAGGTAATGACACCAGGCCACACACAGCTTTGGCCAACGGCCCAACGCTACCCAAGCTACCCAAAATTCACACACAGCACACGTATCTCCAAATGTTGTGAAGTAACATATGTTTTGCCTGGAAAAAAACATTGTTATTAACAAAACATTCGGGAGGGGAAGGAAGGAAGAGTGGGGTAATGTCATTACATTTTCATTCATCTTACCTGCACCAAGGAACGCAGGGCGAAAGGCCGCAACACAGGTCTCCACGTTGACGAAAGGCCTCTCGCTGGCGGGACAAAAATAAGCTATGGCTGGAGCCTTGTCATGGTGCAGGCCAGACTACATCTTCTGTCAAAGATGATGTCGTAGTCAGAGTGCCAGAACCCCCTGCTATTCTCATGGCTAATGTCAATGGTCGTAGCACAAGCTAACAGCTAACTCTAGGCTAACTGATAGCATCAAGCTAACGTTCCCAGCCGAGCGCAGCCGGCAGCTAACGTCGTAGCTAAACAGCTAACTGGCTAACAGTTAGCTCAACCCGGCTATCGCTAACCATTAGCTAACGCAGAAGCAAGCTATGCGGCTACCACTGAAAAACTGTAACGTGAGAAAAGCAATACAGGTGCTGACACCAGGCCACACACCGTTAGCTACTACACTACTACAACAGCTAGTCGGCCAGTTTGGCTCCAGAGAGAGAGAGAGAGAGAGAGATCCACGGCGGGAATAGAATAGAGGGCATTAAAAACTCACCAAACGTCCAAGAGGATGGAGACAACCGCGTGGAGTTGACGAAGTTCATCTGCCGAACGACCATCATCTTCATCTTGGCTGCACGCGCTGTCTCTAGGTTAGCTAACGCTAGTTAGCATTTAGCTAAGCTAGCTACTAGCCGACATCATCATGGCTATATCCCGACTGAACCACACTTAATATTATAACGTAGCTAAAGCTAACTAGCTGTCCCTGTCTTTAACCGGGATGGCTAGCCTGACTGAACTGTCTAACATGCAACAACTTTCATCTTCAGTCCATCTGCGGACGATGTCCTCTTCATCTTGGCTGGCATCCAATGCTGCACGCGCGAAATAGTCAGACGCTAGTGATGGGTCGGTCATGAGCGACTCGTTCATAAGAGCCGATTCATTGCCGTGAGCGTGAGTCGAATCGCTCACGTCTGGCAATGAGTCGGTTCACGCCCCCCCCCCCCCCCCCCCCCCCCCCCGGCACGCACACAGACGCACACAATGAACTCAACAGATGCTACCTGGCTGTAACCCCTCCCCTCATTGAAACCAATTCTGCTGCCTGCAGAGCCTCAGAGCCAGGAACGTGTCTAATGTGAAATATATAAGCATATAAGCAAAACTAGATTTTAGGTCTGTGATGAAAAAGGGCCTCGCGGGAAGGGGGGTCTCGCAAAAAAAAAAAAAAAAAAAAAAAAAATCTTTATTTTTTATAATTTTTTTTGCAAGGCCCCCCTTCCCGCGAGGCCCTGTGCGACCGCACTGCTCGCACACCCCCTGAGGCGGCCCTGACCGCTACACCCCTATGACGTAGTGACGATTCTCTCTTCTGACCAATCAGTGTTTCAGGTCACTTTTTGGTACCCATTCTACCCGCTTGGAAACTCGACAAAGCAGGTGCTAAAAAAAGTACCCGGTACTAGGTACCATCCGCACATTTCGGCAATGGAAAACCGAAAAAGGCTGAGTAGAGTTGAGTCGAGTCAAGTACAGTAGGTACCATGCAGTGGGAAAGCGCCATTATACTGCATGAAGAAGACTACTAGAAAATAACTGTACTGTTTACAACGTGTTATAATATAATACAGTAACGTATAACTGTTTTGCCAACAGACAGGCAAGATGTAACAACCGCAAGTGTGTTCGTACCCAGAGGAGCAAAAGACTAATATCTCCCCGACATGTATTACACACTCGGTTATGGATTGTGCATAATGCCGTTTACAGCAAGGTCCTGTTGGAATCCACAGTGATAGATATGGCTCCAGGCTGGCGGCGGTTTAGCTCTTCAGCGGTAGAAAAAGACCAAAAGACACGTTTGTGTTTGCTTCACAATTTTCTTCCAACGGTACTTCCTGACAACCAGTATCATATCTTCACCTTGAGCAGAGACAGGGAATGGATGTGCGTTCCCCTGTGGCATATTTCATCCAAACGGCAGAGGTGGTCAGAGGCAAGGATACACATTTCACTGACTCAACGCAACAATACTCTTTTAGAACACAACTGTGGCAATATGACGGAAGCATCGTCTTCAGTAACATAGCTTAATTAACAGATTATAATGTGTTGTGCAGCTATTATATTAGATACTGATGTTTATAAGAGTGTAGGAACTGTACAGTTTAGAGCAGGGGTCACCAACCTCAAAGGCCAGATTATATTTTCCTCGTCCGCAGGTGCGCGTTGGTATGCGTGGCGTACATTTCATAAATGTCACGCCTTAAGCATCATCGCGCAATTTGACAGCTGACAGTATGTCGCTGACAGCAGACAGTACGACGCTACTTTGGAGAGTGGTGTAGTAGTCATGGCTGAGCCACAGAAGAAAAGGGAAAAAAACTACAGATTTATCAATTTAGTTAAGGACAGGGGACATGCATTGCTATT